>NC_072796.1:82305847-82628539 GCF_028583425.1 Eublepharis macularius | reverse complement strand
TGTTCTAGTCACTTACACCAGTGAATTCTTACTTGAAAGATTCACACCTTCTTTCTACTCCAGCCAATCCCTTTCCCTCCTACATAAAGCATATACTCATGACAGATTTCACACCTAACCTTTCTGCCTGAACTCCTTTTTAATGTAACCTTTGTAATCTTCCCTTTAGAAGAATTCTTAGTTTGATCTCCCTCCACATATCTAAAGAGGGCAGCTGTGACTCAAAGTGCATATAGAAACAAATGTTGTTTATTCTTAAGGTGCCATTGGACCTTTGTTTTATTTAACACAGCTACCCCCTTGCAATTCACATCCCCAGCCACTCTTCCTTTTTCAATTACTCAAGTGGCTTAAATTCTCTAGGGAAAAGTATAGTTATTGGGACCCACATGGATATGTCAGTTGCTACTTATAGCGTTAGCTACGTACCATTCTCAACATTTGCCAACCGATGCAGAAGTGGTAACCAGACCAGACACTGTGGTGGAGGATCAGACATAAGTGTGTCCAAGAAAGCATTCAATGTGACTTTTTTCTGTTTACAGGGATAAAGAAGAAACAATTCAATAGCACAAAAGGGGTTTAATTTTACTCAAGAAAAACCCCCAGGTATGAACAGAAAAATAAGCACAGACCCCCTCAGTATTTTAAACCTTCACTTAAAAGTATATTGTAGTAGGGTTTAAAGACGGAGGGCACTGTTTTAGGTAGCTGTATCTGACGAAAAGATGCATCTGACAAAGAGAACCATGATTCTCGAAAGCTTATGCTATAGTAAAGTTGGTTAGTCTTAAAGGTGCTACTGGACTCTTTTATATTTAGGTAGCTGTAAAATCCAGTCATTCTTATATCAGTGTCATTGGTTCAACAAGGATGAAGGCTACAGCTCAATGGCAGAGTGTGTCCTTTGCATACAGAAGCTCCCAGGTGTAATCCCTGGCATTTCCAGTTAAGGAATCTCAGTTAGCAGGGCTAGGAAATGCTTTCAGGAGACCATGGAAAGCTGCTGTCACTGGATAAACCAATGGTCTGATCCAGTATAAAGTAGCTTCTGTGTTTGTGTAATTGTTACATAAGTGTCTAATAAAAATAAAAAGATGTAAAAAGTTTCCTTAGTCTACCAAAATAAAAAATAAGTTAAAATCATCCCACACTGTGAAAGCCTTTTTGATAGAGTGTGGTATTAGACACTTTTGTTAGTCATCAGCTGAGTGGGTTGAATGTCCCTTGACACAGCATCTGCACTGACTTATGCTGAACTTGTTGATTTACACTGTCATGGACCTACCCTGCACGAGTTTGCTCAGAGCCAAGCTACAAGTGACGCCTGACACAGGTTGGACACTTGTCAGCTTCCCTCAAGTTTTGATGGGAAATGTAGGCATCCTGGTCTTGCAGCTGTAATGGAGAGCCAAGCTGTAAAACCAGGACGCCTACATTTCCCATCAAAACTTGAGGGAAGCTGACAAGTGTCCAACCTGTGTAAGGCGTCACTTGTAGCTTGGCTCTCATTTATCCCACTCTGACCTGGGAAGAAGTGAGGTTAAGAACAGCTGCTGGTTTGTTCTAATAAACTTGCCCTTTGCAGGGTTCTAGAAGGGATTTGAGAGTATCCTGTCCTGGTTCTGTCTCTAAAGCTCTCATATATGGAACATTTGATTATTTCTGAGTTGGGTTATGATCTAGAAGAAATTGAGTTCTAAAAGTTTGAGAAATGCTGCTTTATTGGCTATTTTTGCATCTTGTTCTATAGCCCCATGTACTGGTCATTTTTGAGAAGATAAACTGTATTTCTCAAACAGACAAACAGACAATGCACTAGATATTTAATTTGTCTTTGTAGCTAAATTATTTCATTAAAAACTGTGTAAGAGTAACAGAAAATTCAAATAACTTCCTCTTACGACCAAACTAGACATGAAATGAGAGATGTGTTTGCAGTCTCCCAACAGCTGTTTTTTCTTTTGTAAAACTAAAAGGAAGCTGCAAGGTTCTGTGAATATGATAGAAACAACACAGCGAGGGGAATAGATGCCTAATCTTTTCCCCTTGGACAATTTTTCTGGTCAAAATCATCCTTCCCAAGCTGCTTTTATGCCTGTAAGCCAAAAGTTATGGAGATCACTGTTGCTGCTCTGATAAAATTCAAAGCTCCACATTCTGGCAGTTATACTTATTTTATTGGAAACCTTTGCAATTAATTTATAAAAAAAAATCAAAATCCCATGAAACTAGCACTGTATATCATTGTTGGAAGAAAGAAAATTTCAGATGATTCCTTTTTCTCTACCTGTTGAGAAAAACAGGATTTTGCTGATTGCTCTGTGTAGCCAAAAGAAGGACCTTCGAAGACTGCAGTGGGAAGCTTAAGAACTTCTCGTAGAAACATGTCATATCTCCCATAAACCATTACACCACTGGAGTCTGAAATCATGGAGAAAATATCTGACGGAATAAAAGGGTAAAAATGAAAATGTATTTAGTCTAAGCCACTCTTTAGAAATCCAACAGGGTGAGAGCTGAACTGGGTATTGCTATCCATGCATTGGTTGCACCCAGATTTGATTATATGCAATATATGTGGAGTTGTCCTTAAAAAGTGTTCAGAAACCCAAGTTGGTTCAAAATATAGTAAACAGGATGTAGTTTGTGGAGTGCTATCATGATATAATCATTGAAAGATGTTTAATTGCTTCTAGTTTGTTTCCAGATACAATTCAAGGTGCTAATTTTGACATAAAAAGCCCTAAATGGACTGGGACATGAACATCTGAAGGACAAACTTCTGCAACATAAACCTGTCCATATCAGACATGGGAGTCTTTCCTTGAAGCCGACTCCAAACAATGGCCTATTCCACATGGCACACTTTAAGCCGGCGATGCTGAGCATTCACACCAATCAGTGCTGAAACGGCTTGGGGTCCCATCATTTGGCACTGCACAACCTCAAGGCAATTTGGTGTCTGCTGATGAATTGAGATGTCTGTTCGGAACCGCATTTTGTGGGAGCTAGAGCTGATGTCTTTTCTTTTTTAATTCGCATGCTTGGTAACGTTGCAATGTTGGAACTCTTACCCCTTGCCTGTATTTGCTGATTGGGCTGTCCCCTGCCCACTGGAGAGGCAATTGGTGGCGGAGTTCTTGGGAAAAATATGTACTTTTCATGCTTGTTCTACTCTCATTTTTCGTTAAAAAGCTAAGCCAGGAAAGGGTTAAAATGCTGCTGCTTCATTCCCTCCAGCAGCTTCCCTGTAGCTTTGTTTTGCAAATGGCTGTGCAAAATGCTTATTTTTTTCCCTCTTTGGCATAAGGAGAAGATGCTGGGAGGGAGGGGAAAGCAGCCATTTAATCCTTTCCTGGCTTTTAAAGACAGGAAGAATTAGTAGTAATGTTACAACACATTCTTAGCTTTGAAAAAAAATATGAGTGTGCTCATACCACCATGGGAGGAAGGAAGAGGCAGCCATTTAACTCTTTCCTGGCTTTTAAATCCAGCAGGGAATAAACAGCAACGTTAGGACTAGTTCCTGGCTTTGAAAAAAGAGAGACTGTGCGTATACCTGGGAGGAAGAAAGTGAATGGAGAAGCAGTTTTATGACCCTTACCTCAATTTACTGATAAAACTGGTGGAAAAGGAGTTCAGAGAGCTGAGGAGGGTGGGAGTGCTTATCGGTGGACAGATCAATCAACTCCTGGGGAAAGGAAGAGGGGGGCACAAGAAGCAGAACGGGTGCTTTTGATTCTGCATGGATATAACACATACCAGCAGTGACTGGGCAGTGGCTTCAAAAAAACCCACAGAATGTGAGCAGGGGGGAAAATGGGGAAAAGATGGACAAAAACCATTTCTGCTTCCCATGACTCCCTTGAACATGCAGAACTCTGGAGTACAGAAACACTGTAATGTGACCATGCGGAAAACACCAATAAATGTGCTTGAAGAAAGTTCTTACTGATATTGATTCATATCAATGTTACTGATATGACTTAGTTACTTAGTAGGGTGGCCTGTTACTACTGCTTTCCATAGAAAGGAACAAAAATCCATACAATACAGACAATCATACAAAAAGACTTACATCTTAATTTGTCCATGATCTTTCCCCCACAAAGTGTTGCCAAAGCCATTTTGACAGCAAACACGGAAATTTTTCCATGTCCTTCTCTAAACAAAACAAATATATCAATAAGGAAAGAATGTTACACTGTTAAATAATGTAGTTCTTAGACTTATACATGAAATTACTGCAATTCTACAACACCATTTAAAAAGTATACAAAATAAAAATCTCAGCAGGATCTCAGCAGGATCTCAGCAGGATCTGATTTTATTATGCACAAAAGTTAGTGTCCTCAGTGAGAAACACACCTCTGTCTTCCCTTTGGAAGACTATAAAAAAACTCTGAGAACTTCTGGCATGCAACATACAGGTGCATCTTTTGCTACAATTTCTGCTATAGGTCAGGACTAGAGATGGGCATGAACCGAAATACGAACCAAAATTCATGATGAACCAGGCCAGTTCGTGGTTCGTGAACCAGCAGTTTGTCAAGTCCCATTTCTGACGAACTGCCATGAACTTTAGGCTGGTTTGTTTGGTTCATTTTTCAGTTCATCACTGCAGACAGCCTGGCGCTGATCAAACAGTTTCCTAGACAACAGGAGATGGACTTCCTGCAGACCTTCTGCTGACCCAGAAGTGACCTTCTGCTAACCCGGAAGTGGTGATCTGCTGACCCGGAAGTGCCATTTTCACGAACCAAAATGAACTGATTCATGAACTGGGGCAGGTTTGTGAAACTTCATGGTTCGTGGAACATGACGAACCACATGGTTCTTTTTTTCTGGTTCGTGTCCATCTCTATTCAGGACCAATCTAAAGGAACTCAAGAACTGAGAAGGTTGTTTCAGTAAAACGGATGTTGATTTTGACATACAGAAATAGAAATTGCATTTACTTTTAGTGGCATGTTCTTTGTCATGGCTTCTTTAGGAGGGAGAAATTTAAAGGGGGAAGCGGTAGAAGTCCTTAATTCTTTGTTCAAAATTGCCCCCTGCCAGCCACTTTCTAAATGTGTTTATAATGATACACCCATCTCAAGCCTCATGATAGAAAAGTATCTCGTGGCTGGTTTGAATGAGAAAAATATCAAGTAAGGAAAGAATTAAGTACTCACTTCTATACTGTTCCAAATCCCTCACTTCTGAAACTTTGTATGTAATGGGTTGGATCCAGACTAAATTTTCTGCTCAAGCAAAGTTTTTACCTCCCTGTTCCCACTGATCTCTACAAAATGCTGCTCCTGGCGGAGAGGGGACCCTCAGAGAAAGCAGAAGAGGCAAACTGGAGGCATATAGCAAAAAAGAGGAATTGGTGGAAATTAGGTGGAAATTTAGTATTGACCCAATCCAATATGTACAAGTTCAGGATCTAAAATCTGGAAGTTGCAAAGTGAATGGATAATGCTCTGACTCCCAGTTTAGCATTAATTGTTTTATGTAAAAATAAATAAAAGGCAAACAGAAATGACTCTGCTTTTTGAAGACAATGGATAAATTATCTGAAGATGTGCATTTGAACTACTACAGGTTTAATTACTCCCCCTTAGAGAAAAAGTTGTGAACAGCAGATGTATAAACTTCTTTGCACCCCACAGCCAGAGGCTTTTCCTACAGTTGAATATTTCTGAGAGCAGACAAAATATTAAAGGAATATTTTGCATTCATGAGTTGCAGGGGTGTTGTTGTTGTTGTTGCAAGTGCTGCATTTTGATTCGATGGGTTTGGACTAGGGTTACCGGACCCCCGCCCAGGACGGGGGATCCCCCATTTTGAACCCCCTCCCCCTGCCTCCAGGACAGTGGGCAGCGGGGGAGAAAATGGCTGCCAGCAGGGGACACTCTAGGACTCTCCTTACTCCTAATCTTTATGGTAGTCATAGAGTTATAGGCTAGAGCATCACTGTTCCATTAAAAGTTAGTGTGAAGCCTCATCTGCACTTAGTTTCGGGAAGCCAGCAATGAGGTAGGTTTCTGGGTTTTTTCTTACCAAGTTTCCCCGCTGGAGCCCATACCTGGTCAGTTAAGAAACTCTCACAGTGAGTGAGAGAGAGGAAGAGGGAGGGAGAGGGCGGTGGGGGGGAAAGCAGTCCTCAGTCTTTTCCCCAGGGTGCCTTGTGGCTGTCTCTGTGTAGGCACATGCATTCTGCTGTCTTAAAATTAGCACTTGGTGTCTGCAGCAGCCAGCAAAAGATCATTAGAAGAGAGGTTGGTTTCTCTTTCACCAAGTCTTCTGCTGGAGCCTGTGCTTGTCCTCAGTCTCAGCTAAAATGGTGTGTGTGTGTCTGGGCTGGGCTATGGAGGTGGAGGACAGTCCTCAATCCCTTCTCCAGGGCGCTGGTGGCTTTGTAAGTGTGCATTTGAGCACGCTGCAGCTACAGCCTTAAAATTCCCGCCCCATGCCTGCAGCCATGAACAAAAGATCTTCAGAAGAGCTCTCAGCTGGGGCAGCCCTCTGGCCAGGACTGGAGAAGGGTGGTGAGCTTTTGAATCATTAGTTCCCCATGAGAGTGACTTTTTAAAAAACTTGGTATGTATAGGGGGGAGGGAGAAGTTTCCCTCCGTAGTTACCCTTCCCTTTTTTATCTCCAACCAAGCCTGTGGGGAGGTGAGATTTCTTTCTTCACTCTCTAAAGACAAAAGGAAGAACGACCTTCTGTTTCTTCCTACTGACCAGTGTTGTATTTAGTAAAGGAAGAAACTGGGCTGGTCTGACTCCCCTTCTAAGTGCACTTTTAAAAGGCAGATGCTTTCTTTGTGGACTTCAAACTGGTTTGTTGTACTAATTACTTCCAAGCAACAGGAATGAGCCATGTCTCAGTTTGTGGAGCAAATAGAGTGGGAGGGAGTGATATTAGAGGAATATGGAAATCTGTTTGGAATGGTGTCTTATTCTGGTATCTCTGTGAGTGGAGGAGTTGGTTATCTCAAGCTTACACATATTACCTTACTCTTTAGATGAGGCAGATTATGTAACTTTTTCTGTACTGAGAGTTAAATGTAGTCTACTATAAGACCAAATCTTCTGTTTGCATAATATTAGCTGCCCCCGCCCCAGTCTTACTATAGCTTTGTTTCTGTGGCTTCAGCCATTTTCAGCCCCCTTTTGCCATTTTGGGCCCTGAATGGCCAGGATTGGGTCCAAAATTAGGGTAACATAAAGTAGACAAAGGACTTTATTTGTGTGTGTGGAATTATACATGGTTTGATAATGTAGGATTCTGTTTTCTCTCAGTAAGCATAACATTTAATCCCAGCCAAAAGAAGTATAAGTGGAGGAGGGGGTTTATAAAAATAATAACTTTTGAAATTGTAACAAAAAAAACCCAAATGTGGGATGTTAGGTTTTGGGCTGTGGTCCCACAGTAGAGCATCTGCTTGGCATGCAGAAAGTCCCAGGATCAATCCTTGGCATCTCCAGGTAAAAGGATTAGGTCATAGGTGATGTGAAAGACCTCCGCCTGAGACTCTGGAGAACCACAGTCACTCACAGTAGATAATCATGACCTTAATGAACAAGGGTCCATTTAGTATAAGGCAGCTCCATGAGATCATGACAGTAAAACATGTTGTGTGTTGGCTATATGAACATACTACAGTGAATTATACAGTTTTCCTGAATGTTTCTAGATCAAGATGGGAAGCCCTGTTAGTCTATCTGTAACAGTGGAAAATAACAAGAGTCCAGTAGCACCTATAAGACTCACAAAATTAGTGGTAGGGTATGAGCTTTCATGAGCCACAGCTCACTTCTTCAGATACCAAAGAAGTGAGCTGTGGATCAGGAAAACTCATACCCTACCACTAATTTTGTAAGTCTTATAGGTGCTACTGGATTCTTGCTCTTTTCCACTGAATGTTTCTGTTATTGTAATGACTTCTAAACCAAGCTATTACAACAGTGTGTGTGTGAGGAGTGCTTCAGCAAGAGCTTCCAACAGGACAACAGCCTGAAGAGTTCAAGCATACAGGCAAGAGCTTATATAACAGATGGAGTGGATGACAATATCTAATGGCGCAATCCTGTACATGTCCACTCAGACCTAAACCCTATTCTATTCAATGGGGCTTACTTCCAGGTAAATAAACATAGAATTTCAATGTTAAATTCCTAATACAAACCAATTTTAATTCACAAATATGCAAGCGCATTTGCTACTGGAAGATTAAAATCCCAGTTTAACCAGAATTCAGCTCATATAGGTCCAGTGTTCACTGGGCTTTAAACTCCTATCACTGTATTGGAATAGTGGCTTGGTGGCAGAATTCTAATTATATTGAAATCCAGCTATTCCTTCTCTAAATGGCTGCTGCCTTAGTCAGAAATCAGTTCCGTTGTTTTAAATGAAACGTACTTCTGGGACAGGTTGAACAACAGAAGACTCAGCTGTGGTGCAGTCAGATAACCCACCAGTCAGGCTCACACATGTAGGGGAATGAGGTGAGAGAAACCTATAGAATGGACTGCAAGTGAAGGATCATTGAGAATCACACTGTGGCATGCTCTCCCA
Organism: Eublepharis macularius; assembly: GCF_028583425.1. Classification (NCBI taxonomy): domain Eukaryota; kingdom Metazoa; phylum Chordata; class Lepidosauria; order Squamata; family Eublepharidae; genus Eublepharis; species Eublepharis macularius. Next base: position 82,619,967 of record NC_072796.1, on the reverse strand, counting down.
TGTTGACCCCCTGCAAGTAGAAAAGTAGCTCAGCAAGAAAAGGGGCAAACTTTTTCCTGCTAGCTTTCTGTTTGCATGGATTTTTGTGATATTACATGAAAATATGGCATCAGTTCACTGGTTTGGGGAAAGCAAGAACTATTAGTCCAAGATTTCTCCCAGGAAAACCATTAAAATATTGGTCAGGGCTGGGTGGTGTAAAACATGGAATTTAAACTTGACTTTTGAAAAGAGGGAGGGAGTTCACAGGAAGGGGTGGGGCATGGGACCTTGACCTGGAAGTGATGTCACTATCTGTGATCATTTGACCTGGAAGTGATGTCACAGGATGTGACACCATAAAGTAACACCACATCCTTTCTAAGCACCCCCCCCCTAATTCTCCAGGTTTTCCACGACAGGGACCTGGCAACCCTAGTTTGGACACTGTTTTATCTAGGTCATTTACATGTATACCTCTATACTTAGATTAATTGTGAATTCAATTTACAAACACACACAGAGCGAGACACAACATGACTGGATGAATAAATGGGAACCAGGATGTTCTGATGCTCCTACAGCTTGGAAATTCTCACAGCAGCTCTGCTGTACACTGAAGGTTACTCTTTTTAATAGTCCTAACTAAGCATTCATGAGCAAAGTCCAGCTCCTTAAGAAAAAAAAATTAGCTTGTGGCAGCTGCAAGCAAAAACATTCAATTCTGCAATCTTTGATATGAAGCTTTAAAAGGAAAAACATCTTTATGGGAGGACTAAACAAAGAAACTGCCTTGCTAGTAGAGATGGATGAGAGAAAATAAATTGATTTACATGTTATTCAATGTATTCTCAGAGCTCTCTACAGGATGGATAACACCCTGAGAAGCAACAATGCCTCCCAGTTTAGTATGTCTAGTCAACATTCACATAGCCTATTAATCAGAAACCTTCACTTTTCATTGTATGATTACATTCAGGGCCCAAGCAACATTACTTTCAACCCAGTACAAATCACTAATACAACCTCTTCATCCCATCTCCTACATTACAGCAGCCCTGACAGACAGATGTCTAATTCATTTTTGAATGACATAAATAGACCATATCATGTTCAGAGGCTTGCAACTAGGCCACACCTTCCTAGACTCTTGGGCCCTGGTTATGCTAACCTTAGCAATCACAATGACATGAGAGATGCAGAACTTTTCTCTGTTTTTAATGCACTGTACATGGATATTACAAATATATCCAAAAAACATGTAAAAGGAGGCAGGACAAAGGGCTGAGCAGCCTTTTTGTAATTTCCCTAACATGCTACCCTTACTCTTTTAAGAAAAGAATTGCTTAACGCACTGCTGTCTGGAACATTTTATGGTAAACTACCATTTGTATTTATCTATGGTTTATGAGATATCCACAAAGAAATTTAGGCCACTGGCACTCTAGCCTACAGCTCCAGAAATACTAGGAGCATCATTTCATGTCTAAACCAAATTTTGGGAGGGTCACAAAACAAAATCCACATATGGTGAAAAACCTTTTGTGTATTTGCAAACAAAAATCCCATTTTGTTATCAGTGTCAGAATCTCATAAGATACAATCTCATAAGATGGTTCAGCAAAAGACAGTGAATTATCTAGATTCTTTTTAAAAATAAACTCCTTTATATGGTGAGAAAATGCTTCAGCTCGAATAACAACAAAGTATGTTCCCTCTCTCCTTTTATATGTATCTAATGACGTTGTTATTTTGAGAAGAAATAGAAATTCTATAGAAACTTGTGGCAGCTTTTAATACCGTCATTATAAAAATGAACTCTGATCCATAGCAAGTTGTTGATATTTTCAATTTAATAACATTTTCTGAGAAAATTAATTGGAATCAAGCAGTTATTTCACCAAACAGACCATGTGTGCAACAAACAAATGTCTGAGCTGGACATTCTGCAGGCATCACCTCCATTCAACTTTAGAAGAACTTTGGCAACTTGTATAACTCTAGGAAATACAATAACCTGGAGATCTTCTAGAACTACAACTGATCTCCAGATGACAGCGATCAGTTCTCTTGGAGAAAATGGCTGCTTTGGAGGGTGGAATCTATGGCATTATAACCTGCTGAGATCCCTCCCCTTCCCAAACCCCACCTCCCCTCCAGCTCCACTTCCAAATCTGCAGGAATTTCCCAGACTGGGTATAGCAATTCTAAAGATAGATGATTAGATTTGTATTTTCTGGGTTGGATCCTATGCATTGTTCTAGTCATGTAAGGAACACTGCCGTTGATACAAGATATCTACTCAGTTCTCCCCACTGGAGACTCCTTTCACTCTCTCTGCTATTCCCAATGTCCAGATTGACCTCTCCACACAGAAAAAGGATTTCAGGGAGCACAATAAGCTGCAATTGAAAGGAGAAGGCAGGAAAATTCTTTTCCATGAACTCTACTTAGCTTACAATGTATAGGATCCAACTGTGTGTAATTATTGTTGCATCTTTCTAAATCATAAACATACACCAAAGCAAGCAGTTTCTGTTTCTAAGGAAGCAGTGGGCAAATTAAAACCTAGGGGACCCGTCTGGCCTGTGTAAATTGTTCATTTGGCCTGTTCTGTCAGGAACATCAGTCTGCCAAACTGCCCATTCAGCTATCAGGTCAATGCTCCCCAAACAAAACACTATTAAGCAACTGGAGGGTAAAAGGCTTGGGTATCTGCTCACAGCAGGCAGAAACTTCTATGTGAATCCTAGGCAAGCCAGAAGTGGCAGGGGACTGCTAACATCAGAACCACGAAGAGCTGCTGTTCAACTCAGAGCCCAAGTGGGCAGAGACCCTGATGTGGCTCTCCCATAAAAGAACTTGCCTGCCCCTGCTCTAAGGGAAGAGTTATATATCTATATCCTTAGAGGGAAGGAAATTTGGAATATCTAAGCTAGCTGAGTAAGACTGAGCTGAACACCTGCCTCTCCCCTTTTTGCAAGTATATGAATTGTGGGCTCAGACAGAGGCGTTAAAAAAGCTGGGCTCACAAGTAGAGATGGGCACGAACAGCAATATGAACAAAAAAAAGCCACAAACAGCCCAATCCGCTGTTCGCAAGGAAGCTGTTTGTGAGGCCCCGTTCCTGGCGAACATGTGTTCGTTCCAAGCCCTCTTTGTGGAGCTCATCAGTCGTTGGTAAAGCCAGACAGTCTGGCGCCTTTCAATCAATTCCCCTGGCAACATAGGCATGGACTGTCTGAACTCTGTCTGAACTCCTTCTGCCTTTCCTTCTGGCTTGTAACCCCTCAAAGTAGCTTCCAGCAGACAGTTCTGTTTTTCCACTGTGAAGAGAACATGACACGAAAGGGGGAGACCCATGGATCATGTCTTTCCCAGGGTGCAATCTCTCTGGAACTTGGGGGGGGGGGTCTTCAGAGGACAGTGAAGACTATGTCCCCTGCAAATTTGGTGGGTATTGGACATTGGGAAGGTCAGTTCGTAACCGCTCAAAGTAGCTTCGAGCAGACAGTCCAGTTTTTGCCACTGTGAAGAGAAAATGACATGAAAGGGGGAGACCCATGGACTCTCCTTTCCCCTGCTCAAGTTCGGCTAAGTCCCAAGGGGGCTGTTCTGGCTCCCACGAACCTCCAACTACGAACATTTTCGTGAACATGTCATCCCTGTTCGTGGATGGCAACAAACAACGAACATCTTGTTCATTTTTTTTCCTGTTCGTGCCCATCTCTACTCACAAGGACTGTGGGTGAGTTTTCTGCACACACAGTGGAGCTTTACACAACCTCTATTCTGGCAATTTCCATCTGGCAAGCTAACCCCAAATCCAGAACATCTTCAGAATAGTTAGAGATGCCCTAATGCACATTGAAGCAAAAATCCATGCCCACAAATCTCTTGTGAGCCTACATATAACATGAAAAATATCTCTTAATTACAATCTGTACAATACTTTTTACACAAGTTCTGTACTTGGGTAAACCTCAATACAAAGGGTGAAACAATTATTATATGGAGGAACACACACACTGCTTGGATCAGTTTCTGTTCAGCAATCATATGCATTGAAACGCGAATCCTGCATAAATATAGCTGCACTATGCAAAACAATTTTTCATTTCCACCAATAGGAATAATTTAGAAACATCAAAAACTACAGTACAAGAATAAATGGCTGTACTAAAGTGACACATGTTAAATATTTGAAAGGTAGGGCTTGACTTTATTGCTTCAGTTTTAGACAGACTGAATAGATTTTTTTTGCAGTCAGAATCTATGAGTGAGTTTTGTACATGGTACTCAGTCCCTGCACATCCTCTTCTGCTAAAACTTTTGAATGCCCAAAGTACTCAGTCCCTGCACATCCTCTTCTGCTAAAACTTTTGAATGCCCAAAGGCCAATTGAAAACTATGGATCTTGCACAAATGGAATTTTTAGTAGAAAAGGATACATGGTTCATAGCAGATGCTATTTAGCGTGCATGGAACTTGTTCATAGGATTCAAACCTCACTGTTTTGCATAAATTAACACTGCACCCTATGGCTAATTGCACAAGTCCAGATTTCACACTAAAAGATCCATTTACCAGGAACTAAAACTATAGGCCTCTTTAGGATAGGAGTTTTACAGTTGTTGGGCCACCATGACTAAAGAATCCTGCTGTGTCCCTCTCCACCACCACTAGTTTTATCCTGAATAGAGAGGCCTATGCAGCTTAACCTTTCCAATTCCTGTTAAAAGAAGTGCTCATAAAGGGTGGGCTAACATTACAGCAAAGGGTTTTTAGGTCTCTTCCAGCTCTATATTTTATAACATTTTCCGGCACAGACTTCTGTATTCTGAAATTCTATGCTTCCACCTAAGCATTTCTAGCTCTCACAACTGTAGACAAATGCTTAGATATGTTTGATAAAGGCTCAATAGCAAGAGGACATATAAGGGATACCTTCTTGAGGTCAAGGTATGAGGTCCTTGTCCTTTCCCGTGGCAACTATTTCCTGGCTTATCCAAACACAGAGACCCTCTTGGGAGGGGCATTTGATGAATAGTGGCTTAGCTGAACACAGGAAGAGACCATTAAGGAAGCATTCACCACGGCTGCTGTGCTTTCCAGCCCATTCCTCCAACCTAGATGAACAGTCAAGGCAGTCATTGTAAGAGCTTCTGCCATTATTGAGAGAAGACAGGATGTACTTCTCTCATGTTTAAATTTGGGAATTATTATAATAACTATTTTATTTATTTTGCAGAGCTCACAAGAGTACCTGGTAAAAACCCTCCTCTTCCCTGTACTTAGGCATAGAGACAACTGAGGGCATGAGAGAAGGCAAAGCAAGACCTAACTCAAACAAGACTGAACTCTATCCATGAGAAAAGAAATGGGTGCTCACCTTTTTGAAAACCAGCCTCCTAATTCTGCCTGAAAATATATTAATCCTCTGCATTATGCTACAAGTTCAACAATGCTGTTTCTGTACCTACATAGCGCTGCACCAAATTTTTGCAAGCAATTCCTCCTTGTTCACCTTCTACATAGACTCTTGAGAAATCTGTGAACAGCCTTGACAGACTGTTTCTTTGGCACCATAAAAAAAAAAACTTGTTTCCTGACTCCATGATCACAGCCATTTGGCATCATGTTTCCATGTAAACGGTCAGATTTGATGATGTCACGAAATCAATTCAGAGTGAAGGAAGCATTTCAGATCTTTTCTCTGAACTAAATGAATGATAACAACACAGCCAAATCAGATTTGGCTATGTGACAATGGCACAAAACCAGCTCAGAGTAAGGGCAAGAATCATTGCCCTCATTTGGAATGGGTACCATTTTCACCATTCTAAAATTATTGAAAGGGGAAGTTACTTTTTTGAATTTACAGAAGTTTTCATAAGCCTTGGCCTTATTCATAAATTAATTCTGTTTCATATTCAGTTTCACAGAGTTTCTTTCACACTATGACAAGGATGCAAGACAAGGGCCCAGTCTGAATGTTAGATGCCTTTGTAATTTTTATACCTCCACATTCTTAGAGGTCTAAGATAGTATTCAAACAAAGCAATTATCAAGATGTTCCAAAAATATACATGGTAAAGTCCTAACTGGGCAGTGCCCACCTCAAAGGGAAAGTAGGAAACATGTTCGCATGTTCCAACACATTAAAACATTTTGTGTGTGGAAAGCTTGCATGCTGGGAGAAGGTTATAGCAAAAGCTGGAAGAAATTAGACAGTCTCAAGTGGAGTATTGCAGGTCAGAAGTCAGGAAACAGCAAAATGAAATCCTTGTTTGAGTTGGCTCTGAAATTCACTTACTTTTCATAATCCAAATACAGTTTTCTTGCCAGAATGCAATAGGAAATAATAATGACCAGCGGGCAACTTAAAGTCAAAGTTTGCTCCCTTTTGACTCACACTGGTAAACAAGCCCCTAAAGCTGCAGATCATGGGGTCTGTGCTAGAATGATAAAGTGAGCACTTTTTAATAGACAAGTTGGCTGGGGGGTGGGGGTGGGGGGTGCCTATCTCCAAAGCAAACAGACACTCTGATCTAGACATCCAGAAGGAAGTAGATGCTGAAATGTCTTGTCTACTTAAGTTTCCCTCTCATTAGGGCTGTTCGTTCTGCCTTGATAGAACTGTCAACTGTGACCATGCAACTTCTTGCAAATGTGCAATTTAAAAGCTCTAGTAGATATATAACACTACATATAAGTACAAAAGTTTGAGTTCAAAATTACAGCTACATTTTATTTTAAGAATTTATGATAAAAGTAACGCAGTTAGCATTTTTAGGATCCTTCTACTGATTTAGCCAAGGCATGTCTTTGATATTCTGCTCCCTACATAAAAATGCTAAAAAGCCTCCCCCTTCTCTTTCCCTTACTGGACTATCTGGGACTCCTTATTCATCTCACTTGGCTATATATTTCACTGAACCTCATTTCCGGATCTTCCATTTATTCCTTGGCCATTACAATCTCTAATTCCAAGCCTTGTGTCAGAACAGTTGCAACACTTCTGATTTACAGAATGCAAAATTTAAGTTGCTGCTACTCTACACCACTTAGCATTTTAAGACACAGGCTGAGTTATCTTAGAGTAGTACTTCAGTGGTGTGCCATTTCCTATCTAATGCAGACATATAAGTTGGTGATTTTAAGCCCCGCAGTACTGAACTCCAGAACAAAACATGCATTATGAATTATCTCTTTTTTTACAGCTTTAGGCTAGCTGTAGGTAGGTTATGGCCAGGGCTGGCGCTTCTGTTGAGGCAGAGCCGGCCCCCGCCTCGGGTGCTGAACTCTGAAGGAGGCACCATGCTCGCCCCCCAACGATCGATCAGCATTCCCTGCAGTGTGCGTGCTCCTGTGTGTTGCTCGCACAGGAATTCTCTCTTGGCGCAAGGCATTTCTTCTGGAGTGCAGAAGGGCAGCCCTGTCTTCCTGCTCATCCAACACCTGAGGAGCTTCAAGTTCAGCCCCATCAGCGGGGACATTTCTCTCTCTGCCTTTCCCCCCCCCCTCCTCTCTCTCTGTCTCAATTTAGGCCTCGGGCGAAGCTTCCGCAAGCAAGAGAGCCTCTAGCTGGCTGGGGAGCAGAGAGCTCCCGTCTGACCTTTTGTCCCCCTTGTTCCCTCCTTTCTTTATTGCTTCCCCCCACACCATGTACTAAAAGGAATGACAGGAGAATTGCCCATTGAAAATAACAGGAGAGGCTTGAAGGCCCATTGGAGATCATGGGAGCCAGGGATGCCAATTTACTTGCCTGGGCTCCATTGAAATGCATCACAACACAAAAAAAGTTACAAAGAAAATGTGGAATGGATTTTCTATAAAGGTCTCTGGGACCAGATGGAATACTCTGAGAGTGGAATGACAGCCCCCAGAGTGCAATGACGGTCCCCAGGAATAGAACCTGTGGTCAGGGACCAGAATGACAGGTTGAAGAGTGGAACGACTGCTCCTGGGAATAGGGTTAGGGCTCTGGGACTGGAATGACACCCCCTGTCATTCCACACCCACTGCTATTCCAGTCCCAGACCACTGATTCTTCTCTCAGGGACTGTCATTCCACGCTCAGGCCTGTGTTGATAGATCAAGATGGGTAGCCATATTTGTCTGTTGCAGTAGAAAAAAGCAAGAGTCCAGTAGCACCTTTAAGACTAACAAAATTTGTGGTAGCGTATGAGCTTTCATGAGCCACAGCACACTTCACTAATAGACTCTTGCTCTTTTTTTGTGTTGTAATGCATTTCAATGGAGCCCATGCAAGTAAATTGGCATTCCTGGCTCCCATTTTCTCCAATGAGGCTTCAAGCCTATCCCATTATTTTCAATGGGCAATCCTGTCATTCCTTTTAGTACATCCCTTTCCCCCTCCCCAGCTGGCATCAATTCTACTTCTCACCTTTCCTCAGGCTTTGGGGGGGGGCTGCTTTTGGTGGAAAGAGTGGTTGGTTGTGTGTGCACTGCCACAGAGGAAGGAGAAAGTGAGGTGAAACACACATAATTCCCTTTCAGTCCCTGTGCAACAGGAAGGAGCACATCACTGTTGTTGGGTTTAAAGCTGTTGTTTTAAATTCTATTACTTTCCCCCCCTTCTCCCTTTCATTCTCCCTCCCCCTTACTATTCTTCGATCTCAATGCTGCTCCCCCTTCACTCCAGCAGAGCAGCGCCCCACACTGCACCCCTCTTTATCATCTTCCTTCTCTCATTCCCTAGTTTACATATATCACCCCCACCTTCCCCCTCTCCCCAACAGTTTATTTCAATATTTGTACACCACATGCTTAGTTGTCTGCTGCTGTTCACTTCAAACCCAAGGAGGGGAGAGAAGGATGAGGATGGAGGGTAGTTCCCGAAAGGGATCTCTGACAAAGGTGATCAATATTTTAAGGCTTGGAGAGGGCTGGAGAGAAAGAGAAGGATTTAGCTCAGTCTCCCCCTTCCAAACATCTCTCTCCAACAGGCCCTGTAAGAGAAACCCTCCTTCTACTGCCAAGAGTCTCTGGGTTCAGAGAGAGGTGGGAAGAGAGAGGGAAACTTATTTACACACACACACACACACAAAAGGTGTGCTCAAAACTTCAATGCAAGTCGCTGTTTCTGCTCACAAAATAGATTTTTGGCTCACAATAAGAAAAACAAAGATTGTTGTTATTCTCACACTTATTTAAAAATTAAAATTTAAATTACGAAATAAAAATTAAATTAAAAATGTAAAAAGTTTCAAGTTTTGTGCTTTTCATTTTTCCTACATTTCTTTGGTTTTTAAAAATTGGTTGGAGGGGGGGGGCAGCGCACGTAGGTATCTCGCCACAGGCGGCAGAAACACTGGCACTGGCCCTGGTTATGACAACTTACTGGTACTGAGCCCAAACATGTGTGCAGGCATTTTCAATTACATTCCCTCCTGTTCGAGTAATGAATTGGGGTTTTGCATACATTAAACGCAAACATTCCTTTTCGTTCAGCTTTTAAAAAATCATGAAGGCCATGGTTTCACAGCTTCACGACAATTTCTCCTTGGAGAGGGCAGGAGGGATGGGTGAATGCAAGCACGCTGTGCCTCTGCTGCTTTGTCATGTGGAACAGTTGCCTTCCCTCTACCCAATGGTTACTATGGTGATTAAGCTATACTAGTTGATCTGGCTCTGAAAGGTACACAATACGGAGTAAGAAGTCCATCAAGTGTGTACAAGAGAGGGGGATGAGTAGGCAAACATGAGAACAAGGAAACTTTTTTTAATGGTTTTTTAATAATGTAGCTTCCAATTAGTGCATTCTCATAATATAAAATTGTAAAGTGGTAATAGGAAATTTGCACCTGTCAATGTATAAAACTGATCCTAGTCAATCCTGTTTGCAATTTTGGTCTCTTCAGATGCTTTTAGAAATGCCAGCAACATGCTGGTGGATCCTGTGCTAAATTACCATAATTTGCATATATACACACAGAATGTCTATCTGCAATGTGATATTAGGGACATCTCTTTTCCATAAATTTACTTTTTTGAAATCCAGGTACAGCAAAGTAAGGTTTTACACAATGGTAATATCATGGATTCTACTGCCTTTTTTCTGTTGGAATCTCACAGTTTGCCATATTAATAGGAAAAAGAAAGAAACTGCTCACAGCTGCAAAAGCTTGCAGCAAAAGAGATTTCTCCAAACAATAAGCCACTAACCCCATACCGCTGCTACAGAATAAACACTACTGCTGATGCTTCTACTAGCAATAATATCTGAAGAACGAAACAGTTTTGCATTTTGAAGTGTTCTACCAAGCTGGACATTACATGCACATTCATATAATGTTACCTCACCAGCCTTTTTTTTTTTAATCAAGAGAAGTCATTTCCAGAGGGGTGACTGAGATCAGAGAAGCTCTGTGTGTGCGTGTGTGTGTGTGCACACGAGTGCATTGCTTAACCATTTCCTACCTACTCCAAACTGCTCTTCAGCTGCTGTTTGCCTAGAGGGTTCCAAATATATGTTTGCTCCTATCTGAGACTCCGTAAGAGGAAAAGCTGTTGGAGGTCAATTTGGAGTGGGAAAAGGTTGGGTGGCTAGAAGCACTCTGACTACTTGTTTCTAATTACTCCTGCGGAAGTGGCTTCTTCTGACTAGTAAGTGCCTCTATGGTAATATGCCTTGAACTGGCCTTTGGAGAAGCAGCCTATAAATTCCCTAGATCAATAATAATGTCTAGTTTGGCCATATTACTTAATGAGTAATTGGTAAATGAACAGCAGCAGTGTTTACAGTTGTCAATACAAACTTACGGATCAAAAGCTGCCAGCAAGAAGTTGAGTAGTAAACTGATGGATTGTTCTACGTTGATCTGGTGGGTTGTTGGCATGCGTTTGTTGAGTTGGTAAAAAACTGTGGATAGCACAGCTTCCAGCCGAGCTACGTTCAACTCTATGTTTGGATCCAAGTTGTTCAGTGAATTTTCCCGCAGTGCTTCTATTACATTCCAAATGTCCACTAGGTGCACTATATGTAATGAAAAAACAATAATCAGATAAATGCCCACAGAAAATAATATTTCTCCCGCTAGAATCATATACTATGATAATCATACAAATATAATATAATATAAACTCATAAAAGATTGTTCAAAATTACAAAATGTTCTGTGCCCCCAAAGAGTACTGGGAATCATAAATAAAAGGGAAAAAATCAGGAAGGCTCCCACCCACCTGGCTTTCTGCAGACTCTGTAAAACGGAATTATTCCTAAAGCCTTTTTTACACACCACCGATGTGGTGGTGGTAGAGAGAGCCCTCAAATCAGAGTTGGTGACCCCTGGTGGGGTTTTCATGGCAAGGGACTAACAGAGGTAGTTTGCCATTACCTGCCTCTGCAACCCTGGCCCTTGTTGGAGGTCTTCAATTACTAACCAAGGCTGACCTTGCTTAGCTTTTGAGATCTGATGAGATCAGGCTCACCTGGGCTATCCAGGTCAGGGTAATTAAGAATGTACTATAACAAAATGTTTCAGAAAGATGCTTTGATAAAGGTATAGAGAGTGGGACTCTGGAATATATTGTTGTGTACGGTACATACTATCCATTGCTGTAATTATGAGCCTACTACATAATTATGAGCCTACTACATGCACTGTTTAACATGTCGTTAATTGCTTAAGCTTTGTTTCAGCTCTGTTTACAAGATTTCTGCTTGTTTTCAGATTTCTGCAATTCAAACCTTATTGCTTTGTTTATTGGTTGTTCCATCCTGTGGACTGGGTTTGACTCACTGTGCATAATCTGTCTTGGGCTAGATCAGCAACTGGCCATACATGTCACATATTTTCCCCATAAACACAGGCAGGGATCCCCTGGTCTGTAGTTGCATAGATAGCAGACCAAACAATAATTCTTGGTGATCATATTTGAGGTTTATAAGCATTTTCCTCTCACATTCCTGTGGTCTCAATGGGCTACCACCATGCTCTTAGATTTCATAATATAAATCAAAATATTTCACCAGGTTAGTGGCCTGGCAAATGTTTAGAAAATGTATCATATTCCTATATAGCTGCAAGGGTGAGGGTCAACATTGGGATGGATATCACGTTCCCCAAGAAGTCTACTTTGTTAGGGACTTTTGGCTCTTCTTTACTTCCATCTTTTACACATATTGCTGCTTTGTATCGCTTTACAATAAAACCTATTTGCTGGAAGTAAATAAACCATACTTCCATCATTTCCTATTCAGCAATTTTCAGATGCTGAACATGAAATTATAAAAAGATTAACAAGTATTTTAATATATACATTAACATCAACACTTGTTTTGCCTTTCCCCTTGAGTCTGTCCTTTGTGTTTTATTTAGTGAGAAATAGACAGCTTGGAATCATTCAGAAATTTACTACTACTTAAGTCTTGAAATAAAAATTCACTTGATAGCTATTAAAGGACTCAAGACAGGGACAAGCCAAACTAAAAGACAAACTCTATTTACTCACAGAAAAAGGCAAAACATCTTTCAAATGCTTTTCAAAGAATTTCACATATTCACTGAATGCATGAACTGTCCTTGCTCTTGAAATCCTTATGTTCCACAGAAAGCGAGAAAGATCATACAAGTTGAGCCTACATACACACTCTCTACTCACATAAAATCATTGTACACTGTACACTTGATTTTTATATGTACACTGAGTAATTCTTCTGTTATATTCAATGCACATACAGCTCAATGTCACATTCGAACCCCTCATTTGACCAGTTTAATGTATAAATTGAACATGCATTGGTAAGAAAGGTGTATATATACATACATGCAGGGTGTACATACATTCACTGTAGCATGTGTCAGCTGCACTGGCTTCCAGTTGAGTTCTGTGTCAAATTTAAGGTACTGACTATGATGGTTAAAGCCCTTAAAGGACTGGGACCAACATACCTGGGGGACCACCTCTTGCCATACATTCCCCAGAGGGCACTTCGTTCTGCCGACAAACGCCTTCTGGTGATCCCTGGCCCCAAGGATGTTCACCTAGCCTTGAACAGGGTCAGGGCCTTTTTGGCCCTGGCTCCAGCCTGGTGGCACTCTCTCTCCATTGAGACTAGGGTCCTGCAGGACTTGTTACAGTTCTGCTGAGCCTGTAAGACGGAGATATTCCGCCAGGCTTATGGCGGTGGTTGAGGCATGGGTGAACTGCACAATTAGTCTCTCTGTTTTGGCCTTTAGTCTGCTTGTTTTACATTCCGGCGACCTGCCTGCCCTACCTCCATGATATTGGTGTGCGGGATGTATTATGGTGAACCATCACATGCTGCATTTTAGATGGTGATTTTAACTTTTGTATTGGGATTTTGAAATTGTGTATTTTATCTTTTATTGTGTATTGTTGTTTTAATTTATTGTACCACTATATAATGTTGTAACCCACCCTGAGCCCTCTCATGGGGAGGGCAGGCAAGCAATCTATTAAATTAAATTAAATTAAATTACAAAAGGTATACTCCACCTTTCTGCCCTGATTAGGGCCACCAAGGTGGTGAACATCAAAAACATATAAAATAAAAGCACATCTTAAAAAATGATTAAAACTAAACAAAAACACATCATTAAGACACTTGAAACAAAGCTAAATCACACATATAGCATAATAAAATAAATATAGCATAAATATAACTATTAAAACATAAGGCAGGAAGAAGGAATCACTGAGGGAGTGCCAGAGGACATAAAAAAAGTCTTCATCTGCTAGCAGAAGATGGCAACAGAAGGAAACAGGTGAATCCCTCTAGGGAGAGTTCCCAGGCTGTCACATGCATAATCTCCAAAGGAGGGGAACTTGAAACAAGGCCTTGGAAGATGATCATAGCAGTTGAGTATGTTTGCAAGGGAGTAGGATGTCCTTCAGGTATATACTGGTCCCAACCCATGCAGAGCTTGGGAGCAGTCACTTGAATTGTGCCTGGAAACATTAGGTATGCCCAGGGCTTTTTTTGAACTGGAATACCCTGGAACGGCGTTCCAGCAGCTCATTAAAATACCCACGTGACTAATGTCACATGAGTATTTTTTAAATGGCCTATTTTGACCATTTTGGGCCTGGACTGGGCCCAAAACAGCCTGGATCGGGCTGCTGCTGGGCAGGGGAGGGTTCCCCCACCTGGCACTGGCCTGATCCTGGCTGGTTTGGCCCCGATCCGGGCAGTTGTGGGCCAAAACGCCCCCAAAATGGCCAAAATGGTGCCGAAATGGGCCAGATCGGGCCGCTGCTGGGCCAGGAAGGATTCCCCCACGCGGGCAGCGACCCAATCCAGGCTGTTTTGCCCCTGATATGGGCCATTTGGTTTAGTTTTGGGCCCATTTAGGGCCCAAAATGGCTGGGATTGGGGCTGAAATGGCCAGGATTGGGTAGGTGCTGGGCAGGGGAGGGTTCCCTTGCCAGGCACCAGCCCGATCCTGGCCATTTTGGCCTTGATCTGGGCCATTTCAGGGCCGTTCTGGCCATTTAGGGCCCAAAACTGCCAGGTTCAGGGCCGAAATGGCCAGAATCAGACCAGTGCCTGGCAGGGGAACCCTCCCCCACCCAGAAGCAGCCTGATTCTGGCTGTTTCGGGCCCGATCCTGGCCATTTGGGGCCTGAATTGGGCCCAGAATTGCCGAATGGGGCCCAAAACGGCCAGGATTGGGCCTCTGTCGTGCAGGAGAACACTCTCCCACCCAGCAGCAGCCCGATCCTGGCCATTTTGGGTACCTTTTGGCCATTTTAGGCCACGTTCAGGCCCAAAATGGCCAGGATAGGGCCCCAAATGGCCAGGATTGAGCCCAGATCTGGCCACTGTTTGTCGGGGGAGTGCTCCCCCGCGGCGGAGCGGCTCATTCCTCGCCAAATTGGACTCCCCCCATGGAGCACAGGAGCGCTCCTGGGGCAGCCACGCCTGCATAATGACATCACTTCCCAAAAGTGATGTCATCGTGCAGTCCAGGGAGCGCGCGCGCAATGCGCATGTATATAATAAGAGGCACACCTCCTCCTCCCGGGAGTTGCCACGGGTGAGAGTTCCCCCACCTCTTTCCTCAGAAAAAAAGCCCTGGGTATGCCCTACCTCCAGACCAACCATATTATTGCTAATTCCTTGCAGCATACAATGCAAAGAAATAAAATTGAACTGTGTAATACGTTCATGGATTAAATAATGAATTAAAGTTTAATTGATCTATAGAACTGAATGTCACAGGATCTAATGACAGTCAGTCGTTCAGTTGGCATTTCAAGGGGATTAGATGAATTTACTGAAGTTGATGGTTATTACCCTTGATGACTAACTGGAACCTCCATGTTCAGAGAGGCAATAACTGTTGTGTTGTCCTTCATACTTTTATATTATGAATGCCGGCACTTCATAAACAGTAGTATTATTTAAAGACAAAATAATATGTATATGCATACATACTGCTCTTTATATGGTTTTCTTATATTTTTAAGTGCTCTGTCCCACTGTTTCTATTTAGAACTTTAGTGACAACTGTTCCTATTTAGAACTTTAATTGTGCTCCAGTATTTGAAAGGTATACTATTATCAAACCCTCTGAATATCAATTCTGTAGGGCAACAACAGCCCTTGGCCTCCATACTCTGCATGTAGGCCTGCCTTCTGGGGGCATTTACTTGGCCACTGTGTGAAACATGTTGCAATACTAGATGGACCACTGCTTTTATTCAGTGTAACTACTATAGACAGGTCTATAGCCATGACTTTTATAATCTATTCCAACTGCAGAATTGTTCCATGGCAGAATGGTTCCCTGATGCTAAAAGCAGAGTTGCCAACAGGCCTGGAGAAAAAGGTCCTGTCCCTTTAATAGAGGTTTAATGTGAAAAATGGGCAATTTACGCATTTCATGGCATGGAAGTAAATAACATCACTTGGTAAATAACACCCCATTAAGTCTCTATTAAAAGGACAGGGCACTTTTTCTCCAAACAGTTAGTAACCATAGCTAGAAAGGAGACAGCCACATCTGAAAAACTCCACAGAGAAGCCCAGTATTAAATAGCAATGCTACTGAGAACCATAAACAAAGACCAGGAGCTTGGTGAAGTGTACACATTGCCACAGTTTATCTTCACAATAACTCTGTGAAGGAGATTAGGCTGAAAGAAAGTGAAATTTCTCCCTTCACTCAGTAAAGGGGTAGCTGATTTTCTAGATGTAAGCCAACAATAACTTGGCTGGCTCATTGGGGACCCCAGATTTTTGTGCTCCTATTCCCCCTTTAACTGGCTTTACTAAACAGTAGGACTGCCAATCTCTGGGTAGAACCTGGAGATCTCTCAGAATTACAGTGATCAGTGGAGCAAATGGCTGCTTGGAGAGTGGACTCTAAGGTATTATACTCCCACTGAGCTCCCTTCTTTCATCAAACTCTGCCTTCCCCAGGCTCCACTTTCAAATCTCTAGGAATTTCCCCCCAACCTGCAACTGGAAACCCTACTAAACAGCCTAACCTAATTTACACAGTTGAGGCAGGCAAAAACAGTGCTTGGAGCTCCCTGGAGAAAAGACAAGAGACAAACACACGGCAGTGGCAGCAACATAAGAGTAGTAGAAAGTGAAGGAAAATGGCAGAGCACACAAGCAGAAAATGTAGGGATAACCACTTTCAGAGCAGTTATTTCTAAAGATATTCTAGAACTAATGTATGTTACAGGCACATGATTTTTTAAAATGCAGGTTTTAAAGAATGTGTTCATTTTAGGATTTTGTGGTATTTTCTAGTTCTGTGGGTTTAGCAAATTTTAGTAGTAACTTTTAGATCACAATGTAATCTCAATGTAATCACACTAGTATAGAAAAAGAGACATGAAATATATTATTTATGCATGTTTTAAACAAAAAAAACCCTCTCCTCTGCCTTGGCCTTTGTTACAGGCCAGAAAGGAGAACTTTTGGCCTCCATTCTCCTCCTACTGCCTAGGAAACATAGGAGACATAGACATTCCTTAGACACATCTGCAGAAACAGAGATAATAAAAGAGTAAGGGTCTCCCTCTTCCTGGAAGAGGATACGTGCAGCACAATTGATGGGTTATGGAGTCTGAAGGAAATGTGAAATGACCATATACGGGGAAACTGATAAGAAGAAGTGTTATCGTTGCCTAGCAACAGCCACTGAGGGCATCCTGTTGGGTGACTGGAGTCTACTGTGACTGGACTGTAACAGGACGCTAAGGGACAGAGTGAACTGTAGTTTTTAGTCAGTGCACTGAGAGAAAGTATACACTCTGGCCAAATCAAGCAAACTGTGTGGAGACTGAGATGACTGTGTGTATCTGAGAGCTAAGCCACAAGTGACACTTGACACTAGCTGGACACTTGTCAGCTTCCCTCAAGTTTTGATGGGAAATGTAGGCAGCTTGGCGGAATGTTGGACAAGTGACAGTTGAAAAGTCCATTGGACAGCAGTTGGAGAGCTAAGCTGCAAAACCAGGATGCCTACATTTCCCATCAAAACTTGAGGGGAGCTGACAAGTGTCCAACTAGAGAAAGTATTCATTCAGGTTAAGTCAGGCATACTGCGTGAGCCTGAGTTTATTCTGTGTGCATCTGAGAGAAAGGTTATTCTTCCTAGGTCAGGCAAGTAGGGTTGCCAGGTGTCCAGTTTTCACTTGGACAGTCCATTATTTTCTTGGACTGTCTAGGGGAAATTGAGTGAAAAATTGAGTGAAGGCAGAGTGAAAAATTGGCACAGGAAAGATGCAGGCCTCATCGCCCTGTGCTCTGAGGCAGAGGGGGGCCGGTCCAGCTCACCTCACCTCCTCACTGGCCACCCCTTTCCTGAGGCTCCTTTCTTGGCTGGCGCTGCCTCTGGCCCGTAACTGAGAGTCAGGAATGAGTATGGGAAAGGGGGCAAGGGAGTGCTCTCCATTCCAGAAGTGACATCATTGCACTAGAGGCCAGAAGATCATTCCTCATGTGAGCACCA
Organism: Eublepharis macularius; assembly: GCF_028583425.1. NCBI lineage: Eukaryota > Metazoa > Chordata > Lepidosauria > Squamata > Eublepharidae > Eublepharis > Eublepharis macularius. The sequence continues at coordinate 82,602,025 of NC_072796.1, read as the reverse complement.
GGGAACCACCTCTTTCCTTTGTCTAGTATTTTTCAGAGACCATCGAGCAACCCTACAGGCAAGCTGGGTGGAAAGGCCTGAGTGAATCTATGTCTGTGTGGAAGAGAGGAATATTTATTTTGTTAATCTGTGCAGAAAATTAATATTTGTGACTGGGTCTGTGAAAATATAACTGTTTCTGAAAGCACCAAGCTTAAGAACTATTCAGAAACCAATACCCTTATCAAAACTCTGCAACCATCATGCACCTTCCTTGATGGTACATCTGACAAAGAGAGCTGTGGTTCTTGAAAGCTTATGCTACAATAAAGTTGTTAAGTCTTAAAGGTGCTACTGGACTCTTTACTGTTTTACAACTATAGACTAACACAGCTAACTCCTCTGGATCTATCATCATGCTGATGTACTTATAAATAAGTTCTACTTCTGATTAAGCTAGAAAGGATCCCTTTTTTACTTTACCAGCACACTCACGTGCTGACTGTTCTGCCATAAAGCTAGGTGCAAGCACCGAGTCGTTACTGACACATGGGGGGAAGTCACATCACAACATCTTCTTGGCAGATTTTTGTCATGGGGTAGTTTGCCATTGCCTTCCCCAGTCATCTACACTTTACCCCCAGGAAACTGGGTACTCATTTTACTGACCTTGGAAGGATGGAAGGCTGCGTCAACCTTGAGCCAGCTACCTGAACCCAGCTTCCACCAGGATCGCACTCAGGTTGTGAGCAGAGCTTGGGCTGCAGTACTGCAGCTTACCACTCTGTGCCATGGGGCTCTGTTCTGCCATACTATCAACTATAACAAAGCCTTCTTATAATGTCAGTTAAACAGAGGTGGTCTAAAGTAAAAGCCTTTGGTGGCACCAAAAACCTTTTGAGAGAATCAGGGAGACAGCAATATATAGGTTGAACAAACGTAAGTGGAATTAGCAGTTAGTAAACTGCAAAGGGAAGATGTTCTCAATGTATAAGCTTGAGTAAAGTAAAGAACACCTGAAGCTCAGTGTGAGTGGAAATAGAAAAACCGTTGGCTGTGACTAGGGCCCTGTTGAAGTAAAAGTTTATAAAAGAGGAGTTGAATTAAAGATCCAAGGCGGATTTTTTTTTAAGTTACAGTTTGTTTAACAGGTATGTTATAAATGAGAAATGAGAATTGTAAAGCGCTTTGACTGCAATGCTATATTACTATATGGATGTGTCAGTGAGAACCATGCATGCAACCAGGGATATCTTTGAAATTTTCACTTCAACAACTTGCATGGCTGAATAAGCAAGCAACTTTTTAGTTTGAAAATGGCTTGCCTGTTTCAGTCATGCACATAATGGCAGCAGCAGAAACTTCAAGGACATCTCTCCCTGTATGTGTGCATCTTCCTGGTATGTCTGTACATTGAAATGTTTTACAGAAATAATAATTTCTTTAAACATCTCAGAAGACAAAAACAAGAAAAAAATTACAAGTGTCACTGTTATAAGTGTGTGTGTGTGTAAAGTGCAGTCAAGATGCGGCCAACTTATGGTAACCCTGTAGGGTTTTCAAACAAGAGACAAACGGGGGGGGGGGGGTGTACCGTTGCCTGCTTCTGTATAGTAACCCCATACTTCCTTGGCAGTCTCCCATCCAAGTACTAACAGGGCCAAACCTCCTTAGTTTCCAAGAATCTAACAAGATCAGGGCCGATTCCAGATGGGCACAAATAGAGCGAGTGCTTTCGCTTTTTCAGCGACCTCACTCGTAAAAACCCGCAATTTCCCGTCCCGGCTTACCTGCGGTCCATGGCACTCAGTTGCACTCTATAAGTGGACGGTGTGAACGCGGTATTGCGGGTTTGCATACTTCTGGACGCTTCATCGCCGTGGAGAGGCCCTCCCCTTTCCCTCCTTCATTTGCTGGCCGGCCAGCAACAATATTCCCTTAATTTTTTTTAAAAAAACGGGCGCTATTTACGCAGTCGCACGTTTGCGCACATCAAACTGCACAAATGCACAAAAGTGCACAAAAGTCGACGCTGCATATTCGCATACCTGCGCGTTTGCGCATTTGCGCAAAACACGTAAAAAAAATTTTTTAAAAAAAACCCGAAATGCGAACCAATGAAGGCCCCCGACGTCAACTGTGACGGGGAGGAAACAACCAATCCCGGGTACCTCAGTTGGCCGTGCGAACATCCGGAAGCGGGACGGCACGGCACGCTGCGAGACAAAGCGGATGGAGACGAAAGTGAATGTGTGGCCGGTAAGCGATTATTTCCGCAGAAAAACCGCAATTTCTGGCCATCTGGAATCGGCCCAGGCTATCCTGGGTCATCCAGGTCAGGTCTACTATTATAAGACAATATTGTAAAAGCTTAATTTCTCCTCAGACTTCCAATCAATCAGTCATGTTTTTATACAATGGAACTGAAGAGCTATCAAGAGCTAGAATTCACAAAAATTAATGTTTAGTGGTAATTCACAAGTCAAACAGTAAGTCACTAGGGCCAAATAGCGATTGTTCATGATTTCTTAAAGAATACAAGTATGAATTTGTTAGATAAACTATATAACATAACTAAAATTAGCTTCTTTATCTGAAGATTGGACAATTGTTGATGTTTTAATACCAGTTTTTTAAAAAGGGGATTGAGGAGAGGGTTCAGGAAATTATATACCTGTCAGTACAATTTCTTACCAAAATTAAGTGATAGAGAACATTATTAAGGATGAAATTGTCAATTGTAAAGAGCCAGTGTAAAATTGCAGTTAAACAAATCAGACTAGGCTTAGGGAGATTTAAATCCCTGCCATGCCATGAAGGTCTCTAGGTGACCCCGAATCTGTTTGCCTACCTCACAAGGTAGTTGTAAAGATTCAGGATGGAGGGAAGAACCATGTATTCCTTGGAAGAATGAAAGGATGTAAATGCGATAGAATGACAAGCTTGGATGGGAAAAATTCAGGCCACACTGAAGTAAAGCCAGCTTGAAGTTTCATATGAAAAGGGGGAAATTACCTGTGGCAATATACAACTTCTCCCAAATGAATTAACACGAATTATAGCAGGCCTATACATGACATTACAAAAACCACTAGATGGCACTGTGCATATTTTAGTAAACGCCATACGTACACAAGTTTTTATGTGTTAACTCCATGCTGTCCTTTTATCAAATTAAAGCAAACCAAAATCTATGGCAGTCTGCTGCTCTCTCACAAAATAAATGATATCTGCATCTCATACAGAGTCAACCATTCCATTTTTCAAAGCGCTCGTATGTAATAAATGATCTATGATGTAAAAGAAGAAAAAATAATTGAAAATTATAACTGGGTTGGGCAAACGTTAGTTTCAGCTCATGGAATTTAGTGGCTAGAGTGGAAAGCTTTGAGTTCCTGCCTTTTTCAAACCTCACCTCAGCAATGATCATAAGATGGCCTTTGACAAGCCACTACCTTACCAACAGCCTCAGATATGGATACAGCAATACCATCCTATCTCACAAGACTAGTGTAAAGATCACTAAGATAATGTATGTATAGAACTGTAAACATTCTAAAACACACACAAACACATACAAAACTTGAGCATTTTGCTATCAGGGAGAATTTAGCCATGACAGTGGCACTGGTGCCTGAGTGTATGCTGCCTTTTGTGTTTTATGCCTTTTATGGGTCTGGAGTGCCTCTGTCTGTTGACTACATTACTGAGTCTGCACACTAAACAGCTGTCAGGTAAGGAAGCTATTTTAGATATAAGGTCTATAAATAACATATTAGGCCTCCAATGCTACTTTGACCCTGAATTCCTGGCCTGAGGCTGGAAAAGACCATGCAGGACAGCATTAGTTTATTAATCACAAGATGCTGTGGAATCCAAAGCAAATTCTATACATTCGAATAAATGCAAGTTATATTCCACTTTAATTACTATAGGTTAGATCCCATTCTGCCAGTAGAGGTGCCTTCCTCCAGTGGAAGGAGCCTTCCCGTGAAGTAAGATTTGCATCAAGGTAGGTTCCTTCTTTCAAGAAAGCTCCTCTACTAGCAGGACATCTCAGAACCCAGGTGTTTCTTGAATCTATCTCATTGTTTGTCCTTAGGAAAAAAATGTTAACAACCCCACTGCAGGGTGAGTAATGAGCATGTATAGAAAACATATGAAAATTAGTACCAAGCAACAGAAATAACTGAAGTTAAAGAGGAGCAGGGCTTTTTTTCAGCCAGAATGCAGTGGAACGGAATTCCAGCACCTCTTGAAAATACTCATCCTGCCCCTCCCCCTGATCTCCAGAGAGATTAGTTTCCTTAGAGGAATTGGCTGAGCTCTCACAAGGAATACTGCAAAGTCAAGGGTGAGGAAAGGTGGGGGAGCAGAGGGGATGTTCTTCCAGAAACCGAAGCCGAGGAAGGCAAGAACCAGCTGCCAGGCTTTAAGGCCGAGGGTGGCCAGAATGGGTCGATCAGACCTGAGCTTGGGACAAGGGCTTTGCAGATGTTCTATTGTAAGCAGGGCTGCTGCAGTGGTACCAGGCTCCAGGCTGCCTCTGCCTTTGTATCACCTTCTCTCCCGCTCCATCTGCCTTTTGTAAGGGAGGGAGGGAGCTAATGGGCCAAGATGTGGCATAGGACACCCACACGAATTCCTCCAGCCTTTTCCCTTGTTCTCCACGTCCAACTCCCGACTTCTGGAATGGGCAGCTACTAGATTATCAGTCTTTGTTATGGGTGAAAATCGGAGCCTGCAGAGCTTCTTATTTGCACCAAGTTAGCCAGTGATGCACAAAAGAAAAAGCCCCCTTCCAAGGCAGCTGGTTCCTATTTGTGTAACTCGGTGGAGACCTTTAGCATGGAAGTGCTGCGCAAAAAGCCCTGGGTGCGAGGGAGGGAGTGGCAGGAAGATAGATTCCCCTTTTGCATTTTTACCTGCCGAGCCTTTTAACCACAGAAACCCATGTGCAAGGCTTTGAGGCTTGTATTTCACAAGGCTCAAAGGAGCAGGGGCAGAGTCCTGGACAGGGCCAGCCAGGGCGACCCCCCCCCCCCGGTGAGTGTAAGCAGGAGGAGGACTCTTGACAATGGCAGCTGGTTTCAATTGTAATTTGCACACAGAGGGTATGTGCGCTCATATGAGCAAGCGGCAAGAGTCTGGTGACAGTTCACAGCTTTTTTGCTGGAAGACTTCTTTGCCATTGTTCTTTGGGGGAAATCTCCATTCTTGGTTTTGCTGCAGTCCAAATGGAAGGCATCTGGATCCAGCTTCTTACTGAGGGAAATAGAGGGGAGAGCAGACAGACACATATAACATGGGATACCACAGCAGCAAGCCACCCCAGAGTTTATTCTGATGAGCCATGTTCGCTGGCATTTAGCATAGGACCTTCTGTCTCTATAAAACAAGTGTTAGTGAATGTGTTCCTAAAATAATATTTTTCCGCTTTTTGAAAAGCAATTTAGCATAGTGGCCAAGAGTGCCTTTTACCAGTTGCATCTGGTGCACCAACTCTCTCACTACCTAGACTCAGCTGATCTGGAAATGCTGATCCATGCTTCTTCAACTTCACAGTTGGATTATCGTAATGTGCTCTATGTGGGGTTACTCATGAAGACAACCCAGAAACAACAATTGGTCCAGAATGCAGCAGTCTTACTACTCTCTACTACTAGCTACTAGGAACATATTACCCATTTTGAAACAGTTACATTGGCTGCCAGTTTGTTTCCGAGTTCAATTCAAGGTGCTGGTCATGATTGTAAAAGCCCTTCATTACCCACATATTTGAAGGAACATCTCCTTCCATACATTCTGGTGTACCAACTACGATCCTCAGGCAGCCGCTTAGGGTGGCCCATGTGGCATCAACCAGAGCCAGGGCCTTTTCCTTTGTGGCCCCAGCTCCATGGAATGGGCTTCCTGAAGAGGGGAGGGAAGCCCCCTCTTTGGAGATATTCAAAAGGTGCTGCAAGGCCTGGCTGTTTGCCAGGGCTTTTGAGGGGGTTTGAAAGGCAAGCAGGGGAGGGGCAGGGAAGGGATTTGGGGACTGTTGTTTCATTTCGGTTTTAATTGTAAATGCTCTTAATCTACTCTCATAAGCCACCTTGAACTACATGGAAAAGCAAAGTATAAATGTTTTAAAAAATAAATATAAGTAAGTCCCTTAAAATCAATTGGATTTTCAAGTAATCATGGTTGGTATTAAGCTTTTGGGGAGTTTAAGGTTTACTTATAAAACTTACTTGGTTACCACATATTCTCTGTCTGAATTTACATCACTTTCAGCTACTTATATATGTTTACATTAGTCATATATATGTTACATGTTGATCCTTCACTCTTCTCTATTCATAGTTGCTGTCTGCTTTCCTGCCTCAGTAGACACCTTGGAGTGTGTTTTTGGCAAAGAGTGATTGGGTAGTAAGTGGAGACTCCCATTCAAGCCAAGTGCAGAAGGATTATATATTCTTGGGTGAAAATTAATTCCTGCCCAGTGTCTAAAGGGGGTTTAGCTCTGAGGACGACCCTGTGCCTGTTGTAAAGGGTTGAACTAACATTAGGAAACCTCAGTTGTAAAAAGGATCTCTACGTGAGGAAATGTTGCTGTAACCAAAGTATTAAACAAAACACCTCTTATTGGTAATGAATTAAGAATAAGCAACTAAGCTTCAAGAAAGCTATTTTGCCTGTGACTTAAAGAGTATTCTGTTCTACCAACAAATTTTACCTCAGCTCTTTCATTCCCTGACTGCCCTTATTCCATTCCTGCCTTTTCAATAAAGTTGTTGTTTCTTTTGAATGTTATACAGTCTCCAGTACCATTTCAAACAATGAGAAAGAGGGCTCCTGTTTTCCCTCCATCAAGTTTCTGGGCTGAGCTAAATAGAAAAGAGTCCAGTAGCACCTTTAAGACTAACCAATTTTACTGTAGCATAAGCTTTCGAGAATCACAGTTCTCTTCATCAGATGCATCGGATGAAGAGAACTATGATTCTCGAAAGTTTATGCTACAGTAAAGCTGGTTAGTTTTAAAGGTGCTACTGGACTCTTTTCTATTTTGCTACTACAAACTAACATGGCTAACTCTGGAGGTATGACCATGGGCTGAGCTAAAAAGCCAAAATTATAATTGCTTATCAGGGTGGGACACAAAAGAACTTTAAAACCACAAAAAGAGACATGCTACGTGGGGCTGCTCAATCAAAGCAGGCAAAGTTGGATTTGGCAGGAAAATCTGCCTCAGAGTAGGAAGAGTGGGGGTGGGGGGGTACATCATAGTTACATATATTGTTATACAGTTAAATTGATATGACAACATTTAATTGCCAATTTTTAGCCTGAGGAGTTGGAGGGGTTGGCCATACTGTGCTGTATTGGCAGCTGCAGCAGCAACAGGGAAACCACACAAGCCTAGCCCCATGTGGAAACCACAGAATGTACTGAGAAGTGCAGCTTACTCCCTGTGACTTGAGATGGTTTTGCTCATCTACAGAGGCAGGAAAACAGACAGCAACATACATAGAAAAGGAAGGAAGAAGTGAAGGTGTGACTAAGTTGTAGCCAGATCCAGAGGCCCTCTGGTTCCTCCAAGAAGTTCTATACCCCCCATACCTGTACCATTTGTGGTACTCAATCTCAGGTTGCCCACCCCTGCGTGGCTGCATTCTCTTAAGACAGTACTTGAACATAAATACCTTTTTACCTACACAAGCAATACTGTGATGGCACTGCATTTATGGTCAAGTTCATATAACTATTTCCTGGTTCAGTTTCTCTAGCTTTTTAAAAGGAAGCAGTATCGAAATTTATGTACCAGGTTGATATAGGGCTGAAAAAAAATTAACATCTGTCAGTACTTGTCCCAAATCTCTAGGCACCTGGGATTTTTACAGCCATGTTTTACAACTCTGTTTGTGCTCCTTTATTTCAACTGTAACTTTTTACTAGCAGTGAAAGTTGAAGAACATCACCTTTTGTAAAGTCTTCAGGTAATTGTGGGGACAAAAGATGGAAGAGGTTTAAGCAGCAAGACCTGCAGAGCAACTGGGATTTCATTCTGGCACCTCACTTTGATGCTCAGACTGCCTAACTTTTTAAAATATTTTTTTAAAACTTTTATTTAATACAAAAGAAAAACTACAACAATAACTTGAACAACAAATACAGGGAGTGATATAACAGTTATACAAAAATGCTGGTTACAGTAAGAGAAAAAAGAAAAGAGAAAATAAAACATTTCAAACAATTGCTTACTATAGTCTATAATTGTTAAGTGTAAATAGCGTTCACTAATTGCCAATGTGACTTATTCCATTTATGGTTCTAAATTTTCAAAATATCCTGATATAAATTGTTAGGAGGAAGTGTTTCAGTTTTATCAACATAATCCCAAAAAGACCACCATTTTTCATAGTAATTGCTTGTAGATGAATTAGCAGATAGATTCTCAGTTATTTTATCTATTATAAGCTGGTCCCACACTTTTGTATACCAATGATTCAGTGTTGGTGGGGACTGATTTTTCCAGAAATAAGCTATTGACGATTTTGCTATAGCGAGTGGTTATTTATTAAATCACGTTGTGAGACTGGTATAGTTGTGTTTTGCCAGAGGTTTAAGAATATTAGAGACTGCCTAACTTTGCTGCTGGCTTGGTGACAGAATAGCCTCAGATGTGAGGCTGGTCTAGAGTGTGATGTATTTAAAAATATCTAAAGTCAGTATGTCTTTAATAACACTTGCATTTAATTTACAGATAAGAAAATATTGTGTGTTAAACAGGGTGGGACATAAACCTAACATAAATTGACAGCCAGAAGAGAAAGTGACCCAAAGGCATGCAAGAAACTGAAGCTGATTAGCTGCCTTCTTGCCTCTGAGGTCTGATTATTTGAATTGAAGTACGAGGAAGAGAAAGATGGGGGCAGGGACAGAAGTTAAAAAGATTACCATCACGGTCAGTGGTAGCACAACTCTATCCCCATCAAAACAGCTGTTTTATACTGCAGACTAGATCCAGCAAAAAGTCTATTGCTCAAAAGAAAACAAAAGCAAAAAACAAAACACTGAAGCCCTCAAGGTGCCAAACTAAAAATCATCAGGGATATGAACTCCTAGTTTGTCTGCTCCGATTAAACTCCACGTTACAATTACCAGCCTGGCTCTAAATTCATGGCCTTTCAACGGCCAACTGTTTATTATGATCTAGGGAAATCAGCATCCTTTGCTTTTTCTACAGCCAGCACTGCAGAATAATCGCACAATTCACTGAGAAAAGGCCACTGAAGATGGCAGTAATTTTTCAGCTGTACGGTAATGTTTAATTGCATAATGGAGTTTTGATTGCAGTATGTTGTTATGTTCTGGTTGTGGTAGTAGTGCTGCTGCTGAGGCCCGCAGGGAGAGAGTGTGTGTGAAGATGATAGTCTTGATTTTTTGTATTTTATTTTTGTACATGCTACAAAAATAAAACATAAAAAGCCGTAGTGTCCAGTTAATCAAATAATTTAAATAGAGGATGGCTCTGATCTGTTTACTTCTGGAATCCCAGAATTCTGGCAAGCATCCGGTGATTCCAGCTGGCACAGCTGGCACTTGGGCCTCTCCATTTTGGAGTAAATTCTGCTCTTCATTATTTCAATGTTTGCCCTGTCTCAGCACCCAAAGTAGGGTAAGGGATTCTAATTTTCCTCTACAAAAGCTTCAATATGTTTTTCATAACTATGAATGGCATATATTTGCTTCTTCCATCCACAAAGCTGAGATAAATTACTAAGTTCAAACAGTGCAGTAAAATTATTGTGAGTGTTCTGCATTTGCTGCATTTATATAAAGCTATAAATTGAGAACAATGGAGGGTTTTTATTATTTATTTATTTGTATGACACAGTCTGCATACATGGAGCCTTACATAGTACTCTAAACAAAAATAAAAAAATAGACAGGCACCTGCTCTCAAACAGTTTATAGACTAAAACAGACAATCCGAGAAGAGCACAGCAGAAGCCCGTGTAATAGCTGAGCATTAGAACTAAGTGCAATCCTAAGCCGAAGGGTTTATTATGGTCACAAGACCAGCCACGTAAAGTACAGATATTGCAACTGCGTAAAATACAGTTCTCTGGCTATCCTCTAAAAGATATACCCAAAGGGTTTCAGGACTAAAATCCATATAATACTCTAATGTGTTAAATCTATAGAGTAGTGGGATAATTGATTGTATCCTTTCTTCTTGATAGAATTCGCAGTGCAAAAGTATGTGTGTGATAGTTTCGACCACTTTATTTGAACAGGGACAACAACGCTGCTGCAAAGGTAGACAGGAGAATCTCCCATACAAAACTGCAGAGGGGAATGTGTCAAATCGTGCCCTAGAGAAGGCCCATCTACATCTTTCGTTTGTAATGTCCGAAAGATATGGGGATATGGTGTAACTCAGTCCTTTTTAAAAGCTCTTATAGCTTAGAGGGCGCACTGCCTCATCATTTTGGGACTCTATATTAATTAGTCTTTGGGTGATTAAAGCTTTTGCTTTGTTGAGTCCCATATCAAACAGGGCTACCGGGTCCAAGCCAATCAATTTAATTTTATCAGCTATCTTTGAGCATCATGTAGGATAAGGGTCAGAAGCTAACAACAAAGGAATTAAACCCTTTGGCTCAAGATGAATTCTTAGCCAGTAATAGATGACATGTTCCCAGATTTTTATTTATTTATTTCAATTCTGGGCAAACCAGCTTCTTGCCTAAGCAGAGTTACTCCAGTCTAAGCCCACTGATTTCAATGGACTTAGACTGGAGCAATTCTCCTTAGGATTGCACTGTAAGAGTTGCCACATGAAAAAAAGGGGGTTGGAGACGGATTTGAAGAAAGAGATCATGGCGAACACTTTCAAGGAAGGAGTTTCATGCAGAGAGGACAACATGAGAAAATAGATTCGAATCATAATAGAGTGCAAGAGATCTTCGGGTGACTGAGCCTGCTTGCAGGAAGAGCGGAATACAAATTGAATATAATAAAATAAATAAATAATTAAATGGTAGAGTTGGAGGAGGGAAGGTTCTGCCAGGCAAGGATATAATAGGAAAGACGGTCTGGAAGAAAGTCTGTGGAAGGTTATGGAAAGCTCTTTGAAGATTAGGAAAGTTATTTGTACTGAAATCAGAAGTGGATAGGAAGCTATAAGAGATTTCATGAGTGGCATGGCACAGTCTGAATGATGGAGTGGTGACTTAACAGTGTAATGCATCCTCCTTAGTCCACTGACGTCTAGAAGGATTTAGAAGGTTGTACCTCTGCTTAGGATTGCACTATTAATTTGGACAGAGGGAAGAACATTGTGTGATAATGGAAAGCCAAAGAGAAGAATGTTGCAGTAGTCAAACTGGGAGATGACTGGAGGGAAGTATAGAGATAGTAGCAAATGAATGAATCACTGAATTAGATTAAGTCCACGGTGGAAAATGAGGAGAGCAGAGGCAAACTTCAGAAGAGCATCAGAAGTGAAGAAGAAACTACAAGGATTGCTAGAATGGATATGGATCAGGGTGCTATAGCAGAGTTTCTTGGGTGAACAGGAGAGGAAAATGAGGAATGCATAAATTTAATCACAGCCATCTAAGTCTCTTGATTTGTCAGCAGCCCAAGAGCATGGTGTTAACAATGGTAAAAATCAAGCAGGGCTGAGGATTAGTGGGATGAACAACTCTGTAGGTCAGTGGGGCAAACACGTTAGGAGCTAAATATAAATGCAGAGTCTAAGAACGAAGCAGGAGGATCAATTTGGAACAAAAACAGCACAGGAAAGTAGATCTAGATTCCACACACACACACACACACACACACACACACACACACACACACCCGCTCTTTATCTCACTGCAACCTTTGCTGTTAGCACTTCTGGTATGGGAACTTGACTGAACACAAAATGCTAAGAGCTGTGGGGAGTACAGTGAAGCAAGGCACAGGAGCGGGTCCTTGCCTTCTTGCCCACTGCTTTAGATACATGGAGATCCCCTTGTCAAGTCTAGTTTGGCTACAAGAGAATACACAAAAAAGAGAGGCTTTGTCTACGATTGGGGGAAAATTGGTTCAAAGTCATAAAGTAGAAGGAGAAAAGGGAAGAGACAGCTTGGTGGTGTTAAGTTTCAACTAGTTATCAAAGAGCAAGATGGGACAAGCAGAGCATGTCTACTTGGAAAGTAACTTTCCCTTGCCAAAAAAGAGGCTAATTGCCCTGAGACCAAAACAATCAGGTCCTGATGGTATGTGGCTGGAAGTCAGAAGGGGCTGCTGCTGCAGTAGGCAAAGCACATTACATTCGCTTGGAAAGTCCAAGTTCTGTGCAATTGTTGTCAATATCCTGATTAAACTCAGGCTTATTAGACTCCCAGAACTGTGAAGATATGAATGGGAAACTAGTTGTGAATAAACCTGGATTTATAAAAATGATTAGAACCTAATATAAGGGAGCAGCTAAGGAACAGTGCATTTCTTATCATCTGATAGAATACATTTCCCCTCCAAACACAGTGGAACGCAGTGCCGCTCTCCACTTTTTAGGTTACAATACTGTGTCAAAGTCTGCACACGTGAGCACATTTACATTTTACTTATTTATTTGGATTTGTATTCTGCTCGCTCCGCAAGTGGGCTCAGAGTGGATTACAGCCAGAGAATATAAAATCAAACAGGGTAGTATAAAAATATAAAAATATCAGTATAAAATTCATTTAAACAGCAACGCACATATTGCACAATCCTCCAGTATCAACAAATCTGTGGGGCAGGGTGGCCAATTGATAAAGGCAGCAAAACCAGAAGGGCATACTGCCCCCCACCCATTGGCAAAAGGCTGGTTGGGTGGCTCTCCTGCCAGGGCCATTATATGCCTGGCAGAACATCTCTGTCTTACAGTTGTGGTGGAATGATAACAAATCCTGCTGGGCCTGGGTCTCCTCAGACAGAGTTCCCCCAGGTTGGTGCCAGAACCGAGAAGGCCCTGGTCCTAGTCAAGGCAAGGCAAATCTCCTTGGGACCAGGGATCACCAGTAGATGTCTATTTGCTGAGCAGAGCACCCTCTGGGGAACATATGGTGAGCCCGTAAGCCAGTAAAGCTTATGCCTCAAATCAAGGAATAGGAATGTAACCATAACACCTTGGCCAAATCCACATTACTTCTTTTTTTCCGCGTTTTCCCCGCATTCTCCCCGCAATCTTGAGTGCCGGTCACATTACCTCATTAAACAGACGCATTTCATTCGCATTTCTCCCGAATATGTGGTCACAGTTTTTCAACGGGAGTTTCACGGTGGCCGTGAACAGTCCAATGCGCAATTTACGCGGTTTTTTTAAAAACCACCCCCCCTTCCTGTCTCTCCGGCCGTTCCGAGAGTTCCTATTGGCTGATTCAACTTGCAAGTGCTCCGTAGTCTGCAAAAGACTGTTTTTGACTTCATAGCATTGGATTTATTGATTATGCTGTTTTTGAATCAAATCTGGTAGTTTGAAAAATCATTTTGGGGTGAATCCATCCTCAGAACGGACTCGCAAAACTTCCTTTTTAACTGTTTTTTATTTTTTTATTTTATATTACTGTAATATCGAAATTACAGTGAATCAATCATTCAAAATAAAGAAAACAGTCGCTGCCGAGGGCCGCCCCAGCGGCGGGGCTGGAGGCGCTGGGAAGCCGGCGGGCTCATCGCTCGCCTCCTCTCCCGCCGGGGTCAAGAAGGTGCCCGGCAGACCGAGTCGAAGCCTGGGCGCAGCTGGAGGCTCCCAGCTCAGAGCGGAGAAGGGACTGGCCGAGGCATCCCCGGCTGAGCCGAACGGCAGGGCTTGCGGGGGCTGCCGAGACAGCAAAGGTGGCTTGGCCCGTGGGCTGGCACATCCGCGGAGGGGGGCTGAAGATGAACAGGGATTTTAAAAACTGCTGCCGAGAGAAGCGGCGGCGGCGGGCCGGGGATGCCGGCCGAGGAGACAGCCGCGTCCCTCCAAGCCTCTCTCTGCAGTGAGCCAGTGCTGCGCTGCTGGGGGGCGAGGATGCGCTGCGCTGCGAGGCGCCCTCTCCACTGTGGGCACTCCGGCTCAGGCGCTCGCCACGCAGAGGCCCAGCTCGCGGGGCGCCTGCCCCTGCGAGGTCGCCCATCAGCGCGGCGGTCCGCGGGAGGGGAGGGGGCGCAGCCTTCCCCCCTTGGGGTAAACGGCCCTCTGGCCACCAAGCCGGCTTGACCCCGCAGGTGCTGCCGCTCCAGTCTTGGAGAGGGGGGAAGGGGGAGCGGACGGCTGGGTGGCGTCTCGGCACGCTCCACTCGCACAGACATGCAACCCGCACCTTTCAAACCAGCCTTTCAAACTGCACCTTTCAAACCACCTTTCAAACCAGCCTCTTCATCCAAAGTGACTGACCGGCCTGAACCCGCCCAAAGCTTGGCTTTGTGAAACTTCAGTAAAATTCGAGCACTGAACTGTCCTGCATAGGAAATGCCCACGAAAGCTTCCCGCATGCTTCAAAATGTCCAAAAAAGAAACGGAAGAGCCATCAGTGCTGTCAGTGGGGGAAAGAGAGGCATCATTATCTTCAATGATGTTTCTTTATAACACAAGATCGAAATAACGGAAAAGTGAGCTCAAAAAAATTTTTAAAAAATGGGCGGGGAAAAAAGGTCCCGCCCAAAAAAGCAGTTTTCGAGCGGCCGTGTGACCGGAGAGACGCGCGAGAAAGGCGAATTGGAAGCAGGGATGTGAACGAAGAGAAAAAAATCACGGATTGGAGGCAAACGGAAGATATCCGATAAACATGCGGGTAATGGGTGAATGTGGATTCGACCCTTGACTTTATGAGCCATTACACTGTCAATAAGTATGCAGACACCAGGACATGAACTATTGCATAATGTATTCTGTTGGCAACTTCAGAAGCCTGTTGCTTTCTTAGGGATTGCTTATATAATATGTTATTCACTTGCTAGTTATTTACCCTTCTAATAGTGGAAATTTTTGAAGGCAAAAGTTAATGTCTCAGAAATATAGATTCTTAAAAGAAGATCCACCTAATTATACAAGATAATCTTAGAAGTAAAATGAACAAGCCTAAAAAGTGTTAGAAAGCAAAACTAGAAAAAGGTGTCTCTTGATGTTATGGTGCATCTCATAATTTTGCAAAGAGAAAGATGGATGTGGAAATAACTTCTTAGAAAGTGTGCTAAAAAAGCTCCACCCTTTTCAACCCCAATCTGCATCCTGATATTTCAACATTTAAACTTTTAAGTGTAATTAGCACTAGTAAAATATCATGTTCTTCTGGAGAAGCAGGTGTTCTTATTAGCATCTACTGAATGTGTATTAAAATAAATTCCTATTTCTATTTCAACAGAGGAACAAACACAACTCTGCATTGGAAGATTAATGATGGTAACATGATTTAACCACTGGCATACTTACAGTTACATTTCTTCTGTACAAATCTAAGCTTGCATGCTGTTCTGTAGGTGGATAAACGGATGCGATCCAGATCTTGAGCCCCTAATAGAAGAGAACAATATTCTATGATGTTTGCAGTTTATACCTTGCATATAAAAGGAAGAACACAAAGAAATGCTCTCTTGTTCATTTTCAAGGCTGTCTTTTCTAACTAGAGAGAATGAGGGGGAGATTGCAAAGTTAAAAATAGTAAACAATAGAGTAAGTCTTCTGTCACTTTGAAAAACAATCTAATCAACCCACAAGCTAAAAGACAAAATGGCTGACTTCCAACATCGTGAAAAACTCTTTATTTTTAATATTTAAACTACAAAGAATACAATAAATATCCTTGATTGATTAGCTGGTTCAGAATCAGGTATTATTAAATATTCAAACCAACATATTTACTTTAGCTATAAGACTGCTAATAGAAAAACAGAACAAAATAAAGAGTCTTGGAGTATCAAAATGGCAGCTGCTGCAGTAAGTCAAGTAAAAGTATCTCAGTTTGGTAAGTGCAACTTGACCACTTATGGCTGTGTGTTGACATTCTCAGGGAGCAAAACTAATCAAGTCTACTTGGCAGTAAGTCCTCTTTTATTCAATAGGGCTTACTCCCTTTAAAGTATTATTAGAATTGCAGGCTTAAAGTTGCCACTTCCGATCATGCTCCAATACCAATTTCCACATAAGCACAAATGTTCAAGCATTCCTTCTGCTTCTGTTACTAAATTATAAATATGTGGTTGACTACTTACATTTTTTTGCATTCAGATTAAGCATTTATTTATAGCAGGCATTATGGCTTTACCCATATGCCTCATCAAACCCCTGTTTGGTGATGGGCATAAACATGAACACAGATTCCCATTTTGTGCAAAGCAAACTCACTCTGAATTTGCCCAGGCACTGATGTTTTGACATCAGTATATGAGAACAGAGGTCACCCAGTCTGAACAACTGCAGTTGTAGAGAAAATCTTATGCAAACTTGAGCTGAATGTAGTAAAAAAGCATTATATTTACTGACTTGTGTGACCCAACAAGTGCTGCTCCAATCTATACAAGCGTACTATGCTCATAAACACTGTTTTCTCTGGTGTCAGGAATCCTATATGCATATACTGAACATTCTTCATCACGTAGGCTGCAGATGGTAGCTGCTGTTACTACATGGTCAGAACTGAACACATTGCTGGGGTTGATGAAAACTGTGCTAGTCCAAGCCTTCTGGTTCAATTCTGCAGGTTACAAAAACTGCATTTCCCAATAACCCTGTTGCGAGCGGCCATCACAGAACACTTGCTTTGCACCCCGGAAGTTCCTGGCACTTCCACTTCATGGTTGAGCATCTGCCAGGAACGCTTGCAGGAACAGAGATCCTTGCCCACCACAAGCCCCTATACACATATAGAGCTCTTGAAAAAAATTTCAAGCAAAATACTCACAGATACACTGCACACTGACAATCATCAGGTTTCAATCAGTTGATACTATTATGAGTCAAAAATTACAGAATGTCCATGACAGGAAATAAATAAGTGAAAATATAATAAATGAGTGAAGGTGATGTGGGTGAAATTCATGTACAAGAGAAATCTGAAACAAGAGTGGACTTCCGGTTTGGGATTCATGGAGGTCTAACGCAGCTCCACTTGCGGAGCTGACCGGACTGCCGTTTTAACCGGCCGGTGGGGTGAAAATAGCCCGCGGCCGACTGCTCTCAGGCGGGGAGCAGGCAAAGAACGCTCAAGACCCTAGGGTGAGCTAGATCTCGGACGAGGGGGGGCTCTACACAACGGGTCCCCTCCCGATCCTTGAGGTCCCACCTTGCGACGGGTCGGCTATAATCTCTGCGGCAGTTTTGGGGCCAATTCGGCTGGCATAAGACCTACATACCCAAGCTTCGATTGGGGGAAGAAGCTGAGAGGAGAACTTAAAATCGAAACAGCGATTACAACCCGAGAAAAGTGAAGAGAAGGTAAAGATCATTATCTTCCGATACGGGACAGATTGATAAAAACAGAGAAGGAAAAAAGTAGATTTTTAAACTGCAACAGACTAGTGAAAAGGAGGGGAAGACTCGGCAGGAATTGTATTTGAAAAGAGACTAAGCTTAAAGAAGTTATTAGAGAAATCGGACTATTGTTTTGAATACCTGTGGCTTTGGAGCTGTGAGAAAAAGACACCATCGCGAGATCTGCTGTGGGAAGACGGGAGACAGGAAGTGCGTAATAACAATAGAGTGGCTGGAGAGAAGCGGCCCTTGCTGGAGGGCAGGAAGTAGGGAATCGCCATTTTTGAAAGGGGAAGGGTCGCGGCTTCAGCGGAAGAGGAAGTAGGCCATCTTGGATTACAAAATCATAGAGAAACCATAGAGAAAAGACGCCCGACATTTTGGACTCTTTAAAATTTAATTTTTAAAAGAAGATTGGGACATTTAAAACAGAAAAACGTTAAATTTTACGCCACGGAGTTAAGGAAGAGAGCGGATTCGTGGGAGCGAGCTAAAGCAAGCCCCACGATGTCAAAAAAAGAGTGGCAATCGGCAATAGAAAACCTGGATAAAAACTTGGACAAAAAACTTTTAGATATGATCAAAGAACTTAAGGACACGAAATTGGAGCTGATAAAAGAGGTCAAAGAGGTTACACAGACAGTAAAATCGGAGCTGTCAGAAGTGAAAAAAGGCATGGAAACAATACGAAGTGAATTACAAGGAACGCAGCAGAGAGTTAAAACAGTAGAAGACGCGATGGAGAATTTAGCAGACACGCAACAAACAGAGATGAGATTGGTGAAGGGGAGAATGTCAGTTGCAGAAACTAAACATATGGAGAAGCAGCTACGTTTTCGCGGCTTGCCAGAAGTGGAAGGGAAGTCAGCGCAAGAACAGATGACTGAGGTGTTGGCTGAATACCTGGGGAAGGAGGAGGAGGAAGTTGTGGCTATCCTAAACGTGGCATACCGTGTGAATTCGAGAATTGCAACCCAGAGGAAATTACCAAGAGATGTGATTGTGCAGTTTACAACACGAAACATGAAAGAGAGGATTGTGACAAAACAGTTTCAAGATCCATTGGAGATTGATGGCAAGACGATTATTATAATGAAAGAACTGCCCAGATCAGTGTTATTGGACTGGAAAAAATATAAAGTGCTAATTCAGATTTTGAAGGACATGAAAATCAGGTACAGATGGGAGTTACCGGAAGGAGTGTCCTTTGAGTTTGGAGGGGCAAAAAAACGTATCAGATCTGAGCGAGAGATGGAGCGATTTATTAAGGACAATGAAAAAGACTTACCATCAAGACTATGAATATGGAGTGTAAAGTATTATCTTGGAATGTAAATGGACTAAACTCACCGAATAAGAGGAAAAATATTTTTCACTGGCTACTAAAACAAAAATGTGATATTGTTTGTTTGCAAGAGACCCATATTAGAAAACAGGATGTAAAATATTTAAAATCTGGAAAATTGGGCAAAGAATTTGCAGCGGCCTCTAACAAGAAAAAAAGAGGAGTGGTGTTGTACATAAAAGAGGAGCTACAGCCAAAACTTGTTATGAGAGATGTGGAAGCTAGATTTGTAGCAGTGGAATGCATTTGGAATTTAAAGAGAGTGTTGGTAGTCGGACTTTACGCACCTAACGGTGCAAAAGAAAGCTTCTTTGAGGATTTAAGGAAGCATCTAGACGATCTTGCATATGACCAGATAATTCTTGCTGGAGACTTCAATGGAGTGACAGACTTGGAACTAGACAAAAAGACTATAACGGCACAAAAGAAAAGAGGACTATTGCCAAAGCTTTTTTTTGAGTTGATTCAACAAGAGACTCTCGAAGATGTATGGAGGAGAGAATACCCTAAAAGTAGACAGTTTACTTTTTATTCTGCAAGGCATTCTACATTATCAAGAATTGATATGATCTGGGCCTCAAAAGACTTAGCGTTATGGACTAAGGAGGTAGAAATAATGCCGATGGTAGGCTCAGATCACAACCCAATTATGTGGAAATTTGGAAAAAGGAGAAAAAGGAAAGCATGGAGAATAAATGAGGACTTGTTACAGGAAAGAGAGAATATGGAAACATTGAGAAGAGAGACAAAGTTTTTTATACAATACAACGTGAATAAAGAAGTACCAACCAATAAAGTTTGGGATGCTTACAAGGCGGTTGTAAGGGGCATACTAATGGACTTAAATGGTAGAGCAAGAAAGAAGAAAGAGGAGAAAAGACAAGAGATTGAGGAGAAAATAAAAGCCAAAGAAATACAGCTAAAAAAGAGACCAGGGAAAAAGAAGGTATACCAGGAAATTAAAATACTTCAAGAACAGCTAACAGCAATGAATAATAAAGAATTGGAGTGGAATCTTAAAAGACTGAACCAAAAAGCGTTTGAGGGTGCTAATAAACCTGGAAAGTACCTGGCATGGCAATTGAAGAAGAAAAGGGAAAAGAAAATAATAAATAAAATTTGTGAAAACAACAAAACGTATTTGGAGCAGACTACCATTAGTAGAGCCTTTTATAAATTCTACGCTAAGCTGTATAATAAAAAAGAAGTAAACAAAGAATCAATAGCGTCATATTTGGAGAAAACCAAACTTCCAGAGATCTCGGAAGCTTGGAGAAATAAGTTGAACAGTGAAGTAACTGACGAGGAAATAAGTAAGGCAATACAATCTGCAAATCTAGGAAAGGCGCCAGGGCCAGATGGACTTACGGCTAAATTTTATAAGACAATGGCTAATGAACTGGCACCATTCCTAAAAGAGGTGATGAATGGGGTCTTAAGGGATCAAAGGATTCCAGACACTTGGAGTGAAGCGAACATATCATTGATCCCAAAAGAGGGCCAAGACCTGACTAATGTGAAAAATTATAGACCTATATCGCTACTCAATAATGACTATAAAATTTTTGCGAAGATATTGGCGGAGAGATTGAAGGGGTGGCTCTCGGAAGTTATAGAGGAGGAACAAGCAGGCTTTTTGCCAGACAGACAAATAAGAGACAATTTAAGGACAGTGATCAATGCTATTGAATATTATGACAAGCGTTGTGACAAAGAGGTTGGTTTCTTCTTTGTAGACGCTGAAAAAGCGTTTGACAATTTAAACTGGGACTTTATGTTTGCCACTATGGAAAAGCTACAATTGGGAGAAAGATTCATCAGAGCAATTAAGGAAATTTACAGAGACCAGACTGCAGCAATCGTGGTGAATGATGAACTGACTAAGAAATTGACGATAAGTAAAGGAACAAGACAAGGTTGCCCGTTATCTCCATTGTTGTTCATTCTAGTATTGGAGATTCTGATGATACAAATACGTCAAGATGAGGAAATTCGTGGAATAAAAATAAAGGACTATTCATATAAGGTCAGAGCATTTGCGGACGATATAATGTTAATTGTAGAGGACCCATTGGAGAACATGCCAAGAGTGATAGATAAGATCAAGGAGTTTGGAGACTTGGCAGGTTTCTTCATTAACAAAAAGAAGTCAAAGATACTATGCAAAAACATGACTAAGCAGAAACAACAATTGTTAATGGAAACAACGGATTGTGAAGTAACAAGTAAAGTGAAATATTTGGGAATTGAATTAACTGCAAAGAACATAGATCTATTTAAAAACAATTATGAAAAACTATGGACTCAGATAGAGAGAGACTTGATTAAATGGAATAGACTGAATTTGTCATGGTTGGGCAGGATTGCAGCAGTTAAGATGAATGTGTTACCAAGAGTAATGTTTTTGCTACAGACAATACCAATCATCAGAGACTCTAAACAATTTGAAAAATGGCAGAGGAAAATATCAGATTTTGTTTGGGCAGGCAAGAAGCCTCGAGTGAAAGTGAAAGTTTTACAAGATGCAAAGGAAAGAGGCGGAATGCAACTGCCCAATCTGAGACTTTATCATGATGCAATCTGCCTAGTTTGGTTGAAAGAATGGATGACATTAAAGAACAAGAAACTACTAGCCCTAGAGGGATATAAAAAAATATTTGGATGGCACGCATATTTATGGCATGACAAAGTAAAGGTCAACTCGATGTTCCTGCATCATTTTGTTCGGAGAAGTCTATATATAATCTGGAAGAAGTACAGAATTTATTTACAAGAAGGAACTCCTTTGTGGGTGGTTCCGTATGAGGTGATAGACCCGAGAGCTGTTGATAATGAACAACAATGTTTAACGTACAAAGAAATAACTAAAACTGAAGCATCCAAACTCAGAATAAAGACACAAGAGGAACTATCACCCAACTACGACTGGTTCCAGTATAGACAGATCAGAGACTTATATAATTCGGACTCTGTAAAGGGAGGTATACGAATAGAGAATTCGGAACTAGAGCAGACCCTTCTTAAAGAAGATAAGAAAAGAATATCCAAGGTATACCAAGTACTGTTGAAATGGTATACCGAGGATGAGATAGTTAAAATACAAATGGTGAAATGGGCTATAAACTTTAATAAAGAAATAACAATGGAGGCATGGGAATACTTGTGGAAAACTACAATGAAGACAACGACATGTACTAATATTAAAGAGAACATCTACAAAATGATTTATCGTTGGTACATGACACCAAAGAAGATTGCGCTAGGGAATTTGAATACTTCTAATAAATGCTGGAAATGTAAGAAGCATGAGGGCTCCCTCTATCATATGTGGTGGTCGTGTGAGGTAGCTAGGCAGTACTGGGGGGAAATAATAAGAGAAATGAGTGAAATTTTACAATTTCAAATTAATAAGAACCCAGAACTCCTGCTACTGAACTTGGGAATGGAGGGAATTCCAGCCCAATACAGGACGTTGATATTTTATATGACAGCAGCAGCTAGACTTCTGTATGCGCAAAAATGGAAAGTACAAGAAGTGCCAACTATTGAAGATTGGATTTACAAATTGCTGTATATGGCCGAAATGGATAAGATGACAAGAAAACTGAGAGATCTGGACTCAGGGCAGTTCAACACAGACTGGGAGAAGCTGAAACAATACCTGGAGAAGAAATGGGAGGTGGGAGGAAAACTGTGGCAGTTTGAGAACTACTGAAGCACTGAAGTAGAGGG
The DNA here is from genome assembly GCF_028583425.1 of Eublepharis macularius. Classification (NCBI taxonomy): domain Eukaryota; kingdom Metazoa; phylum Chordata; class Lepidosauria; order Squamata; family Eublepharidae; genus Eublepharis; species Eublepharis macularius. The sequence continues at coordinate 82,579,490 of NC_072796.1, read as the reverse complement.
GGGAGACTTTACCGGGGGGAGAAGAGATAAATGTGAATTAATAAGCAGTCAGATTAATAGATTGATATATATATAGATATATATAGGTTAATAAACAGAACATAGAGAAAATAATTAATTATAAGGTTTAAATATAAGGATTGATTAACTAACAATATTTTCTTTCTTTTTGGTAAGTTTTGCACCAAACTGAATGTCTGAAGAAATAGATGGGTCAAATTGATTGACTACGTGATGAGAGATATATAGAATTATTATAAAAAGATAGAATGAGTAATATATAGAGAATAAGTCAAATTGTTTGATATAAATGAATGTATGATCTATATGGTTTATGATATATAGAAATATTTGAAATTGAAAAATGGGATAAATTGTTTATCTAAGATGGAAACAAAGACTTACAGTTTGGGCATACAATGTTAAAAATAGTCAAGGATGTACTGCTTAGAATAATGGAGAATATATATTTGTTTTAGATAGAGGAAGCTAATAAAAATAAGGGAAAGGGGACAAAGGGTGGGAAAGCTGTTGGAAGTCAACAAAAAGGGGGGGAAAGGGAGGGGGTTAGAGACGAAAAAACTGGGGAAAATTGAATGTAAATGTAAAAATAATGTTCTAACCCAATAAAAAAATTTTTCAAAAAAAAAAGAAATCTGAAACAAGAGATCTATCAGTGGACCAGAAAACTAAATATTGTTTGGTTGTTGTGGGTTTTCCGGGCTGTATTGCCGTGGTCTTGGCATTGTAGTTCCTGACGTTTCGCCAGCAGCTGTGGCTGGCATCTTCAGAGGTGTAGCACCAAAAGACTCCATCTCCATCTCTGTCTTTTGGTGCTACACCTCTGAAGATGCCAGCCACAGCTGCTGGCGAAACGTCAGGAACTAGAATGCCAAGACCACGGCAATACAGCCCGGAAAACCCACAACAACCATCGTTCTCCGGCCGTGAAAGCCTTCAACAATAAATATTGTTTGTGAAGAAAATGCCCTCTTTGTTTTGGTTTTATGATTAGACAAGAGAGAACAAATAGGTAATAGATCTGAAATCCCAAGTTTGAACTTATTTTAGAGGAAAATGCATGTCTCCCCTCACCCATGTTACTTTTTCCCATTCCCATCTGGCATGTACTTGACTAGATCTTTTTACCAATTGGCTGCCTGGATACCATCTGCTCCTGGCAGAAGCTACGCTGAACCATTTAGTGTATCATCCTAAAAGTTTTTGATTTTCTCACAAGATGGTTTTCTGTTAACAGACTAAGAATTTCTGCCCTCTGTTGGTAAAGTTGCTGAGCACTTGGAATTCAGCGGACCAAGCTGTTTCTCTCATGGCAAATGACAAGTATTAACTTTAAGTGAAACAACTCATACCTTTTAAAAGAAACTGTACTATTAAAAAGATACATTTTGTCATCATCATTCTTTTAAAATAACGATAGGATATAGTGCAGAACTGCAGTCCTAAACTTGTATTAATCAATCTTAATAAATAAATTGCAAAGCAGAGATACTCAAACATCTTTTAATGATAAACTCCTTTTCAAGGCAGATAATCATCAACAGCTTTGTGAACCCTCATTTCATCCAAATCACTGTAATGTAGATGCATTCCTGCCTTACTAATGCTACGTACTCAAGACTGTATCCTTTTAATCAAAGTATTAATTGGGTCTTGAATAAAAAGGGCAAAGTAATATAGATTAATTATCTAGAGTAGGGATGTGTGCCTTAGGTTCGGGATTCAGGTTTTTGACCCGATTCGTGCCCGATCTGGAAAGATTTTGGCATTTCTGAATCAGCCTCAGCATTGCTGAAGCGATTTGGAAATGCTTTAGCAAAGCTTACCAAAGCGATTCGGAACGCTTTGGTAAGCTTCAGGTGGTGTGGCAGCAAACCTCTTGTTGACTGTTCCTGCAAACTTGCAGGAAAAAAGTGCTTCCTGCAAGTTCCAGCCTTTTTTTTACCCAGTGGGAGGGAGTGAGGGAATGAGAGAGGGGCAGAAGGGGGAAGAGGAAGGGGGATCGGGGAAGGGGGGGACTCAGAGAGTGTCCAATCCCTGCAGCAGCTTTCCTTCCCTGGGGATTCTCTCTGGAAGGAGGGTGCCATTTTAAAAAAATACTGCAGGGACTTAAACTGGAGGCTTGCCTTTTAGCCAGCCTCCATTTTGACATGAGACTGGTGGCTGTTTCCTTTTCACTTGCCTCTGTCTCTGAGGTCTGGGCTGTGACTTGGCTGCAGGGCCGGCGTGGCCATTGAGGCCAGGTAGGCAGTGGCCTCAGGGCGCAGGGTGCCGGAGGGGGCGCCAGAGGAGGCGCGGGGGGTGGGAGCGCGTGCCACGGGAGCTGCAGCCTCCGAGCTCTCCCGCCCTGCGCCGCCGCCGCTAGCATACGCCCAGGCCAGGCGCAGCAGCTGCGGGCATCTGTGGCGGCGCAGGGCAACCGAGCAGGAGAGCTCAGAGGCCACCCGTGCACCGTCCCAGCTGCCGACCGCAGCGATCAGGCCGGAGGCGCGCGAGCACCCATGATGATGTCACACGTGACATCATGACGCAGGCTGGTGCGTGTGTGCATGCACATGCGTGCCCGGCTCGCCGGCCAGCCACAGGCATCAAAAAGTCTGGCGCCGCTGCTGCTTGGCTGGCCTGTCTGGGACTTACTGCTGGACCTGCTGTGCTGACTTCTGGATCTGCACCTGGAGACTGGTAGGAGAGTCACTAGTGTTTTTTTCTCTTTGGGGGAGGTGGATAGGGGCACCTTTGGGGAGAGCATAACATGGCCCCCTGAAAGTCCAATCTTTCTGAAACTTGAGGGGTTTTGAGAGGACAGGTAGGAGTAGGACCCCTGCAAAATTGGTGCATTTTGTTTGCAAAATGTTGCCCCCAGCCACCTAGAAAGCCTCCCTAGTTTTCCACTTAGGGAATAATGGAGATTGGAGGTGGATGGGGCACCTTCTTTGGGGGGCCATGACATGGCCCCTCAAAGTCCAAAATTTCTGAAACTTGGGTGATCATGAGAGGAGAGTTAGGAGAAGGTCCCCTGAAATTTTGGTATTATTAAGTAAGAAAATAGCCCCTGCATAGCTGAGAATGGCGTTTACCATTGAAAACAATGGCTGAATCTTACCTGAAGCATTTTAAATACCCAAAGCCGAATACCTGAAGCAGTTTAAATACCCAAAGCCGAAGCGGCTTTTCCCAAAGTTTTTCCCCGCTTCAGTAAACCCAAATTGGGAAACCCTAATATTTTTTGGGTGCAAACCCCTAATCTACAGCATGTGTTCAAAACATCACCCTAAGATTAAAAATTTCAGAAGAAAACTGAAGAGAATCCTTTGGAAAATAGTTCAGCAATGCTGTAGAGCACCTCTGTTTTGAAAGAGGGGCAGAATACAAACACATGTCATCTCCCGCTTAAGCTTTCTTTCTTGGGTGGGGGGGCGCAAATATTTGCTTGCGCTGTAAGATGTCACATACATTTCTGATGTTTTATAAACAGCAGTATCTCCCATATGGGCCGTCATCACACGGGCTTTTATTTAGCGCTAAAATGGCGCTATTTCCCGGCAAACACCCACCTTATTCCAACACTGTAGCGATTTTCTCTCTTCTGCTTTGTGCTTGATAGTCGCGCTATTTTGTGCCTCAGTGTGAATGCCTCACATCGATGTATTTCGCCTCGCAACGTCCTATGCCCTCCCTTCAATCCCAGAATCCATTTCTTCCTGCGACTCCCCTTTTTTTAATTTTATTATGTCCTTATAACGCCATAACGACATAACACAATGCAAACTTTCAGCTGAAGTAAAAATGACTCAATTGCCATGGCAGAGTCTTCAGCGATGGGGATCATGTCAGACAGGGAGTTTTCTGCGGGCAAAGGGCTATTTATATAATTTCAAAGTTGGAAAAACAAAAGGGTCATAATGTTTTGCTCTAACGGAATGTTTATATGCTGTTATTCCGTTATAGCGGAATTAAACGCCAGAATAATTTTAAAAAAGGGGGAAGGAGCTACTTCTGCGCGGTTAGAGAGAACAGAACAGAGTGCTTCGGTGTGGACAGCTGGTGGCGCGAAGAGCCGTTAGGTGACCCAAAGAAACGTTACTGTGCCGATAACAGGTAGGACACTATATGCTGTAAATTTAACGGAAGAGATGCCCGTGTGACGACGGCCATGGTTAGCAGACTAGGAGATAACTGCAATGAATTCCAGAATTTTTTCCTGTCAGATAGAACTCCAAGTGTAATTTCCGATATGACCATGGGAAGAATTGTGAGTAAATCTGACAAAGCCATTTTTATACAAATAGTTGTTTCTGATTTATCAGTCCATTTGACATGCTTGAACTCCTGTAAGGTTCTCATCAGGGAGATAAAGTCAAGAGGAAACAGAAGGATTGAATCAAGGGGTATGTAAACATTTTGCTATCACTGAATTGGTGGAACAATCTCTTTAGAAAAACATGGTGCAGAAGCACCTGACAGAGAAGGGAGAAAGATATCTTGCTGTGCTTGTGTGAGGAACAAGCCAATAAAAAACAGACAAAAAGTCTTTTTTCTTATACCTGAAGGGATCAGAGTGGGGGTGTAGCATCCTTATTGATTGGATGCTACCTCAGGGCCTCATTTCCTCAGCAAATACAAACTCAGAGATAAAACAGATCATAAAGAGTGAGCTTTTCTTTTTCCTTGTAATATTTTATGATACTTCAAAAAGATTTATGGAGATGCCCATTGGTCAACTGATTTCAATAACAGAACCACTGCTTTTAAAACTGTGATTATTTTCTGTTGCTCTGTTAAATAAGACTTTATTATTATGAATGTTTTGCATTCTTTTTGAATCAGGAGGACTCCAGCATGTCTTGTCCGCCAGCTGTATTACTGAATGAGACAGCAGCTGAAAAAAAATTCCCAACTTTTGTGGGCATATACTGAGCTTCCAAATGAAGCATTACTTACGCTTCTGTCCTCAGTGAATGTAGTTTTGTCATTATTAGCTACAACGCTATCTTTTTTTTATAAACAAAATATTTCCTACCTAGTTGCTGATGAGAAACAAATAGCAAGCTATTGAATTAATAATATGCAAACCAACATATGGTTTGTAACTTGCTGAAATTGTATTTTTGAAATGGTATTGATCCATTTGTAAGATTATTTTTAAAAAATCACTTTCATATGCCATAATGGTTGGCAGTTTGCAGGCATAATAAAGCAATACAGTGTAAGAACTGGCTGGCATTTTCATATTCAGCAGAACTGTATTACTACTAAATAGCATATGCCAGCAGCTAATTGTGGGCATTATTAAAGGTGCCAACAAAAAAATGCATTGTATTTATTACCACTTGTGACTTTTGAATTTCAAAACTGAATTAAAATATCGTTTCTGTACAACAAATAAAGAAAAGTGATATATAAGATCTATAAGACTATTGTTTACAAACTGAGAGGTCTTTGCAGCAGATCCAGAGGAGTTAGCCGTGTTAGTCTGTAGTAGAAAAATAAAAAAGAGTCCAGTAGCACCTTTAAGACTAACCAATTTTATTGTAGCATAAGCTTTCGAGAATCACATTCTCTTCGTCAGATGCATGGAGGGCAGAAGGAAACTGGTCAAATATAGAGGAGGAGAGGGGAGGGGGGAGGAGGAGAGGGGGGATGTAAACAACTCCTTTGATATGGAGATGCAGACAGCTCCTTTTGGTGTGGGGATCAGTTTGCTTGTGTAAAGGTTCAAAGGAGAATTGGGTGCTAGGGGTTCTAGGTTCTAGGTTCAAAGGAGAATTGGGTTCTAGGGGTGCTGCTGAACTCTTTAATTTTGCTACTACAGACTAACACGGCAAACTCCTTTGAACCTTTACACAAGCAAACTGATCCCCACACCAAAAGGAGCTGTCTGCATCTCCATATCAAAGGAGCTGTTTACATCCCCCCTCTCCTCCCCCCCTCCCCTTTCCTCCTCTATGGCCATTTTCACACTACATACCTGCTTCTGGAACATCGCGAAACGTAGCGCAAAAAATGCAGAAGATAGCGTCTTCTTGCGAGAGTTTTGCGCGATGTTGCGCAAAACTCTCGTGAGAAGACTCTATCTTCCGCATTTTTTGTGCTACGTTTTACGATATTCCGGAAGCAGGTATGTAGTGTGAAAATGGCCTAGATTTGACCAGTTTCCTTCTGCCCTCCATGCATCTGACGAAGGGAACGTGATTCTCGAAAGCTTATGCTACAATAAAATTGGTTAGTCTTAAAGGTGCTACTGGACGCTTTATTTTGCAGCAGATGGAAGTGATGCTCATTGGGAAGGCAGAGATCTTGAAGGGCATGGTACTCCCCACTTTCATTGGAGTTCATCCGACCCTTGTAGACTCGGGCCTTTTCTGCATGGGTGATTTATTCCTCTCTTTTTTAGTGTCCACTCCTTAAGGATCAGATTCATTTTGGCCAACAACGTTTTCACACACTTCTTTTAATCCTGGTGTGGGTGCTGCCTTTTTTTGTCCACACTGCCATGAAACAAAGAGCGTTATGTGGTGAGGTGTGAACATCATTGTTGGCTTCCCTGTCAGTGTCACTGGTGCTGTCACATCATCACCACCACCTTTTTTATTTTTGTGTATGCCCAATTGTGTTATTACTTTATGACGTTAGGACAATGACCAAAGGCACCCAGTACTAAGGTGTTAGGGAAAAAGAGACAAATGAAAGCAAAAGGAAACCCAACATGGTGCGCATGCAGTGTTGGCATGGAGTCACCTCAAGCACCTGAGCCCATCTGCGGGGAGGGCGGGGTATCAATCAATCAATCAATCAATCAATCAATCAATCAATCAATCAATCAATCAATCAATCAATCAATCAAACAAACAAACAAACAAACAAACAAACAAACAAACAAACAAACAAACAAATAGAACGTTTAAACCAAAAAGCACAGAAGCCTAAAAGAGATCCATGTAACCCCACCCAAATTAACCGTCATTATATTGTTATGAGGTACATCTTTTTTTGTGTGAAAAAACTTATGAAATTATAACATTGTAACGTCATTAGCTCATTGTGTTTGTTTTACCCTCTGGTGCCAGCCTCTGCCTCCCAGCTCTGGGTCAGCTTGCACGAGGTTCTCCAGTTTGAATGGTGGGGGCGGAGTGTAAATCCTAAATAAAAATGTCTACTCAGAGCATGGCTGTCCTGTAACAGGGGATTTTTTTAAAACTAAGTATAATGACATTATAATGTTATAACGTCATGATGTTATAATGTTGTTATGCTTGTTTTTTTTAAAAAAATCCCTGATACAGGACAGTCATGCTCCAAGCAGACATTTTTGTTTAGGATTTATAATCCTCCCCCTGCCCCCCCCATCCAATCTGGAGAACCCTGCGCAGCCTGACTCAGAGGTAGAAGGCAGAGGCTGGCACCAAGGGGCAAACCAACACAATGAGATAACAATGACGTTAAATGTTTTAACGTTATAAAGTTTTCTTCACAAAGAAAAGAGTCTTGGGAAAGGAAGGAGATGAGGAGAAGGAGGGGGAGGGAGGAATTGAGAGGAGGATGTAGAGACCAATCAGTGAGCAATGGCCTGCAGAGGGAGAGAGGAACAGAGGAAGGAGGAGAAAAAATGAATGGAAAATTCTGCATGAATAGAAAGCAGACTCAAAATTGCAGGAAGAAAACATTGGGGAATAAGCATAGGCAGAAAATCTAAAGAGAAATCGTGAAAATGCAGCAATGAAATCTAAAGGGGGAGTTAAGCATCCATAATCTAGAAGAAAATCCAAAGAGGTATGGGGCCCAAAGTGGTAAAAAATAACTTGAGCAAAAAAGGCCTCAGTTAAGAGCCTAGGATTATACTAGATCCAGTGCTACTGCTAGATAAGCAAGTTAAAACATTTTCTACAACCTCAGTTATGCCTGGAAGATGGCCCCATACCTTGACATGGCTGATCTGACCACTTGGATCCATGCTATGGTAACAATGAGGCTTGGCTACTGTAATGCACTGTGCATAGGTCTCCCTTATAAGTTAACTTGGAAACTCCAGTTGGTGCAGAATGCTGCAGCTTGTTTACTACTGGGAGCTAGGAGGAGCATGAATATTACTCCCAATTTTGCAGTCACTTACTGGCTGCCTATCAGTTACTGGGCTCAATTCATGGTATTGGCTATCACATACAAAGCTCTTCACACCTTGGTCCAGCATATCTATGGGACCACCTCTCTCCCTATGTTCTGCCATGGCAGCTTTTCTCATCTGAACAGGGTCTCCTGCAGGTGCCACCTTGAACATGAGCAAAAGCAACAGTTGCTTGTACATGTGCATTCTCTGTGGTGCCCCCCAACCTATGGAATGACCTATCTGAAGAAGCCAGGAAAGCTACCACTCTCCTGGCTTTCCACAAACTATGCAAAAATGAATCCTCCAAGAGGGCTTTTTACTCAGATAGGAGGGCTGTACTCTAAGGAAGTGGTCTCAAAGAGATGCATCAGTAAAGAGGGACTATAGACTTTACTTGTATGCAGGGCTTTTTTTCTGGGAAAAGAGGTGGTGGAACTCAGTGGGTTGCCCTCGGAGAAAATGGTCACATGGCTGGTGGCCCCGCCGCTGATCTCCAGACAGAGGAGAGTTGAGATTGCCCTCCGCGCCGCTCAGCGGCGCAGAGGGCAATCTCAACTCCCCTCTGTCTGGAGATCAGGGGCCGGGGCCACCAGCCATGTGACCATTTTCAAGAGGTTCCGTAACTCCGTTCCACCGCATTCCTGCTGAAAAAAAGCCCTGCTTGTATGTACTCTCTGTTTATGTAAGTATGATCTTTCTGGATAGTTTATAAGTTGTTTAATGTATCAGTCTTATAATTGCTTATGCTCTGTTTAGCATTTCTTCAACTCTGTAATGGGTACCTGCTACTTTTAAAGCTTTGCAAATTTGCCTTTATATACCCAATTACGCTGTTTATTGAAATATCTTTGAAATTGACTGTATCAACTCACACTGTGTAATCTTCCTTGAGTCTCAGTGAGAAAGGGGGACTATAGATAACGTAAATAAAATAAAAAAATAATAGTAACAGTATGTAAACTGCAGATTCAGAAAACAAAAGGCCATCTACTGGAGATAATTTTTCCAGTGCCTCCAGATTCTTGGTACTCCAGTTAATCTGTTAAGTTTAAATCCTATCAAAGGTGAAGTCCCCCAGTCCGACGATGTGCCAGTCTTTCCTCTGAATTTGTTTGTTTATTTAAGTTCTGCATCACCCGGAGATTCCCACTGGGGGTGGGTGACTGTACTAGGATGCTGCCTCTCAGCATTCTAAGCCCCCCCCCCCGCCAAGAAACTGTTCCATGGGTCCCAGCAGGAACGTGTTAAGTTTCCAGGGAGAGAATGGAATCAGAATGGGATGGGTGCAATCAGATCACCAACTCAGATTTGGTGTGAGCTGCACAACATGCACAATCCTGCTGCATGTGATCCACAAGCCATATGTTATGCACCTCATTTGTTGAAGGATGTTTCTTTCACATATTTTGCTTCTGCAGTATGGGCACAGAAGCAGCGCCGGTGTTCAGAAAGTGCCAGTGTCAGAGTCTTAGGTCTGAGCTGATGATCACTAAACAGAAGCAAAGAAATTGAAAACTTGTATTTCTGCTACCGTTTATTCATTTAGTATTATCTTGTATATGTAGTCCATTTTTATCCTGCTGTCCCTCCAAGGATATCAGGGTAGTGTACATCATTCTCTCCTCCTATATTTTATCCTCACAACAACCCTGTGAGGTAGGTTAGGCTAAAAGAGTGTAACTGACACAAGGTCACCCAGTGAACTTACACGGCAGAAGGTGGATTTGAACTTGGAGCTCCCCGATCCTGGTTAAACATGCTAGCCACTGCACCCCATTGTCTCTGCTAAAGCCAAGAAGATTTCAGTCTATAATTTAGGTGGGAAAAAATTGCTCAGGAGAAGGACAAGTAGAACAAGCAATAGAGAATCAGGACATTCATGGTAAGCAGAACATCCTTAAAATTTGATGACATAGTAATTTGGCCCATTCATAGCCCTTTTCTTTCTCAGCTATATATCTGCATTATTTTAGAGATTTTCATTACAGATCCTTAGCATGAACTGAAATGGCAGAAAACTAACTTACCCAGAGCTACAAAAAAGGCAGTATCAGGTCAGTTATGTATACCTTGGAACGTGTCTGACACTAAAAGCCCTCTTGAATCCCTATTTTATAGCAGGAGCTACCTACAGCCCAGGGCATGTTCCCATACAAGATTAACTAAAAATTGCATTACATTCTCTCTTGTTTATCTTTTGCAAAAAAGCATTAATCGACCATAGAAATAACAAATGCCACAGCACTTACGCATTTCTGCAAACAGCTGCCTCCTTTCTGCCATGGTAGTTCCCCTTTTCCCACAGTCTTCAATCATTCTAGCCAAAAAAAGAAAGAAATTAAGCATATACTCAGTATCATTCAAAAGCTCATTTGCCAAAATATTTAAAATGTTCTAGTCTGCTGCTTTATTCCCCTGTAGCCAAAGGAGCACTGATACAGTCTTTTGTTTGTTTGTTTTTTAAAAAGCTTTATATTTTGTCTGAGGCATTTACTTTTCTTTGCAATGTTTTTATTTTTGTTTGAAACTATCAATCTTGTAAAACTCTATGCCACCACTTTATTGATGATCATTCTCATTTCCAGCTGGAGATTTCTCCTTCCTAAACCTTTCAGTGTTTCGCTCAGTACTGATTTATTGTCCGTCTTTGGTCAGGCCAAACAAGAGATGGTTCTGGGAGTTCCATGTCTGGGGCTGCACCAGGAGTCTGATTTGGATAAGAACTATAGCATGTGAAAGTTAGCCTTTCCACTCTACACCGTTTTCCTAGTTGTGGAGCAAACTTGCAGACACTTTGTATATAGGCTATGTCTAGTCTTCACTGGGGCTGTTTCAAGTTGAAAAAAAATATGCCATTGTCCCAGTTTGACATTCCCCAAAGTTATTCTTTATAACTCTTTATAACCCTGTGTTTAGAGCACCCTTGGGAGCCCTAAACACAGACCTCCCAACAGCTTATCTACTTCATAGTTAAAAATTATGAAAATTTAAAACTCTAAATGTTTGTTCTCTAAGATTTTTTTTAAAACCATGCACTGATGTCAGTTTACCCCACATAATTACTGTTCTATGAACATGTGCAAAACCTGGAAAACTGTATAATTCTGAAGAGGAGCAAACTTCCTTGCTGCAGCTGTAAACCATCCCACCCCCAGCCAAAGTTGGACATCAATCATCATATGGAAATATGCGATCTTCATGAAAACCCCAAAAAGCACCCACAAACAGAATGCAGGATTCCTGCAGGCTTCTGTTCATGGGATTGTATCATCTTGGTAACAAATTCATGCAGACATCCAGATCCATTTTTAATGGTTATACTTTGCCAAAGCACTCATGTGGAGACAAACATTATGTCATGTAGGGAGGATGCAAAATTAATTTTGATGTAAAATGGAGAATAATTTGCTTCTTTTAGTGAAGTCATGCTTTCTTACTTTTGACCTGAATAAAGGCTGGCGAAGAGGAGGTTAATTTCCAGTACTGGGTGAAACACTCTTTGCAGAATTAGCAGCTTCAACTACCTCAAAGTTAATAGCTGAAATGGAAAAAGGTTATTACGGTGCCCTCCTTGCCTTAATGGATTTACAGTTGCATCATGAATCCCTTGTCACATTTCTTCTAATAGCAGGTCTTTCCCAGCCGTGCATTTCAGTACTAGTCTTTGACAGTGTCACAAAACTGCTTCCCACCCTTTCCTAAGGCTTCCTATAACTGCAATACACTTCTTTTGTTTATTTGCACTTCATCTAGATGAGACACTTATGGTTTAAGAGAAAAAGGGGTTGTTAATTAATACAAAGTGTTATAACTCAGCACCATACTTGGCCTTGTTTTTTAACAACTGCATTACAGAAATCAAGTTTCATCTTGATTTATCTTTGCAATCAAGATGCTGTCTTAATATTGGGACAACATCCCTGCAAGTTCTTATTAGACAGTTTTCTGGAAGTTGCATGAATTTTTAAGCAAGAATTGAAAATACTGCCTTGACCCCAGTCTATTAGTTCAATTTCTTTTGATTTCATCATAAACGCTGAGGAGATTGTTGGATATAGTATTGTAAGACTGGTTATCTAACTCAGTGACCTGTTTCACACAGCCGCCAGCCACTTGCCCTGAAATTCTCGAACAGCGCAGGTTTCCAACAGAATGCGGCTCTCCCAGCGCGGCAGAATGCCGCTCAAGCTGGGAGCCGTCCTTTGCGGCCCCTCCCTGGAGGAAAGGAGACAGGCTCCCTTCCCAGGCATCCTGGGCTTAGCTGGGGGGCGGAGCCAAGAGCCTGATCCAGGCGGCTCCGCTCTCTCCAGCTGCAGTCTCTTCGAGCGCTCGGTGAAACAAGAGCTCTTTGCTCTGCCCTCCTTTGAGTGGTGAAGCTGAAGGGAGGAATGTGTGCTGAACAAGCATTGATGGCGGCAGTGGAGGCAGTTGGAAAGCGGCGATAGCAGGCAGCTCTTGGAGGCTGACGGAGGCAGCTGGCACTTGCAGCTGCAGCGCACAATACAGGCCAGGGCTTCAGGGCCTGTTGGGGCTAGAGTAATTGAGCAGTTTAATTGAGCAGGCTGGTGGGGCACTGGGGTAGCGGGCAGCTAGGCTGTATCAGAGGGACTTTGGCCCAACTTGGATGTGGTCGCTCCCCTTAATAGTTGTCTTGGAGGGAGTGGGTGGTGAGAGCCCTCCCCCCCCACTCACACATAAACCCCTCTTCCTGCCATAAGCCTGTTTGTTTCCATTTAGCATCCCCCCACCCCCGGCAAGAAGTAAAATAAAGTAACTTAAAAACAGAGCCTGTGTTCTTCACTTTGGCCTACTGGTAAAGCGGCACCTAAGCCTATATTCTTGTGGGCCATAAAAGAGGGCCTGGTGGCCTGTCTCTGCCTGACAGCCATTCTGGTAGCAGTCAGATTTGCTCAGGGCTGTGCTCGGCGCCATCTTGTGGTGGAGAATTACTGGTGGCCTGTCTCTGCCTGACAGCCATTCTGGTAGCAGTCAGATTTGCTCAGGGCTGTGCTCGGCGCCATCTTGTGGTGGAGAATTACTGGTGGCCTGTTTCTGCCTGACTGCCATTCTGTTGGCGGGCAGATTTGCTCAGGGCTGTGCTCGGCGCCATCTTGTGGTGGAGAATTACTGGTGGCCTGTTTCTGCCTGACAGCCATTCTGTTGGCAGGCAGATTTGCTCAGGGCTGTGCTCGGCGCCATCTTGTGGTGGAGAATTACTGGTGGCCTGTCTCTGCCTGACAGCCATTCTGTTGGTGGGCAGATTTGCTCAGGGCTGTGCTCGGCGCCATCTTGTGGTGGAGAATTACTGGTGGCCTGTCTCTGCCTGACAGCCATTCTGTTGGCAGGCAGATTTGCTCAGGGCTGTGCTCGGTGCCATCTTGTGGTGGAGAATTACTGGTGGCCTGTCTCTGCCTGACAGCCATTCTGTTGGCGGGCAGATTTGCTCAGGGCTGTGCTCGGCGCCATCTTGTGGTGGAGAATTACTGGTGGCCTGTTTCTGCCTGACAGCCATTGTGTTGGCAGGCAGATGTGCTCAGGACTGTGCCCGGCACCATCTTGTGTGGCAGCTTGGTACTGCTCCTGGCAATTGCTACTTTTGCTGGGGCTTAATGCTACCTGCCAAGGCTAGCGTCAACAGTTGGTTAAGGGGTAAAGCTGCGAGCCAGTCCAAAACATTATTAACGGCTGCTGTGTCATCATTTGGGAATGTTTATGCTGCCCAGAAAAGGGGGTGGCCCATCAATGGGGCAGTGGCCTGTAAAAAGGCCAGTGCCGCGGAACCCTACTCGGGCTCTGTCTTCCTCAGACGAGGACGATGGCCCAAGCAGGCAGGAACTTATGGAGCGCATTGTTGCTCTTGAGAGGGCTAGGAGTGGTACAGCATCAGCTGTTGCGCGTGTTCAGCCTTGCAAGGGTACTAAAACAATTACAAGGGCTGATTTTAATAAGGATTTTGCCTCTTGTCTTTCTGCCCTGGATGGAGTATCAGGAGTGGTGGCAGGTGATGGAGGCAGCAGCCAGGACCATCCAACATTAACTGAGAGTGTGGCTGACATTGACCAGGAATGGTCAGCTGACAGTGGGCAAGTTGCCATAGCAGTGGAACAACCCATGCCTGACGGTAAGGATCCTTTGCCCAAGCGGAGTGCCACTTGGCTCTGGGGCTCTTTGGGACAGGTAGCTGCTACCGGCGCGCCTGCATCTTCTGTTTTGGAGACATATCCCATGCTTGGTCGGCCTTCTGCAGGCCCAACTATTTGGCCTAGTTATGCCAGTCGCTCCTTGCACCTGCAGCAGGCGCAAGTACTGCCTGTATCGGGCTGTGCTACCATTTGGGATGGATAGGCCTTCCCTCTGTCTGTGACTGGGTGGCCTTTTGGTTATGGCAAGCAGATGGGCCTGGCCCCTTATGGACCCCAGGGATATGGCATGGTTCCTTATAGGACACTTCCCCCGGGAGATATGGCATTGCCTGCAAGGTGGGGGGGGGAGAATATACAAAGGGTTAGTACATGGATGTCTTTACCCTTCTCTTCAGGGAACAGGAGAAGAAGGATATAGATGATCTGTACGATAGGGATAAGGAGAAGATCTGCTGCAGGCAGATTGACAGGAACTGGACTCATTGGTTGTCTGGGTTCCTAGTTTATGCAGGGGTATTGGCTAGGGCAAAGCCAGGTAGGGCTCTCCCCCTTTTCCAATACATGAATATTATATACAGGGGGTACACGGACTTTGAGGGGACGGCTTGGTTGATACAGCTGTGGGTGCAGTTCATGGCCCTTGCCAAGTCCAACCTCAGGAATAGGAGCGAGTGGTCATATGATTATTCTGCCCTCTCAGGGTTCAAGTTCCCACACTTCTGCGGGGCAGCAGGTTTAATTACGGCTGCTTTGTTGGGACTTCACGTCCGAAGAGCTTTGCAACAAGAAAGTGGGCAAGTATATGCATGACTGCCCTGCATGCATGGGAACCCACCCATAATCTGCCTGCCCCAAAGGAAGACAGTGTGGGAAACGCTTTGGGGGCAGTGGTGGCCAACAAGAGCCTGGAAAAGGGGCCCAGCCCAGTAAAGCTGAGGGTACTTGAACGGTTTCTTCAGGTCTCCCCAAGACGCAGGGATGCTGACTATTCATCCATTGTTTAGACGACTTTATGATGTCTGGGCCAGCTGGCTTGGGGCAGTGTGCCATGTTTTTGGCAGGGTTCATGGAGTTTTCTGAGGAACTGGGGGTTCCTTTAACTCATGAGAAAACCAAGAGACCATCTGTTGTCATAGCGTTCTTGAGAATAGAACTAGACACAGTTCAACAGACCTTAAGGTTGCCCTTAGAGACGGTGGAAGATCTTGGGCTCAATTGGAGGGCTGCTTGAGTGGAGCCAAGATATCTCTCCTTGAGCTGCAGCAATTAGTTGGCCATTTAAACTTTGCCTGTAAGGCAGTTGTGCCTGGGAGGGCTTTCCTCAGGTGGCTGTGCGATGCTATGAGGGCCTTACGGTTGCCCCATCAGCGTTTAAGGGCACGCGGGATGACCTGTTGGTGGGGAAGGAATTCCTTGACACCTTTAATGGGGTGACTTTTTGGAGGGAGGAGCTTTTGCTAGAAGCCGAACTTCAAGTCACCCCTGATGCCTCCTGGTCTACAGGCTTTGGAGTCTTTTTTAGGGGGCATTAAAACGCCAAGTGACCTGAGGCAGCCCATCTCCCCGTCAGTGCTGAGGGGGATGGTGACCGCGTGGGCGGAAGTCTGCTCATCCGTGTTTGAACGGAAGCTTTTTTATGCTGCTGCCTTAACGGCATTTTTGGGGCCCTCCGAGTGAGCTGGTGGCCTCATCGCGTACAGACGCGTCTGGACGGGCCTTGAAGGCCCAGGACATTAAATTTGTGGGGGACAAAGTCTCCATTGGGATTAGAAGGTCCAAGACAGACCAGCGGCAGCAGGGGACCACCTTGCTTTTGGGCCCCTGCTCTGAGCAGGAGCTGTGCCCTGTTAAGGCCCTCAGGGAATATGTCACGCTTCGTGGGGATGCCCAAGGGGTGTTATTCCGCCACGAAGATCAGGCCCCACTGACTTCAGTTTTGGGTGGTGACAGAGAGGGCACTTATGAAAATTGGCTTGTCGGGGGTCAAATTCGGAACCCACTCCTTCCGGATTGGAGCGGCCTCCACAGCAGCTGCTATTGGATACCCTCAGCAGGTGATTCAGAGAGTGGGTAGGTGGCGGTCAAGGGCGTTTCGGTCCTATGTCCTGCCCCTACATCAGTGCTAAATGGCAAACTCCTAGTTCTTTCCTCAGGTGCCGTGTCGGGCCAGGAGAGGAAAAGAATCCTGATTTGTGGCCACAGCATGGTGTTCTGGGCGGCCTATCAAGCCAAAATAACACAGTTTGGATCCCAGTTGGGCCTGAGCGCTGTGGCCATGGTGGATTGGCAGGGCAGGCGTGGTCTCAGATGGCCCGGGCTGCTGCTCCTCCTGTTTAGGGGACGGAAAGGTCCTCCCCCACACATAGTGGTCATTAACCTGGGTGGTAATGACCTTGGGCTGGTACAGGGCAAGGCCCTGTCGATGCAGGTAGCTGAGGACCTTGAATACATAAGCAGCCGATGGCCAGGTGTGCTTATCGTATGGTCAGATGCTACAACGACGGGTATGGCGGGAGGCCTTTGACACCAGGGCATTAGAGAGGGCCCGACGCAAGGCTAACCACGCCATTAAGAGGTCTTTGGGGCAAGGCTTGGGTATTTATTGCCACACCCCAAGATTAGGGCAGAATTTGCCCACCTCTACAGAGGAGATGGTGTCCATCTGTCACCTGAGGGCAATGATATATTCCTAGATGACCTACGGCAAGGGCTTCGGGTGGCTCTAGGCGCGAGGGTCTAAGCAGAGGCTTGACCCTTGCAGTGGCAGGAGATTTTGGGAATAGGGTGCGGGCCAGTGAGCCCCTGTGGCATTCCCCAAGGTTGGGGAACAGGGTCTGTCATTAGGGCGGTATGCTTGGGCGGCTACCGTCAGGGAGGGCAGACGCCTGAGTGGATCCCTGGGAACAAGGCCTAACCTCATGCTTGGGCGGCTGGGGCACAACAGGTGCTTGAGTGGGAATCCTATGGCCTAGCTGGCCGGGTTGCAGCCATTCCTGAGATGGCCTACACCCGGGACATTGGGGCTCGCCCAGACAGGCAAGGCGGTGGTCAGTGTGCTGACCCCAGGGCTTGACCTGTACCGCTTAGTTAGCTCTTGCCGTGCATTACCTTTATGGTCATTTTAATAAACGGCCCTTTATTCCAAACCTGTGTCTGTCTCTTCCTTCCGGCTGGGGTTGCAAATACCCCCTACTGTCCAAATATGCAGGGAAATATGTGTCAACCCTCCAAAAACAGGGGGGAAAGGTCTACATATCAGAGATCCCGTCCTGTTGCAATGGAACTGAGTCATAATGAAGAAACAGCAATGAAGCAAGCCCTCACTGTTTTCTCTGGCTGTTACATTGAAAGGAAGCAAACAGTTTGTTACCCTTCAGTTCTCAGCTTAAATGAGAAACTGAGGCCTCCTGTACTATGTCCAAAACAAGAAAAGAGCACCGGGGGAGGGGGGTGTTTCTGACTTGGTGATGAAATTGAGAGGGACAGGAGAATTGTCATCAATGCTATAATCTGTTGCATGTTCCATTTATGTTCTCTATTCTCAACACACCATCAGAAATCAAGTAAAGATTTACGGAAGCTTAAAATCTTTACGAGACCATACATGTTTAACTCTTATTTCCAAATTTGTAACATTATATAATATAGCTATTTTTATCCTTTATATAATCAGACCTCCTCTTTCTGTGCATTTCAAAATCTAATAAGCTGGCATCAATTTCTCCTTTGTCTGAGTAAGAAATGCCAAGAATTCTGTTCACTGAGGTGGGTTTAGAAAAACAAGGCTCTCTAAGAACAGTTGAAATGTCTATTTCTAATTCTGTTCTTTCCACACTCAAAGCATATTTGATAATAATGGCAACAGCATTTATTTAACACACAACATTCCGTCTTTTCCTCCACATGTAATGACAATTTCACTTGTTGTATTTATTCAGCATATTTTCTATAACAGGAAAAATACGTATGATAGCCACTCCAGGAACCAAATTTCCCTTGCCTCAGGGTTAATTTCATTTCATGTTATTTGACTGGGTCAGAAAAACGATGACATCTACTGAGGCAAACCAGAATGAAGCTCCAGGGACAGAGAGTAGGAAGTTGGGGATGAGACGCATTATGGAAAAACAAAAGCCTTTTCTTCAGGAGAATGCGTGTTGACTTTTGCTTTCACTCAGGTCATTTATTCAGCTAGGATGTGCTACAAAGCAGGCAGCAGGATTTCACATGTAATTAAACTTGTACTTAGTCAAAAAGATCTCTTGACCTGCTTTGTGCTGGAAAGACTAAAACCAAATTCACTTTAAAATAACCTATCAATGACAGAAGCAGGTTGGGAAAGATCAATGGCCTTGCATACTCTGAGATTCTGAGTCTAGATTGTGGTATACAATATTTTTAAAACACTGTTGAGGAAACTTCACCATTTTTAATATCCATTTTACAGTAAAGGATATATGAAACTAAAATTCTGGACCAGACATGTGATGTTTCTATAAGCGAAGGGTATAATATTTCGTTGAAATGAATTCTTATAGTTCTTCATGCTATAATATTGTCAAACAAGTTTCCTGAAATAACTGAGAGAGAACAGATTTATTCTGGGAACTGGAGGGCTACTTTTTAGCATTTTAATTGAATACAGAAACATGAATTGTTCATTCCCCATTAATCATATATTGCTGGTAATACACAGATTATACACAGATTATATGAAATAATGCCAATTACCAGACACCCAGATTTGTATATAAATTTTATACTAAAAGGCCATTCTCTGCAATGAAGAAATGGAGTTTCCTATTTCTGGTTTCAAACTGCTTGTTTTTTCTCAGCATGATATTAAATCCATATGTGTCAATCTTTTGTCTTCCATCCATCTTTTGTTGTATTTTGCTTAGGGCAGGGAAGACTCCCATGAACAGTACGCATCAGTTTGGAAAAGTGAGCCAGAGATAAGCTGCTCATGATGAGAGAGAAGGAGGACAACTTGGGCTCAGTTCTCAGTGAGTTGGTAAGCCTGCGTTCAGGCTGTAGCAGGTGTGGTCTCACATAATTAACTGTTCCCTACCCCCTTTTTGCAAAGAACCTTCTATCAAAACAAATAACTACTGGCTTCTTTGCAAAGAAAGCTGCAAGAACTGAAAATTGGATTGGATGGTAGGCTTACAATCCCCCAGGTGGGGTGGGGGTCCCCAGCCACCAATGGGTGCTTCCTGCCACTACTCAGCTGACCGGTGGGGAAGAAATGAAATGAAATTGAAGGAAATATTGTCAACATGCTGACATCACTCCTGTGTGCCCATAAGCAACATCAGTACGTTCCACTGCAATGCTCTGTCACTTTTGGTTGGCATCAGTGCATTGCTGGCAATGTGAAGATGTCACAAGTGAGCCCCTGTCAATCTAGTAAGTCCCCCCGCCCTCTGCCAGTTGCCAGGGGGACCAGAGAATGGGAGAACAAAAAGTATTATCCTATACACTACAGGTTCCCAACATGGTGCTGATGGGAGCCATTGTGCCCGCTGACACTCTGCCTCATGCCTGCCAAGTGTTTTTAGAAAGTGGGTAGGCCAAGTAGGGCTTTTGCTAAGCATGGCTTTTTATTGGCTATTGGAAATTTGATTGGCTGTGCAGATTTGCTTTGGCAGAAGCTGCTTTCACAGCACAAGGATCTTCACTGTGTGACTGAAGGTAAGCTGTGGCAGCCATTTTGTAGCTGGCTCCACCTCCTCCAGCAGCCATTTTGTAGCTGTGCCCAACACAATATGTCAGAATTCCAAATGGGCCCATAAGCTCAAAAAGATTAGGGACTTCTGCTATAGACAGTTACAAGAAAGCAAGCATCACTGAGCTTAATGGGACTTACATCTCTCTATATAAACAGAAGTGTTCTAACTGACTCATCAACGCCCAGCCAAAACTCCTGGACCTAGAAACATGAAATTTGGGGAGAACATTCCTTTCATGATGTAAACACCCACTAAGAAGGGATTTAAAGAAATTTGCCCCCTAAAGGGGTACAAAGGGGTAAAATATGTTTTCCTAAAGGAATACAGCTTCCCTGTGTGGCTGGCAGGCTGTTGCCTGCTTGTGCCTCCGCCCACTGCCAGCTCGGCCACTCTTCCTTGATTGGGTTAGCCTTTCAAGGGCATTTGGGGCTTACAACATTCCACACCTCATCCCCTCCCCCCAGAGACAGTTGGAACACAGAGGTCATTAGCATATAGGGCCTGATTGGACCTCACCCCTCAGCCCGCAAACAATGCAAAACTGAATGATTCAAAAAGGCTTTTGTATTGTAGGGTGGAGTTCTTAGAAACTTCGCTAATGAGTTAAGGACCATAGATTTCACCACTATGTGCCTAACATACTACCTGTTGTCTTAAACACGTGCTCCTATGAGCAACTTGTGCTTCATCTGGTCTAATGTCAGCCCTAGAATTGCTTATGTTCTTTTTCAGCATTTCTTCAACTCTGCATTGGATTCTTACTAATGCTATGTCTTTGTAAAATTGTGTTTTTTTACTCTATGGCATTGTTTATGGAAATGTCCTTGAAATTGACTGTACTAATCTCAGGGTTACCAGCCTCCAGGTGGTAGCTGGAGATCTCCTGGGATTACAACTCATCTCCAGCCAACAGAAATCAGTTCCCCTGGAGAAAATGGCTGCTTTGGAAGGTGGACTCTATGGCATTATACCCTACTGAGGTCCCTCCCATCCTCAAAACCCACTCTCTCCAGGCTCCACCCCCAAAATCTCCAGGAATCTTGCAACCTGGAGCTGGCAACCCTAGTAATCTGCCTTGAGTCTTGGTGAGAAAGATGGACTATAAATGACGTTGTTGTTGTTGTTGTTGTTAATAATAATAATAAGTAATATGCAGTTGCTATTGGGAGTCATTGAATGTGTCCTGAGGTAAAAGACACCTCCCAGTCTTCCCCTAAAAGCTCACTACGGTTGCCAATCTTCCTGTGGGGCCTGGCTTTCCTGTGTGGCTGGTAGGCTGCTGCCTGCTTGCACCCCCCCCTCCTCTGATTGGTCAACTGTGGAACTGTGTTCTGAGGTAAAAATCAGGTCAAGGAAACTGCAGACAGTTGAAGAAAGATGGTACAAGACTTCTGAATAAGGATTTTATATAAAAGGCAGTATGGCAACTGAGTTTCTAAATGTTCATGTGGAGATGGTGCACAACCTTTCTAGAGGCCATTTTGATGCGAACCTCTCACATGAACCTGACGAACTGCCCTCCACACCACCCCTCCCTCAGTCCAACTCCACCTCACACCTCTCGCAGCCATCCCCTCTTACTGCCCCTAAGAAGCCTCCTGGCAGACATCGTGCAAGATACACCGATGCTAAAAGGAGGAAGCAACTTAGAGATGCGACAAAGAAATATGCACATCGTTTGACTTGAGGGAGGACTGCTTCTCACATGCGCAGTTCTACGAGGCCTGCTCCAGCATGAGCTCACCCAGAAGCCTGGTGATCCTAGCACCTGAGGGGAAAACCACCAATGTGGTCTACAAAGAAGTCCTTCAGGAGGAAAAAAACCAGTTGTACATATTTTTTACTTTATTTATTGTACTACAATCTTTTCCTTTTAAAATCTCTTCAATAAATGTTACATTTCAAAATTCACTTCATCGGTTTTTGGCATCAGCATGCTTTGCTGTATTCAAACACTTTTGTAAAGCTTGGGTACCATCCTATTATACTACAAAACCAACTTTAGAAACACACACACACACACACACACACACTCCAAAAAATGTTACATACATTATAGCTGGATTTAAAGTAGTTAAATACCGTAGTGAAGCACAGGTATCAAGCTAGTCCAACAATATGTAAACCTTCTTTGGTGATATATGCACAGGTACTGATGTGGTGCCAGTGATGGACAGGAGACTGTCTAGCCTATGAGGCTGAAACAGCCAATCAGCTGTTAGTATCTGAACCTATGTGAATGCTAGTTTAACATCTAATTGCCTTTTAGAGAACTGATTGAATGTAGATTTCTGTTATTTTATGGGTCAACCCATATTTTAGACGTTTTCTAACAAGTGATGGGCAATGAATACATGCCTGAGATCTGATCAGAGAATTCAAATGGTTATTTGCCATGCCCCCCCTCCCCCAACAAATACACATACACCCATTTGTCTTCCTACAACCCAGCAAGTGGAAAAAATAGACATTTGCCAGCAGCAAATAATGGCAAAGGAGCAATCTCTGCAATAGTGCAATGATTCTCAGTTTGTACAGAATACCTAAGATTAGAGGCATCATGAAATAAATGCTTAGTTGCAAGCCCTGCCTCTTCCAGGTAGAGAGAGGTCACTGAGTCCAAAAGTAACCACATTTCTGGATCCAGCACCATTACATCCCTCTAGTGCTACTGGGAGGGGGAACTAGGTATACAACACTCCAGAAGTCTGACTCACCATGGGAGAAAAATAGCAGCACACCTAAGCAAGCATTTTGTGTTTATTCTTTTGAAGCAAGGAGCAGTCCAGAAACAATCTTTCACTGAGGGCCTATATTAGCTCTTAGCAGCCCTGTAACTTTATCTAGACATTCATCCAGAATTCACTGAATGTGCATAGAGAAAAGCAGGATCATGACTACTGGCTTTGTCTCCCGACATCTATATGTTCATTCTGAAGTAAGCCCATAAAATGAATATGCAAACACATGTTCCTCTAGAAGGCATGTACTGTGCCTCAAGAAGAGGGTTGTCACTCTCTTGAAAGACTTATGGGACCCACTTGATGTCAGACTAGAATCAGGATGATTTAAATTCAAATTGCTGCTTGGTCATAAGCCTTTTAGGTAGTTTGAGTAATCCTGGCTCTGCCCATGTTTCCAGCCTACACAAATGGGAATAACCAGGGATCTCCATAAAGCTATGGTGAAGATTTGTAAGACAAGAGTGGTAAACAACTTTGCATATTAAAATACCATACAAATTATTAACTAGCTACAGTGACGGAAACCTAAATGAACACTACTGAAGATTTAATGTTGCTACATTTCCAAAAAAAGTCATTCAGTGTATTACTTTAAATCTAATTAAAATCTGACAGATTATTTATTATTTAACAGTATTTTACAATAGCACAAAAAGCAGAATGAAATACAGTATTATTAAACAAAATTTATTTGAACCTATTTCAGCGAGGAACTAGGCAAAAATATCTGACAATTTTTAAAGTGCTGTTCTGATGGTACTAATACCTTCAAGCATTGGTTGAACATGAGGAGAGGGAGAACGGGCATAAACAAGATGGTCCCACCCCTTTTCTCCATGTGATCACCAGCTCATGAACACAACATCTACACATGGAGGCAGTGTCCAGATGTATGCGCTCTCCCCATGATCAGCAGCATTTGGAAAACAGCATCCCCAATCACATGTATACTTAGATGCTGCCTCTACACATAAGACCAGTGTTTATAAGCTAGCAATCACACGGAGACAGGGGCAGGGCCAGCATGTTCATGCCTGCTTCCCTTCTTCAGTAACCATGCTGCGGGTTTGTGTAGAGGTCTAGATCATACATGTATTCAGTGCAATGTGTACAAGGCTACTGCTAAGTCATACTAAAGAACCACCATTACTGTAGGCAACACAAAGTATATATGAAGGGGAACATTTACAATAAGGTATTATTAACTACTTCATGCAAGTATTTAGGTGTTCACTTCTCAGAAAAGGTGGGTACTCTAAGGATAATATTATATCAATACTAGAAAAGACAAAAAAAACCCTTAAGAAATGGACTAAGTTTTTTGGTTTTTTAAAGTTTAACGTATTTTGGTTAGGTTGAATTGTAGTACTGAAAATAAAAAAAACCTACTGAAATTCCATTCTCTTTTTTTGGTGACAACACTTCTTTTTTCAAGCAAACTACAGAAAAGAACAAAAAGATTATATGATTATTTTATCTGAGAATATAGGAAAGGAAGGCTGCAAAATGCCTTCCTTTCCTATACCAAACTGCCATTACTACGTGGACTCTACATTCAGAGTCCATGTAGTAATGGCAGTTTGGTAGCGCACTGCATAGAAAAGTAGTACTACACTTCCAGACTGGAGGCTATCAAGCACTAAACAAGCTCAGGCTGATATTTTTAGGCCACTAAATAATCCTGAACAAAAAAGGCACAATTTACAAAATCAAAAGAAATGATGGTAAAGATGTATGCCATATTGAAGGATATAAAATTCAAAGAGCAATGGCATACCAAATGAAATCCGCCACCAATTGCCTCTCCAGTGGACACGGAACTGCCTAATCAGCAAATATAGGGGGGATGGGTTCCAACATTGCAACATGACTATGCATGCACAAAGTTTTTTTTAAAGTGTGATGTGAATTGAGAAGCCCTGAAAAACCCAAACTGATCTGAGGCTTCGAAGTAAGTCTAAAATGAAACACCAGTTGCTGAATTGAAGCTGCCTTGGAAAGTGTAAATGGCTTTGGGTGCCATGCCAAAGCCATTGCCGTCATGGCGAACACTCATAAATGGCGGGTTAAACCTTGACTACGAAAAGGGCCTAGGTTACTCCTGACAAAAAACTAGAGACAGAAGACAATACCTTCAGTGGAAAGCAGGTTTGGAAACGTTGGTTCATCAGGCTGATTGACAAAATTACAATGCACAGATAATTAAAGGGAAATAAAAAGCTCACACAAGCAATTTTATTCAGAGCTGGAGATCCTTTATTGTTTATTGGAATGAAGTAAAACCTGAAGAAAATTAAAAAACAGAAACATTGTAGCATATTTAGATATATGGATTAATATAAGATATAACAATATTATAGACGTCTTTTGTGACATTTATTCTTTCTATGTAAATATTTTGAGTATGTTTTCTAATTTTGTATATTAAAAAGAAAATAAATAAAAAACTAATTACTCCATCCATATTTTGGATGGCCCTCTTCCCTTTCCTTGTTGTGAGCGTCAGCGCTGCCCGCTGCACAGGTGAACCCATTTGCCACACTGCCAGGTGTGTCAGGGATGCTCACTAAGCCTCAGATTTGGGGAGGGAGGTGGGGTGCTCCACGTGGTATCTCCTCCTACCTGTTGCATCATGACATACCATCTGCCAGGTCCCACCACCTTTTCCCACCCCAGCCTCACTGGGAGTCCTCCCTTTTAAAGCACCCTGTCCGTCCCACCTCCCAGAGGTAGCCAACCCCCCTCGGCACATCAACAATCCTCATCCAGCTCACCTGGTGAAGGGAGAAGTAACAGGCTGGCTGCCTGTCATTCACCCTCAATTGGGCTGTCCTCTAGGCACAAGGCCTAAAAGGCCTCCTGCAGGGCAGGCTGGGTCCCATCCCAAACCACCCCTGGGTCCCCACCCTCCAGCCTGAACACTCCCAACCCAACGGTTGTGCCTGGCTCTATGCGCTGGTTGCCATGTCCCTGTGAGGTCTGACTGACAGCTGCCTGGGCAGTGTGGCTCCACTGGCCTCAGGGCTGCTTTCCTCCCATGCTCCACGCTCAGTGGGTGTGGGAAGTACCAGTGGCAGAGGTGGTGAGTGTTTCCTAGCCAGCTGAAGCACTGTTGCCTCAGCCAACTCCAGAGGCAGCTCTGGCCAGGTCACATAGGGCCTCAGAGGCATGCACAGCAGAGACTGCTCCTGCACCACCGAAAATCCCGGCCTGTTGGCCTCCTCTCCCTGCCTCCAGTCCCCCAGTGCTGCTACTGGCAGCCCCTGCCACGTTGCTGAAGGCTCCATTGTAGAGCTGACCTTCTCTCTCACCCTCTGACCCCCGGCATCCTCATCATGGCCCCAGATATCACAGGGCTGGGTGAGTAGGCCAACAAGGGCTGGGTCATTGTTCAAGCTGGCAGGATGTTTGCGGTGGGGGGCACTCCCAGGCCTTCCCCTGTCCAGAAGATTGGCACTGGGGTTGAGTCTGGGGCAGGCAGCTGCTGATCCAGACACTCATAAAGAACAGTACTCCTTCTGCTACAGAAATCTGAACTCTACTATTCTTCTGTGCCAGAACCATGTTAGTGCCCTAGATTTGCCATTCAGATGCTGGAGACAGCAATATGGAAATAATGACTTGGAAATTCTACAATTCCTAATTTACAAGTGATAGAACTTTGTTTTATTCTTTTAAAACTTTTTAAAAAATTATGTGCACATGCAACATTTTTTCCTAGGGATATATCAAGAAAAAACTTTTCCACAGGAATCCAAGCAATGGTGTTTTTCCTGGAGACTTTAAAGCAGGTTTGATAATTTGTGTGAAAAAACATTTGTAATAGCAATCCATTAAAAGCAAAACCACGGCACCTGAACAGACTTGCTCCTCCGTGGCATCATACTACTTTTATGTGTATTACTTGAAGCCATGAAAGCACATTCATCAGATCATACTGTGGTGCAGCCTATCTTGTATACAGAAGTTCTGGAGAGCCTGGTGTGCTAAATGCACATAAAAAAACACTCTGTATTATTCAACCTCCTTTCTTTCCAGCCAGAAAAAAATGGGGAGGGACTATGTGTATTCCTCCAATTCCTGATTTTTCAGGATGATAAATTAGATGTTTCTGAAAGGTCTCCTCAGATGCCGTAAACTCCACTGACAGTATT
The DNA here is from genome assembly GCF_028583425.1 of Eublepharis macularius. Classification (NCBI taxonomy): domain Eukaryota; kingdom Metazoa; phylum Chordata; class Lepidosauria; order Squamata; family Eublepharidae; genus Eublepharis; species Eublepharis macularius. The sequence continues at coordinate 82,552,592 of NC_072796.1, read as the reverse complement.
GCAGTGCTATTTTAGAGACCTGTCTGAAAGCTCTCAGTTGTCTAAAGTTGTTCGGATGGAATTTGAATACATAAATGTATCATGTATCTCCAGCTGGGAACACAAAATCTTCTCACCCTGCCCCCAATGCTACCTTGATCTTCTTTCTATACTTGTCATGTTGCCCCTTCTCTTCTTCCATGTCCTACCTAGTTGTTCTATGACAGTGTTCACAGACCTCTTCCACTCAGTAATTTGCTTTGTAGGTAAAGAACAAAGAAACATAACAGAGAATCCCACTGGACTCTGGATACCATATATTGATCTATTCTTTTATGGCTGAAGGTGCCATGCAGTCTGCAAACTAAAACAAACCAAAGAGACAGCTGAACTCACAGTAGGCAGTGAACACAATACTGTTAAAGATACCGGCAGAAAAATAAGCGACTGTCCGATCAGAAGGTAAAACCCATTCTAAGAAGCCATGGGAAATAGCTGAGGAAGAAATATGGCTGTCAACTTACTGCGATCTCAGACTGACCATGGGGAGTGGTTTTCTTACTACACATTTAATTGTTAGAAAATATATAGTTGCTTGTCTTAAAAGCAGTCTGAGATGACATATAATTTATAAAAATTCAGAACCAATGAAAAAGAATCAAAATATTAAAAACAGTAATAAAACACAACCTCAGTCGCAATGCTATACTCCTGGACAGTAGCAGATAACACTCTTTGCAAGTGCTTGCTGAAAGAGCATGCATGGGAGATTCATATCGGCCCAAATGGACGACCAGCATTCTGCAAGATATCCTGTTTTGGCCCTTAGAAAAAAGAAATCCCAAATGCATTTGGCTGCCACCCACATTTATCTATATCTATATCTATATCTATATCTATATCTATATCTATATCTATATCTATATCTATATCTATATCTATATCTATATCTATATCTATATATGGGAAGAATAAATAGTGGATGGCAAAAACTGGGTAGCAAATACTTCCTTTCGTTACACATATTTGTATTTTAATCAGTTATGGAGACAGTTGTCAAAATATATCCTGGCCTCCAAGAGCTTCAGATTCTGACAGAAGTGATATTAAGGTCCTAAGGGCAAATTAATTCTGCAGTTATAAGCTGCAGCTGAGCTCACTACACAGGGGGCACTTCTTGCCTTTTCCCCTTCACCTTCTGTAGCATCAACTCAGTGTTGTTAGAGAAACAGCTGCAGGGAAATATTTCTTCTACAGACTGCAACAGAACACATCACTGTAAGTATTTCTCCTTCTGCGTATGTCAGAGAAAATTTGAAGATGAATGTGGAGAAGAATGGGCGATACTGACACCAACAATTTGTCACAATTTTATTGCCTTGATTCTAGGTGCATGCAGCAGGCCCCAAAGGTTGTGATTCCTGTCATTCAGTTGGATGGCCAAGTTCTACCCACATTACAAACCCCACCCACGGCTCAGTTGGGTGTCAGCAACACAGATGCTGCCCAACTGACTGATAGGGATGAGTCCTCACCTGCCAGATAGGAGGGCAGGTATGGGGTTAAAACAGGGAAGTATGAGAGTGAGCTCTCGGACTCTTGGGTGAAGGCCTGCCTTCCTGTAAGAGCCAGGAAGCTATAAAGCCCACCCCCTTTAGGCTGGCCTTTAAAAATAAGGCTGAGACCAATGAGAAGGCCAGCCTTTATTCCAGGTAGTAGAGGGAGCTGGGGGAAAGGAGCAGGACAAGGGTAAGCCTTGAATCCCCTCCCCTTTACAGAGTTGATGGCATAAAGGAAGAAGCAAATGAGTTGGACTCATGGAAGAGCCAAGCTACAAGTGACACCTGACATAGGTTGGACACTTGTCAGCTTCTCTCAAATTTTGATGGGAAATGTAGGCATCCTGGTCCTACAGCTTGGCTCTCCATTTAATTGAAGTTTACAGAAACCCACACACACACACCCAGCGGAGGGGAAGGAAGGCACCTGGCAAGAGCCCAATGCCTGCAATCCCCTGCTGACTGCATGTTCTCCCTCCCACAGACTGCCGCTCTGTAAACTTCAATTAAATGGACAGCCAAGCTGCAAGACCAGGATGCCTACATTTCCCATCAAAACTTGAGGGAAGCTGACAAGTGTCCAACCTGTGTCAGGTGTCACTTGTAGCTTGGCTCGAAGAGAGCTCAAGTAGGGGATGTTTTAGGTGGGTAACTGTGTTGGTCTGCAGTAGAACAGCAGGATTTGAGTCCAGTGGCACCTTAGAAACCAACAAGATTTTCAGGGTATGAGCTTTCAAGAATAAAAGGGCCCTGAAGCAGGGAGCTCTGACTCTCAAAAGCTCATACCCTGAAAATCTTGTTGGTCTCTAAGGTGCCACTGGACTCAAATCCAAATGTGGAATGTGAGACTGGTATAGGAAAGAACCACAACGTAGAGTTCTCCTACATGGTCTTGGCATTACAACTTTTTCGAACTATATCAGAAGCATTCTGCAGCAGCTCCATTACCATTAAAGGTAACATCAACGTGGACCCCTGGTGGCTTGTATACCAAGTCTATTATCTCTGTCAGGGTCTCATTGGCAGAGTTCTTCACCTGAACAATGTGGTGTCTTTCTTATACATCATGTCTAGAATTTGCTATGTTAAACTGTATAGCCGTCTAGTTTATTCCTTGCCATGCTTTGAGTACTGAACAACAGTTACGCCATGTTAATGTATTAGTTGTTAGCCTCTCCTTCCTTCCAGGCATTGCCGGACAGCTCCTTCCGTGGGAGAGAATGCAAGTTTATCTTATGTCCGCAGCTCCGACCTTGAGGTTCCCGCTTCCTCGTCTCCACACTCTCAGCGCTGGGAACTATGAGGGGGGAGGATGGGAACCCAAGGGTTGAAATGTAATTGCTTTCATCAGGTACCTCATTCCTAGCAAAGTCTATGGTCGGCCAGAACGGTCTAAGTTCTGGAATGTGGACCCAGGGCCTGTATGCTGTTTTCTAATAAACCTTTTGAAATCAAGAGACTCTGTCGTCTTGCAGAAGGGAAGAAGGCAGGAGCTAGCCGACTGGAATGCCACAGTCTGACAATCTCCAATGTAGTCCATTTTATGCTAAAAAGCTTGTTTACCCTAATCAGATCCATTGCTTAGACTTAATATATTTATTTCCCCCCTTTCTAAGGATCACTCACAGGACCAGATGTGAGGTGGGAAAAATCTCCATAATTTTCACATCATAAAATGATTCTCTGAAAATGTCCTCATGAAACCAGAAGTTACTGCATTCATAATATTTTCCAGCAACAGCAGCACACTTATGGCTGGCAACAACAAAACAGTGGCTCCTGTTAGATGGGAAATCCACCACTCTTATATAGGGAGTTCCTTATAGGCTGCTTGCAAAAGTTTTTAAAGGCTTACTGTTCTCTTGGGACTGTAGGTCATTTGTAGCATTCGTAAGAGGGCAATCTAAATTAACTACCTCTCCCAGGTATTAATTTGCTCTTTCTGAAACCAGAAAAAATGTAAAAAATTACCCAGAATCCTCTGAGATAACAAGATGAGTGTGTGACACAACCAAATTAAATCACTTTTCGAAGAACCTCTAAACTGAGAGCAGAATCAGCTGTTTAACAGAGAAGAAATCCTGAGAGATTAGAACACTTCTTTAAAAACACTAAACTACCACAACACTTGCATTTCTGCATATTTGACAATCAACATTAACTTGGTCAAATCAGTAGAATGGCCTTAACTCAAATTATTATTTCTTAGCTGCATATTGCATTTATTATTTACATCACAGCCTTCCTCCTCGGAGTGCTGGACAACATAATAGTGTTATCCTTCTTTAACCTTGCAGTGGCCCTGAGAGGTATGTCTCTGTGGAACAGCAATTCCTCCCAGGGCACCGAGTAAGCCTCATGGCTATGCATCATTTTGGAACTAGGTTTCCCCAGTTCTAAATCAATATTTTATCTCCATTTATTATTCTTATCATACTTGGGATTGTGATTCCATCTCAAATAACCAGTTTCCTGTATGTCACAGAAGAACCTTGCACCTCGCAACATTCCTTCCTTCTGAATGTTTAGGAGTTGGAATTGAACAGGCATTAAGGACAAAACTAGACCTTAACCAATGAAAGTCAGCCAGTTGAGCCCGCATGACCGGAGCTCTACCAAAGAGGAAGAAAACACCAAGGAATCCACAATACATGACAGCCTCATTGCCAGAGAGGCCATAAACCTTTCTTCCCAGCCCCTAGACAGACTGGCCAGCAGCAGGGTAGGGTGCCCCTCATCAGAATGGGTGGATGGGTTGTACCATGTGCCTGCTTGGACTCATGCTACTCTTAAGTAGAGTAGACTTATCACTCAAAGTTTTACAACATCTCAAGGCATATTTCCAGATGGCTTGCTTCTCATTTGGCCCCTGCAAACTCCCCCTCCCTCACAGGTAAGCACCACAGCAGAATAGGAGTGGGTGAAATTCCTGCTTGTTGATTACAGATTTCTAAGCATGCATCGGAAAGATATTCTGTTATGAGGGAGACCATATTTTTCTAGAGCTAGCTTTAAAACACCAACATGTAGAAGAATATCTTCCATTGTAATTGTTTGGGGATTTGTTTTGTTCCTTTTGTTCTGCTAGAGTGACACTTGATAACATAAAATGCTCTCACATTTTTAAGGCTGTTGGAACAAAGCCAGGCATGCCCTGTACAAATCTCCAGTTGCAGTCTGGACCCTGGGAAGCAGGTAATTAGCCAAAGCAGCTGTATTGTTACAGTCTCTCCCCCTCTCTCCTAAAGTTTAAGCTCAGTGCGAGTTCCAGTGTTGATATGTGAGTGTGAGTACATCAGTGCCACATGTGGAGGCTTATTTCATTGTACTGACATTCTTTTATTTGTCTAATACAAACATAACTGCTTGAACCAAGGAAACCTTGAATTACCGTAACATGCTTAAACATATAAATTGTCTTCTGTCATTTTTCTAATAATTTGGATTTTTTCCTAAAAATACTGAAACCTTTTCCATGTCTAAAAACCAGTGGTCGCCAAAACTTTCCCCTTAAGTACGAATCTCAAAGGAAAAGTGTTTTTCTTCAAGACCCATCTACTAAGGTTCCTGTAGTTTTTCCCATAGGCAAGGCTCCCTGTGTCTATACAAGGTGGAGGAAACATATCCACCAAACTGAACTAAGAACAAAGAATGCAGCCATTCATGTTTCCTCATATTGTCAATATCAAACGCAGCATCAGATCTCAGTCTTGCTCTCATTCAGTATGTTGAATAATTGTGTTAGTTTTTGACCAACACCATTGTTAATAACTTGGTGCCTTTTATTGGATGCTTGGTACTGTGGTTTCTGCAGGGCTAAATGGAAAAGTGGAAAACGGCTGCAGGCAAAACATACAGGTAGAGGGAAAGGAGGGTCATAAAGGCACTGAAGAGCAGCTTCTCTGGATAACTAGATGTTCATATAGAAAAAATATCAGGAGATAAGAAATTATGCATGATCACCTGGCTCCTGGCTTACTGTTGTTAAGAACCTACTCGGAAGAGTTTGCTTGCTTGCTTATTTATTTATTTATTTATTAAACTTCTATTCCGCCCTCCCCGCAAGCAGGCTTAGGGTGGATCACATCATTTAAAAACAATAAACAATTTCACAATATCCATAAAAATTTCATTTAAACACATTATAATTCACATTCCATTTATGACAGTAATAAAAAGTTTCCAAGATGGATGTTTGGCTATATTCCTGCTGACACAGTGAGAACCCGAATCCCAACTTAAGCTCTGTAGTAACTAATACCTAATTTAGAGATTGCCTCTTATCATACGTCCTGTTGTAATATATGAAATCAGCCACGTGCATTCTATGAAATATACTGTTTGAATAGACATGGGGGGGGGGATCTGTGGCTTATGTAACAGCCTGGATCCCACCAAACATCTCCACTAATGATAGGATTTGTATCAGTGGTGTGTGATTTTTCTGCTCCCTCTTTCTGCTGCAGCCCAAAATGCCTCCCCACAAATGCTGTTGTGGGGGTACAGGGGAATTTGAGGTCTGCCAGGATGGGGTGGGGGAACTGGTGAAAACTGTGCTCCCTTGAGCGCACAGAAATGACTGGTGGGATCCAACCCAAAGTGTCTTATGGCTGTTTAAAGGCTAACAAAATGATGATAGTATAAACTTTTGTGAGCTAGAGCCTACTTCAGCAAATGCATGCATCTTTGGCTCTGTTCTAGAACTCCCTTTTTGAGGGGCAAAGCAGATGATCAGGTTTTAGAGAGTTAGGTCTGGACTCAATTTGAGTTCGCCTCAGTCAACCAGCAGCCATGAGGAATGGCTTTGTAAAGTTAAAGAGAACCCAAACTGACTCAGAATGCTGCTGTTGGGGGAGAAGGGAGTATTCTATGCACATGAAGCAGCAAAAATGGGGAAATAACCCTTTTCCTACAATGATGTTTTGGCACTGGAAAATAAGGGGGGGGGGAGATACCTTCCTCCCTCTCTGGCAGCATTCTGAGCCCATTTGGGCTCTCTCTTTTATTTTTTAAGGTCATTTTTTTGCAACTGCTGTGGGGCTATTGGGAACTTGAGTTGGGCAGGCAACTCAGACCCTACTCTTTAAAAATCTGAATGTCTCCTTTGGCCCTGAGATTTGTCAAAATTCAAGGATTTTCCTGATGTGTGCAAAGACACACTGTATGGAAAAGAGTTTGTGTCTAGGAACTAGTAAAACAAATAAACATAATTTTAGATATGACTGATTTATTTTAGTATTTAGTTATTTAAATATGTTTTAGCATTTATTATTTAAATATGTATAATATAATTTTATACTGTTTGTATACTTCACATTTTTATAGTACAGTTGTTACCTGTCATGAGCTAAACTACAGAAAATATTATAAATCTCGTTTCAGGTGGGTAGCTGTGTTAGTATGCAGTAGAACAGCAAGATTCGAATTCAGTAGCACCTCACATATCAACAAATTTTTCAGGGTATAAGACTTGGAGAGTTAAAGCTCCCTTCATCAGATCCAAACAGGAATGACGATCCCCGAGCCTTTATATCCCAGCCAGAAGGTGGGATGGGTGTTGTAAGAAAGGGTGTCAGGATGTAAAAATAAAATGCAGCTTGATTAGGTGTGATGGATGTCACAAAGAAGGGCACGAGCATGTAAAAGGTACAATGTAGCCTGATAAGAGCAGAAATTAGCATCTATAAAGAAATAAGAATCTTAGGTCTCTGTTGAGCCTCCGAGGGTCCATTGTCCTGAATTTGTGTATGAACTTAATTTCAACAATCTCTTATTGTAATTTTCCCTTGAAACTTCTTTGTTTGAAGACTGCCACATTTAGGTCTGCAGTGGAATGTCTTGGAAGATTAAAATGTTCTCCCACTGGTTTTTGAGTGTTGTGATTTTTAAAGTCAGATTTATGTTCATTTATTCTTTATGTAGGGACTGACCAGTTTGTCCAATGTAGAGAGTGGAAAGGGACTCCTGGCACTTGATAGCATATATAACATTGAAGGATGAACAAGTGAATGAACCTGAGATGGTAAAACTGGCATTGTTACGTTAAGTTGTTAGAATGAATATGGGGACAGTGTTGGCATCAAGGTTTATTGCAAGCCTTGGTCCCAGAGTCTATGTCCATGTTAGGAAGTACATTAGTGGGAATGACAAGTTGTTTAAGGTTGGGGGGCTGTCTGAGGGCAAGAAAAGATTTGCCTCCAATCCTTCTGGGCATGGAGCAAGGGGTCACTGGGGGTGTGGGGAGGGGAGATAGTTATGAATTTCCTGCATTGTGCAGGGGGTTGGACTAGATGACCCTAGAGGTACATTGCAACCCTATGATTCTAATGAGAGACAAGTATCATTGTCCAGCATAGGTTACAGGTCATTAATTATGTGACCTGTATGTGACCACCAGTGGCATTCTATTGCTGTTTCGTTTCAGCCTATCTTGTAGCAGGTTATCCCTTTGTATAATTCTGGCTTTGTCAGTCTGTTTCCTTACTACATTGGGTAGGTTTTGTAATTCTGAAAATATCTGCTGTAGATCCTGCAGGTGAGAATCTCAGTCAGAGAGACTGGAACAGATGCAGTTGTATGTAGAGAACAGCTGTAGACGATGGCTAGTTTGATGTGTTTAGGATGGTCTGGAGGCATAAGGTTACATTTGCCTATCAGTAGGTTTCTATATAAGATGGTTCTTAAACATCTGTCATGCATTTGTGCAGTGGTACATTATAGATCCAATAAATCGTTGCATTTTTAGCTTTAGTTTGAAATGTAGAAATGTGTTTGCTGACACTGGGTGATTTTCCCCCTTTCATTGTTGCTGCTTGAAGTTGATTTAGCCATTTTTTTGCTTAAACAGGACATTTCTATAATATTTTATGTATTGTGTTATTAAAATAACTATAAAACGTACCTCCCTTTAAATTGGAACCTGGAATATATAATCTGTTTTATTCACATTTCTTGAACAAAAACATCATCTTTTTGTAAAACAACCCCATCCTCTCAGAAAACACCCTCTAGATGATACAGAAGAACATAATAGTTGATAAACCGTTATTTTTCAAAACAATGTCAGATCTCATACAGGTCATGAATTTTAGTGGTTTTTCTTTGCACAATACATTAATAAAAAAGGAAGTGTGAAGATATTGGTGTGTGTATTTGTGAGGAAAAAATTGTTGATTCAGTTATATTTATTATGCATTTAATTTAATTTACGTATTAATTCTTTTAACAATGACATCTAGAGTTCTGGGTGTTTTAATAATTCCATTTATAAGACATGACTCTCCACACAATTATATTTAATTTTTAGCTTGCCTGTTCAAAAATTGTAGCCTACAGTATATTATTTCCTAAAAAACAGGGTGTATTACAATTACAAAATCTAGCAGTTAAAATGCTTTGAAATATTGTAATCTCAAATCGTGTTGGGATACTGAAATACTTTATGGCAGCCAATAGGACTACAAAAGATAAACATGACATTTTGTTACAAGCATTTAACATTTCAATGTATAGGACTGAAATATTAAACTCAATGGAGAATCAAGACCTTAATAAATGTAAAGATGTCTGATGACTTTTTTTTTGTATTTTGAGATTTTCAGCAGAAATATTTTGCAAAGTAATAGACCTCTGTTCAGCCCCCTACAACAGCTGTGGCACACTCACTTCAGGGAGACTTCATGCATCACTATGTCAGCTAATTGTTCTATATCTTTAGTCATGTCTACAGAAGGGCACAAACCAGGAAAATGGCGATTCATGGCGGATTGTGGTTTGGTGCATTTCACGAACCACAAACCTACACTAACTTGCCCAGTTTGCGAGCCGGATCATTTGGTTCATCACATCACTTCTGGAGGCCATAGAATGGCCCCTTGACAGTCAGAGATGCCAAACTCACCGGGAGTCCTCAGCAGGCTATCCTCCAGCAACCCTCCAAGTTTGGAGAAGATTGGATTTCGTATGTCTGAGTTATAGACCCCCAAAGTGGGCACCCCCAGGAAAGTTCCATTAGATATAATGGGAGCTACGAATGCCAATTGGCTCCATTGAAATACATTGCAGCACCAAAAAGTTGCAATGAAAACGTGGGATGGAGTTAGAGAATCTTCCTCTGAGAACGGAGTGACAGCCCCCAGAGTGAAATGACGGTTCCTGGGAGCCTGCTTTGAGGCTGGAATGGGGACAGAAGTACTCTTTGAGGGGACAGTCAAGGAGATGTTCTTGGGGAGACAGGAATATTCTATTAAAGGACAGGACAGCGACACTGTATGAGAGGAGGTTAATCTTGGGGGGAAGGAGTAGATATTCTTTGGGGATACAGGAATATTCTTGTACAGGAAAGGACAGAGGCGATCCATGAGGGAAGATCAATCCTGGGGGGAAGGTAGGGTTGCCAGCCTCCAGGTGGTTGTAGGTACAACAGAGAAAACTCACGGGAGACAATAAACAAACATTTCTTCACGTATCAAAATTATTTCCAAAGTGCACAGTGCTACATATACATGATATAACTTAGAACATAGTCAACCTTACCACCACGATACACTCTTACAAAAACATTCTTGCCCATATATATCCTTAATACACACCTTCGATTCCGATGGACATTCCTAATGTGTAAACCCGGAACACGGCAGCAAAGCGTTCTCTCTTGTGCCAATTATAACAGCAGCAAAGCGTTCTCTCATGTGCCAATTGTAACAATCACCGATTCCTTTTAACCCATTTTACCTCGTTATTGGGACCGCTCTTAAAGGGACAGAGCTTCCCTTAAGAAGGGAAGTTGCTCACAATCAACTGGATCAATAGACTTCATGACCTCACCAGTGGTAAATACTAGTTATTCTTAAAGATAGCAGCTCAGAGAGAGCTCACTATTCAATCCCGCTGGTTTCACTGTTTGTAACCTGTGAATCCATTGCGCTTCCCATTGTGAATCCATTGAGGAGGTACTCAGAACTAGGGGAGACAGCTCTCTTCCAGCTGAATTCCTGTTACAACTCTTAGATCTGGTTCTTGAGAAAAATTACTTCAGGTTCGAGGACTCTTTTTTTCTACAGACGATGGGTGTAGCGATGGGGTGCGCCGCTGCACCCAGCATTGCCAATTTATTTATGGCCAGATGGGAAGAACAACACATATTACATCAATTGAACCCGTATAGGGTGGGTGTGTACCTCTTTAAGTGCTATATTGATGATCTCTATTTTTTATTTAAAGGAGCCAATCAGGTGGAGGAGTTTTGTAATTGGCTTAACAGCAGAGATGACAATGTGAAATATACATGGCACCATGACATCCAAGAGATTCACTTTCTGGATCTCGTGACGTATAGGGATAGTTGCAATAGGGTACAGGTGAGAACTTACAATAAGGAGACAGACCGTAATTCATATTTAGAATATGGGTCCTTCCATCCCCGCCACTTAAGGAAAAATATTCCCTATGGCCAACTTTTAAGGATTAAGCGGAACTCATAATCTCCGAAGGATTTTGAGAGAGATAGTGAGGTCATGTGTAGAGAATTTGCCAAGAGATGATACCCACAGCGAGTCATACAATCCGCCTTATCCAGAGCCAGATCAACATGTAGAACATCGTTATTTGACAAGAAAACACAGGAATCACAGAATAGGATTAGATGGGCCATGGAATACACTCCCTTAGCCAATCAGATTAAGAGAATTGTGAGTCGCCATTGGAAGCTAGTAGAAGACATAGAGGGCTGTGAACTAAAGCCCTTAGTTGGATTCAGGAGGACGAGGAGTCTCCGGGATGATTTAGTCCATACAGATATGCATGCTACAAGGGAAAGGCAGGCATTACCACAAGGTAATTTTAAATGTGGTCGATGCAATATTTGTAATCAACTGTGGGAAGGGAGGGAGATTATGATGAAAGTTTTTCATCATTTTGCAACGTGCCAAACATCGGGAGTGATATATGCTACTGAATGCCCATGCCCGCTAATATATGTTGGATGCACATGTAGACCAATTAGAACTCGGGTTCTGGAACACATCTCGCGTATTAAAAATAAGATCAAGGAGGCACCCCTCACCTCACATCTTGTAGAAAAACAGCACAAGGAGAATGCCTTCCGTGTAGTGATTCTTGATGTAATTAACAAAGGCAATCATGAAGCAACTCAGGTTGCGCTCCTACGTCAGGAAGCGCAATGGATTCACAGGTTACAAACAATGAAACCAGTGGGATTGAATAGTGAGCTCTCTCTGAGCTGCTATCTTTAAGAATAACTAGTATTTACCACTGGTGAGGTCATGAAGTCTATTGATCCAGTTGATTGTGAGCAACTTCCCTTCTTAAGGGAAGCTCTGTCCCTTTAAGAGCGGTCCCAATAACGAGGTAAAATGGGTTAAAAGGAATCAGTGATTGTTACAATTGGCACAAGAGAGAACGCTTTGCTGCTGTTATAATTGGCATAAGAGAGAACGCTTTGCTGCCGTGTTCCGGGTTTACACATTAGGAATATCCATCGGAATCGAAGGTGTGTATTAAGGATATATATGGGCAAGAATGTTTTTGTAAGAGTGTATCGTGGTGGTAAGGTTGACTATGTTAAAATGTATGTAGTGAATCTTAACTGTTTGTTATAGCGGGAGATACGCCCCTGAGGAAGTGAAGGGATGAAATCTGTGCTTTTGAGCCGGCCCCAGATAGGGCGTGGCCGTGGAACCTTTCATCGTTTCGGCCTTCTACCGCTCACAAGAATTTCTAAAGAAGATCCAAGGAGAAACTGTCGTCTTGAGAATTGACTTTTTGGACTTGTCACTGTACCCGGTGTGGTTTAATATGTCACATGCCTGATTGTATGGTTACAATTTATATGTCTAATGAGTTCTAAGTTATATCATGTATATGTAGCACTGCGCACTTTGGAGATAATTTTGATACGTGAAGAAATGTTTGTTTATTGTCTCCCGTGAGTTTTCTCTGTTGTACCTACAGCCTCTTTACGGGAGCAGCCATTGTTTTTCTTAGCCTCCAGGTGGTGGCTGGAGATCTCCCAGAATTACAACTGATCTCCAGGCCATAGAGATCAATTCCCCTGGAGAAAATGGCTACATTGGAGGGTGGATTCCAGGGCATTATACCCTGCTGTGGTCCCTCCCTTCCCCAAATCCTATCCTCTCCATGCTCCACTCCTCAAATCGCCAGGAATTTCCCAACCTGGACCAGGCAATCTTAACTTTATAGCATTATACCTTGCTGAAGTCGCTCTCCTCCCCATACCCCATCCTCTCCAGGCTTTCCCCCTACATCTCCAGGAATTTCCCAACCTGGAGCTGGCAACCCTATGGGAGAGGTGCTAAAAAAATAATAAAAGACTCCTTAGATGAGTAACCACTAGGCTTAGCCCTTGAGCCTGGCTGTGGAACAGAAGCAGGTGCACCAGAATGTCAAGTAAAAGCTTCAAATAGCAACCTCTCTGTGACTGAAAATCCAACAGCAGTTCCTCCCTGTCTTAACTGCCTGCTGGAAACTGAAACCACTTGCCTGAGAGCTGGGGGTTATACTTCTTCTATTCTCCTAGAATAGAGGATACTTCTTCTATTCTCATAGAGCAGAATGGGAGCTCTCTGGTTGGCAACCAGAACTGCCTATCAAGCTTTGGAGGGCTAACATTGGTGTTCCCAGGGCTGCAGAAGGTCTGCAGAAGTCCATCCTCCCATTCCATAGGGAATATATTGATTGGCTCCAGCTGTCTGCAGTGACAAACTGAAAAATGAATCAAACGAACCACTCTAAAAATCATTGTGGTTTGTTGCCGTTCATCAGAAATGCACTCTTGATGAACTGCTGGTTCGCGAACCATGAACCGTCCGGGTTCGTGATGAACTTTGGTTCATATTTCAGTTCATGTCCATCTCTAGTCACATCTGATAGCTCAGGATTGGGAATTATAGGTTGTTTTACAAAGAAACAAAACTAACTGAATGGGATTGATATAGCCATTTGGGTTACTCGTCCCAATAAATGCTACCTGTTTCTTTACTGAATTTTCAAGAGTATTATCAATATCTAACAGAGTATTCATAAGTACACAAAATAAAAAAAATACTCCAATGCTACTCAATATAGAAATTGGGAATGATGCAACAATTAATGCAACAAATGAATTTTTGGCTGAGCAAAAATGAAAGTCAGAGAAATTCACTAGACTGTTTCACTCAATTGCATTATCAATGTTCTACCCTCCTCCCATCCCATTACTAAGAAGTTTTGCTGTAGTAAGGAGGCTACCAACCTCCACAAGGGGCTGGAGTCCTTCCACGCATCTGATTTCCAGACTACAGAGATCAGCTCCCCTGGAGAAAATGGACACTTTAGAGGGTGACTCTATGGCATCACAGCCTGGCTGAGTTCCACCTTCCGCAGGCTCCACCCCCAAATCTCCAAAAATTTCTGAACCTGGAGTTGGCAACCGTTGCTGGAGAAGAATTTACTGATGTTAGATATTAACCACCCATCACTACCATTCAGTAGGGTTATAGACATATTAAGAAGCATACCTATTGTACAATATAATAATTCACTTGGAAGAAAAACTCCAATAAAAATAAAATGCACTACAGCCTTGGGAATAATGGGAAGTACAAGCCAGTAACATAAAGAGCAAGCAACACATCTCTATCTTCTTGCAAGTACCAACCACTGGTATAAAGAAGTAAAAAATATCTGTCACTTAAGTGTGCCACAATGATCACCTAGCAAGAGACCCATAAATGCCTTTGACTGGAGTATAACCCTACTGTCCCCCCTTGTGACTCATAAGCAAACTTCTCTCACCTTTTCATATAACAAGAACATTCTGCACCTTAGACTGTAGCAGAGTACATTACTTTTTCTTTCAACTACTGAGAGTGCAGCCATTTTTTAAAAAAAGACAGCTCCTGAACATCATAGTATACAATCAAATTACATCATAGATTCAGAGAAAGGAGTAAGGAAGGTACAAAGGAACAAGCTAGTAATCTCGTTGTAACATTGCTTTTTGTATTAGAAGAAAATATTTCAAACTTTTCGTTCCTTGAGCAAGTTTCCAAATGCCCTGGGAAACATCTAGGATTTGCTTTAATTTGTGAAGACCCAGCAGTTCAGTACTTTGACTTAAAATTAACAGCATATAATTGAAACTATTTTCATGTAATATCGAAAAGAGTCCAGTAGCACCTTTAAGACTAACCAATTTTATTGTAGCATAAGCTTTCGAGAATCAAGTTCTCTTCGTCAGATGCATGGTACAGAAACCATGCATCTGACGAAGAGAACTTGATTCTCGAAAGCTTATGCTACAATAAAATTGGTTAGTCTTAAAGGTGCTACTGGACTCTTTTTGATTTTGCTACCACAGATTAACACGGCTAACTCCTCTGCATCTATTCTCATGTAATGTTTCAGTTTCAACTACACTTTTAAGTTCAATGTTAATTTGTTCCTTCCTTTACTAAAATTCAAGAAATATTCAATCAAAATGGAAAGGTCTGTAGCATAAGCTTTCGAGAATCACAGTTCTCTTCGTCAGATGCGTCTCTTTGCATCTGACAAAAAGAACTGTGCTTCTCGAAAGCTTATGCTACAGTAAAGTTGGTTAGTCTTAAAGGTGCTACTGGACTCTTTTCAATTAAACTACAGCAAGGGAACCAACCAACCAAACCTGAGACAAGGCAGAACAGAACCAACGGGTCTATGGCATTCATTGCTCCCATTTAGATTAAATCTTAGTGTATATAGTACAGAACCAAATTGAAGCAAGGGAACCAACATCAAACCAGAGAATCCCACCAGAACCAAAGCAAATGGAACCAATGTCAAACCAGAGTTCTTACCAGAACCAAACTGAAGCAAGGGACATTGTAACAAGTAAATAAACAGCAAGCAAGCAACTGCTTAAGCAATTCCCCCCCCCACAATAACAAAAACTCTTTAAGATTATATAAAGAAAAACTAGCAAGCACCAAAGCAAGCAACTCTTGTCTTTAGACTAACACAACCAGGGAAAATCTCTACACATCTATTGGCCACTCACACATTTCCCCTGAAACAAAGTAAGAAAAAGAGCTTGGAGAAGCAGCCAGCCAGCTTTAAACTGGCTGACCTGAGTTTCCTGGATAAAACTGAATACTGGCATTGATCTATTCAGTATCCCAATTTTATTTGGGATTCTCTACTAGATTTTGTATACCCAGATATCAATACAAAATTGCACACCCCTACTATTGACTTGTCTACTATGTGACTCATTGCTATTTGGGCACTGTGAGTTTGAAACAAATGTCTACAAAACATTCTTTAGAGTTGTCATTGTTAATACTTCAATACATTCTGCTTACAAAAAAAGACAAAAATAATAATCTTATCTGACAGAACAATAACAAAACATATTATGGGAGGGGACAAAAAGTTAGAGGGCTAGATTCAACTATTTGCCACTGGTTAAAAAGGAAGAAGAGGGTTTCCTTTGACCACCAAAAAGGCAATGCTGTAGATCATGGAACCTGCATAGGCAAAAGGAATAGGAGATGGTGACTGTAGAAAGGAAAGGAATTAGATGAAATTGAGTTAAAAAGCTGGTTGGATAAAATTCATCATCCTGATGCTAAAAAAATAAAATAAGGAAATGACTACAAGAACCATTATTTGATACCTCCTTTCACAGAAATTGCGTATGTCAGGGAACCTGAAAGAGGAAGAGCTACCATTAAATGGTTGAAACAAGTGTTGGAATAGTAAGTTTTAACTAACAAAATTGAGAGGCAATTCATGATGGTATGAAAAAAGGTTTTTACCAAAGTATCTCAAAATCAAAGTGGCCTTGGTATCTATAAAGTCTACATAAACCAGTATTTCTGTTCTGTGACATCAATAATATAGGTTGATATAAAGCAATTAGTCATTGTAAAATTGCAGGGCTTATAGCCTTTCTGTTCTTCAGTAGGAAACTCAGTTTCATCTATCCAGTTATCTAGCCTATACAATAAGCTAGTGTTGGGCTGTCTCAACAACTACAAACAGAGCTAGTTTGTGTAAGTAGGACTGCCAACATTCAGGTGGGACCTGGCAATCTTCTGGAATTACAACTGAAGACCACAGAGTTCAGTTCCCTGGAGAAAATGGCTGCTTTGGAGGGTGAGCTCTATGGCATTAACCCTGCTGACTTCCTCACCAAATCTCCAGGACTTTCCCAACCCGGAGCTGGCAATCGTATGTGGAAGGGATCTTTGCCTCTTCCCCTTGCAGCTGCCTGCATCCCTGAGAATCTGGGGACCATTGGAGACAGCATAAAATATGGCACAATAAAACTACAGCAAGAAAGAGGAATGGGCAGGAAACCCTTGCTCCACCTCTTGTTTGGTTGGCAACACTCACACAAGAACAAGAAAGGTTAATTTCTGCCAGTTCCCCCTTCTTTCTGCAGCTTTCTGCAGTTTCCTATCTGCTGAATCCTACTCCTGAAGGCTGGTTTGTCAGGTCCTCCACTACGTTGGGGGACCCCTTGCCCCCAGTCTCCCACCAGCCACCACTATTCACCTGGCCAGAAAGGAGTCCAGGAAGGGGGGAATCAGGTGGATGTGCCTGTGTCCACTGTGATTTCATCATTACCAGCGTGACCCCTCAAAACATAGCATTTGGGGTCAATTTTTAAAGAATCAGCCCCTAGTGCAACTTGCTGAATCTGGGTCACACCAGAAATGATGTAATCACCGGAGGATGCAGGTGTGCACACATGCACCTGTGCCCCCACCTCCTGGTTTTGACATGGGGGGACCTGGCAACCCTAACTGAAGGTCACACAACCCTCAGGAAATCTTTTAGAGGAGGACCCAAGGGGATTGTACTGAGCAGGGAAAGGTGGGAAGGATCTATTCCATAAGCATGCTTCATTCCCAGCTCTAAGTCTATTAAACATTAGTTAATAATTGGATAGAACCCTTGGTTTCCTTTCCTGTGAATAGGAATAATAATAGTTGTTCCAGCCATCCAGATAATGCCAGTAAAAATGGATATAACTGAAGGTATACAAACAGTTGGCATTCACTGATTAAGATTATGTGTTTAAAAAGTTCTATCATTCTACAGAGCTTTGTTGTTTGACAAGAGGAATATCTGTTTTTAATACTGCTGCATCTATAATGGGAGAGCATAAATCAGTTTGAGGGAAGTCAACTATAGCATATGCAGAAAACCCAATATTGAAAAAAAGATTCTCTTGGTGTGCAAAGCCAAATTCTAAGACAAAGACTAATCCTGAAAGCATTGCATTTACTGGGACCAGAAAAATGATTGATGTGACTGAAGACTTACAATTTCAGAACATGAAAAACAGGAGAATTATGAAAAACTTTGGAAAACATAACAGAAGAAAAAACAACAGAAACTGTTGTTTGCTTATTTGTGACAGATGTCAAAAGATCTATATAGATACATACGTATATATAAGTATGTGTATATATACATACACACATACTTATACATGTATATATAAATGTGCAGAAACTGAGAAGAGGAAAAAAGACTCGGAGTCCTGCTTTTTCACTAAGATGACTAAAAAGTTGACTTATAAGATGAAGTTGTTAACTTACCTGAGTCTGCTGTTTAAAATAGCAACCCAGCACTAATTTTCCTCTTTGAATACAAGAGGTCTAGGTAGGACCTAGACCATTTGACCATACATGTTGCTCCACAAGGAACTCCAAAGTAACCTTTAACTTCAGTACTCATTCTTCCTCTTATGCTCAGTGCAAAGCAATCCAATACACCTTATCATGTGGTGTGTTGCTATAGCAACTGTGAATCCAGCTGCTGCAGTACAAAAGACTGACAAAAACTTGTTTTTTTCCCCTTCCACCCACCTAGTTAGAGTCAGGATGCTTCCTTTATGCAGCATATCTCATCCAAATGCATTTCTGCTACCTACAGACTTGTATTATGTTAAGCAGCAGAATGTAAAAATTAATCTAAAATTGTTTATAGCTGACATATTAATGAAACAAAATGACATAAAATCACTATTGAATGCTTGAAGTAACAAAGCTTTAAGAGACTGAAAGGTGTTCAAGGCAAATAAACTTCACCCTAATGCAGAAATCCACATATTAACTCCCCTAAGCCTGTTTGTACCAAGCCACAAAGAGCAATGAATAAGCGGATATTGACCAGCAGAGGCAGCTCTAGATAATGACTTGTGTGAGTGAATTAAGATAATCTCTACCTAGGAAGGATAAACATTTTCCCTTGGAGATAACCCTAGGGCGAATCTGATTACCCTGGTCAAACTTTTTTAAAACACAATGCAAACAAAGTATCTGTACAACTTTGTTCTCTTACGATGTTGTCACCAATACAGTAGTAAACTACGTCTGCAAATTACAGCCAGTTATATTTAAAAATTGCTTTCTCTAAACAAAAAAGCACCCTGCATACAAAACCAACCCAGAATTCCATGCATTTTGCCAGTAGGGCAGCCCTATCCTCCCATAAATGTATTAAGAAAACATTAATACAGGGAACCAGTTTAAGTGCTCTAAAGAGATAAAGCAATTCATAAAAATCTAATAACCCTTCCTGATAACTTGGAGAACATTAACCTCATCTCAGAGGGATATATGTGTGGGGTAAAACAATACTCAAGAAAGATATAAAAAGGGTAAAAAAAAATCAATTTTAGATACTTTCCTTTAACATTCATGAAAATGGAAGTTTATTTTGTTTCAAATTAAAATTTTTTTTTAAAAAAAGAACCACAATAGTGTGATTTACTCAATATGCTAAAGGTGAGGGGTGGATCTTCCCAAAAGAAACATTCTGTCTTATGTCAAAGTGTGATTTCAAGCTCTGGATGTTTTAGTACTATGAAGCACAATGATACCTGCCACCAAAAATATTCTGGTTTTGTGTGAATATTTCTATCAAAAGACTCATTGGAATTTGGCTTCGGGTATAAGAAATATACACTAAATGCAATTTGTCTTAGGGTTTTTATAGGGTTGTTAGAAGGATTACCAACAGAGTTAATAGCCAGTGACAATAGATGGAAATTATTCTTCAACCTCTATAAAAGAGTAATCAAAATTTAAGCCTAAAGAAATGTCCTTCTACAGAGACTCTACAATGTAAATCCAATGTAGTGTTTGGGTGTCCCACCTCTAATACATAGCCAATAGGCAGTGTGTAAGATTAAGATGAAAAATAAAATATAAGGTCTCCATGACAAATAAAAATGATAATAGGCTTCCCGACCTCCAGCAGTTGGGGGACTGAAGATCTCCTGGAATTACAACAGTTCTCCAGACTACAGAGAGATAAGTTTCCTGGAGATAATGTCAATTCCAAGGATGGACTTTATGACATTATACCCTGCTAAAGTTCCTCCCTTCCCTACATCCTGCCCCCAGGCTCCATCCCCAAATCTTCAGGAATTTCCCAATCTGCAGTTAGCAAGCCTAAGTGATAAAGACCAATGCTGAAACCTCAAATTTATGTATATTAGGGCCATTGCATGCTATCTTTTGCATATGGGAACGAGCTTCCAAACACCATCAATTTACAAAGTAACACATATATAAGGTCAAAAACATAAATTACGACTTTGGACTGCAAAGTACATGCAAGAAGAGGTAAATCCTTTCTCCATTCAGATTTGCTTTATTTTTCAGGTACTTATAGATATGCACTTGGGATTTTCTTCCTGAGTACAAAATGTAATGAATGAAATAGTCCCTCATCTCCTTGAAAAATGACTTACGTGTGCATTAAAGTGCATATGAATGAGCTCACACTGGTATTTATAGAAGAAAACTAAGGTTTTATTTCCATGAACTTGCCCTGAAAATGCTTAATATAATAGCATATATGGAAAAACAGTTTTGTTTTAGAGGATTTTGACATTTTGATTACATTTCTCATAGCTACATAATGAAAATATCAAAAAATACAAAATACAAGTAAACATAATAGTTATATTGCACGATTACATGCATAGTTATAAAATTTGTATTTGCAATAAGCAATAAACAAAACCTATATTGGAACAAATGTATAATTATGCTATTTTTCTTCTCCAGTATATACCAAATTTATAAGTACAGATACATAATAAATATCTCAATTTGGAAAAAAAAACCCCAGTCCTTTATATATGGAGAAACATGTGATTTCCCAATAAACTGCAATTTACTTTTTAGCTGCTTCAAATAAACATGTAATAATTTCCAAGTAATTGTTGCGTACATGTTTTGAAGATAATTCATAAGTTTCTATAGGATGTCTTGGTAAAACAGAGCCAGACATATTTTGGATTAAATGTAATATTTCTAGCTAATAAAGCCAAACCTAAAATATATATCAAGTACTGATGGGTGAACTCTTTTTGGCTCAGTTTGGAATTGGCGCAGTATTTACAAACTCTGCTATGAGTGTTCAGAAAAACCTCATCCAAGAATTCTCTCCCAGCTTGCAAACAGAGCCATATGCATATGCCTTTTGTTTTGCTCCCTGGAAATTGTAGCTGCCTGTACCAGCCACGGGTAACAGCTACTCAGAAGTTCACTTGTAGCCTCTCCCAAGCATATACACACCTGGGGTTTAAGACCCCAATGGGGTACAACAGCCCCCACTGTAAAAACCAATCCAGGTGAGTGACTCAAATATAGAACAAAAGATTGTTGAGTCAGACGATCTGGCTACCTAACTCTCATTAATTACTGTGAACCATGAGCTAATACTAAAGAACATATACCTACAAATCAGCTAATTTGAATTTGAAGTGCATGTTGTTTGGAAATCAACCAGAGTTTCATCAAGAATGTTTATGGTTTGGGACTGATTAATATTATGAACAATCACCACTTGCCCTCACCTAACGGTCAGGAGGACACCAATCTACACATCAACTGCTGCTAATCCCAATTGACCAATAGCATATGTGGCATGGGACATTATCCAGAAAATCAGTGCTGAAATTCTGCCCCCAAATGCTCACTGATTTTAAAACTGCAATGAATTTCTTTCAATGAAACATCCAACTGAGATCTAAACATCCTACTGAGATCTCAACAATTGAAAAGTACATTTTAACATGTCCACATCTCTTTTAAAGATCTTCCTGTGACCAGATGTCAGCACATTGCTGGGGGACGCCACAGATGCTCTGGTATTTGGGCAAAGCTCTATGGTCAAAGCATAAAGAGCATTGCTGAAAACAGAGTGTCCCCAGAGCCCACTGGCAACGTATTGACATCATTTCTGGGTGCACAGGGAGTGATGTCATCATGTCACTGATGAGGGCCCCACAGGTTGCTGGGCTTTTGTTTATTAAATTGGCATTATCTTCCAATATTACCAAAAGGCATATTAGGAGTTGAAAAATAGACAAATTAAGCAGCAGTTCATCTATTAGTCTGTTAAAAGACTTCATCAACTAAAATTTCTTTGATCAGTTGACAGTGCAACTACAAAGAGGTTTAAAATGAAAACTTTGAGATTCAAAGTGAAAGAAAATGTTTCACATTGCTGAAGGAAATTGACGCATAAAACCTCACTGTTTTAGACCGCATTAAAACCAAAAGTGCAAAAAAAAAAAATCCCACATGGTGCATTAAATAGTATCTCTACTCCAAAAGGCAACATAAGATCTTGATTATGTTCTATTATTAACAAACTTGCTTCACCTTTTTAATGAATTAAGAACTTTCACTCCAATATTCTGGTCAGTTAGGTTGTTCATAATATCTTTACCTGTAGACTTTGCTGAACTGTAGGAAACTAAATTTGGGGGAAAGCACCTTCCTTAGGGTGAGTGAATTTAACTTCAACAGGATGACCCTGTCCATTATTAGAGCTATGCCAAGTGCAGCAGTAGTTTGACTTACAGCAAAGTATATTCTTTTAAAGATCTATAGGCAGACAAAGCATAAATGAGAAAAGTGTCAGATCTGCCTCCTTCAAAATCAATGAGATAAAGTCTATAGAACAAGTCAAGAAAAAAAGATCGACTGCGAACAGCCATATTTGTCTACTGTAGTAAAGTAATACAAAAGCTTAGAGCTTTCGTAAAGACTAGTTAGTCTTTATTTCAGTACGAACTTTTAGGAGTCACAACTCATTTCTTTAGATATGTGAAGGGAAGATTATACTGGGAGTTCTTGTTCTGGGGAAATAATTTTCCCCATAAGAAATATCTCCATTATGAACTTGCCTTCATATATTTGAGGAAAACCAAACACAGTCACTGGGGCTCTGGGGCAAAGAATTCCCCTAATTTATAATAATAACATTCAATTTATATACCACCCTTCAGGATGACTTAATGCCCACTCAGAGCGGTTTACAAAGTTATTATTATCTTAATAACAATCACCCTGTGAAGTGGGTGGTGCTGAGAGAGCTCTGGAGAGCTGTGACTGACCCAAGGTCACCCAGCTGGCTTCAAATGGAGGAGTGGGGAATCAAACCCGGTTCTCCAGATTAGAGTCCTGCCGCTCTTAATCACTATTCCAAACTGGCTCTCAATTTCCCAGAACAAGTCTGATCCAGAGGCCTTTTTGGAAAGAGAGAGATCACACATGATCTTCCTACTTTTCTTAGAGATCTGACTGCATGTTTAGCTGTTACTCATTGTCCATGTGTTGGCAAATCTTTCTGACAGTCTCCAGGCATTACTGTAGTATAGTCATAAACCCAATAGAAGGGACTATAAATTCCCATGATTTAAAGACTGTAAGTCCTATGAACCACAGACTTTAAAAATGATAGCTGTCTCTCCGTTTCCTTGTGCTATCATTAAAACAGAGTGGCACTTACCGTAACTGCTATTCATTGACGTCTTCTGTGAAGGCACACATGGGACTGCGCATGTGCAGGCCTGCTGACTGATAGGTTTTTCTAGCTAAGTCTGCTAAGGGGCGCTCATCCCTCAGTGCACATGAGTGGGCTTTCCCGCTGAAACAGCACTGGGAGGCGGTGCCCCCGACCCTCCAATTCTCCTGAGCCGCTGGTTTCCAAGTAAGAGATGAAGAACACAGCAGGGTAGGATGGCAGGCAAGTGTGCCTGCACAAAAGACATCAATGAACAGCAGTTACAGTAAGTGCAACTCTGTTTTCATTGTCCGTCTTCTGTGCAGTCCCACATGGGAGACTCACAAACTTCTTACCTGGAGATGGGAGTGATCTTTATTGAAATAGAGAGTGGAGTACAGCTTGTCTGACCGCAGCCTCTCTCCTCTCCATCACATCCAATGCATAGTGCCTCATGAAGGTGTCCGGTGAAGACCATGTTGCTGCGCCACAGATGGCAGACTATGGAACTCCCCTCAAGAGTGCAGTGGAAGACACCTGGGCTCTCGTGGAGTGAGCCCGCACCTCCAGGGGGCATCGTAAGTTAGCTCAGCTATAACACTGCTTAATGGCAGAAGCGGCCCAACAAGATATAGATTGAGCTGTAGCTCTCTGTCCTTTCTTGGGACCAGCATAACATAAAAACAAATGCTTGTCCCTCCTAAACTCAGAAGTGTGGTGTGAATAAAACAACACTGCCCTCCTCATGTCTAAGGAGTGAAGGGCCCGTTCAGATTCCAAGGTAGGGTTCAGAAAGAACACTGGAAGAACAATGTTCTGAGCCAAATGAAATTGATTAGAACCTTTAGGCCAAAACTTTATATCTGGTCGCAACACTACCTTCCCACTGTCAATCTTACAAAAAAGGAGGGTCCGAACGTAGGGCTGCCAGTTTGCTTACTCTCCTACTGGAAGTAATGGCAACCAAAAATGCCACCTTCTGAGATAGGAAGCAAAAAATCACAGGTAGCCAAAGGCTCAAAGGGAGATCCCATCAGTTGTGCAAGAAAAAGTTGAAGCGACCACTGGGGAACTATCTCCTTGACTGGTGGAAACATATTCTGGAGACCCCTAAGGAACGACTTAGAAATGCTGCGTGAAAAGACTGTTTTCCCATCAATCCTGGGATGAAACGCTGAGATGGTGGCAAGGTAAACCTTTATGGAGAGTGGGACAGGCTCTGGTCTTTGAGTGATAACAAGAATAAATGTCTGAAATTTGGCAATCAAAGAGGTCCAAATTTTTCTGAACCACCCAGTTAGAAAATCTCTCCCATTTAAACCCATAAGATCTCCTTGTGTTCAATCTCCTAGCACTAAGGACAATTTTGGCTACTCTGGTGGAAAGGGTCCCAGTCCTCTTATGTACCACACTGTCAATTTTAGTCTGGGTAGCTCATGAAATCGAACCCCCTCGTGTGTTAGCAGATCCGGTTCCAGTCGAAAGTGATGCCACTGGCCCTGAGACAGGTGCATCACGTGCTGAAACCAAGGCTGCCTGGGCCAAAAAGGTGCTATTAATATAATATGTAGCCTGTACCTCTGAATCTTGCTGACCACCCGAGCTATTAATGGAAAGGGAGGGAACGCATAAAAGAGGTGCCCTGTCCAGGTTATCTGAAAGGCATCTCCCTAGAAGTTGTGCCCCAGACCCCCCCGCCCCAAGCAAAAATTCAAAGCCTTCTGATTCCCTTCTTTGGTGAAAAGATCCATCATTGGAAGGGCCCAGGTTTTGACCACTGGTACTAAGTAAGTGTCTGTCAGGGACCATTCGTGGTTCTCTGACTTTAATCTGCTTAGCAGGTCTGCCTTCACATTCTCGGTGCCCAGAACGTGCACAGCTTGCAGGGACACGCCTCTCACTATCGCCCATTCCCATATACTCATGGCTTCTTCACACAGAGTCCTGGATGTGGTGCCCCCCTGCTTGTTCAAGTAAAACATGGCTGTGCAATTGTCTGTTAATACATGAATACCTTTGCTGGATCGTATCTGAAAAGGCTATAAGGGCATAACAAATTGCATGTAATTCCAAAACATTAATATGCAGCTGGCACTCGTGAGATAGCCATCTCCCATAAGTACTAAGGGGTCCGCAATGTGCCCCCCACTCTGAAGTGGAGGCATTGGTGGAGACAGAGACATCCACTTGTGCTGTGCCAAAATCTATACCCTTCAACAGATTCCCCTCATCCATCCACCAAGACAGGAAGCTGATCACTTTTCTGGGCATTAAATACCTTTTGTTCAAATCCTGTGTCTCGAAGTCGTGCACAGACAAAAACCATAACTGGAGCCTATGCAGACATAGTCTTGCTAGGGGTGTAACAGAGGTGGTGGCCGCCATCAAACCCAGTAGGGTTTAAATATTCAAGGTGGATTGAAACCTACACCATTGGAATTGCTGCACCATACCGCAGATCCTCCTAGCTTTCTCCAAAGGGAGAAAGGCCTTATTCCTGATGCCATCTAACACTGCCTCAATGAACTGGACCTTCTTAGATGGAATAAGGGACGACTTCTTGAAATGTATAAGGCCCAATCTATTGCGTCTATCACAAGTCCTATGTGTCTTTGCAGGGCATCTGTGGATGAAGTAGCCAGGAGCCAATTATCCAAATATGGATAGAGGAAACAGCCTTGCTTCCTCAGGAATACAACCACTACAGCCGTGCATTTTGTAAAGACCCTCGGCGCCGTAGAGAGTCCAAATGGTAAGACCTGGTACTGATAAACGCTGCCATTGTAAATGAAATGCAAAAATCTCCTATGTGAGGGCTGTATTGCAATATGGAAATAAGCATCTATCAAATCTACGACCGCAAACCAAGCGTCATGCGGCAAGAACTGTAGTACCATGTTTAGGGTCACCATTCTAAACTTTCTCTTTTGTATGTGTCTGTTGAGGCGTCTAAGGTCCAAGATAGGTCTCACTCCCCCATCCTTTTTATCTACCAGGAATATATTCAAATAGAAACCCAATTGCGATTCACCAGCAGGGACCTGTTGTATCGCTCCCTTAGCAACTAACTGTCCCACTTCCATCTGTAAACTCTCAGAAGGAGTGTGTGATGTAAAATCAGGGAGTCAGAGACGGATAACATTCAAATTCAACTTTACAACCAAATTGTAATTTCCTGACAGATGGAGAAAAATTTAGCCAATCTGTCACTGAACACGATCGGCTGTTCCAGCTCTAGTCAGAACCGTCCTTGTCCAGGTACCTCCTTGTTGGAGGAAGGTTGTTGGTCCTGTCAGCTGCGGTTAGTAGATCACTTCCTCTGAAATTGCCCCTGCTGAGGATGTTGCTGTCTGTGTGTATACTGAGGATACAGTTGGTACCTGGAGGATCTTCACCAATAAGGCTGCTGTTGCTGATGTTGTTGATGGTATGAGTACTGCTGACCTGAAGAGTGCTTGGGCAGGACTCGGTAAGAACATGCTGTTAGGCGGTCCTTTCTCTTCTGTGAGAGATACTCATCAGTCTTGGATGAGAACAGTGTAGTTCCTTCAAAGGGGAGGTCCTCAATCTTCGCTCTCATTTCCAGAGGTAAAGCAGTGGTGCACAACTAAGCATGGCGGTGCAGAACCACTGACGAGGCTCGCACTCTCACAGAGGTATCGGCTGTGTTATGTTCCGCACCAATCTGCTGCTTAGAGAGTTTCAGAGCTTCCTCCTGAATAACCTTGGCCAAAATCTTCTGATCTTGTGGGAGCTTGTCTGTAAAGAATGATAGATGATTCCAAAGGAAGATCTGATATGCTCCCATAATAATTTGCTATCTTGATCTTAAGGGCTGCAGAAGAGCGTAGCTTTGTCCCCAAAGCATCAAGCTTCTGACTCTCCTTGTCGGAAGGAGTGTGCTGGGAACCCTGTTGCTGGTGCACCTACATCTCCTCTGTTACAAGTGATGATGGGGGAGGATGTTGAAACAAAAAGGAGCAAACATCCTCTCTGGTCTTGTATAGGCCTTCAGATCTCTTAGACGTCGACTGGGTAGAAGCTGGTTTCTCACAGACAGCATTGATGGTATCGACAAACCCCTCAATAATCAGGAAAGCAACTATTGACGGGTTCCCCAAGTAAATGTGTTGTAAGATCTTATCCTTGGGTTTAGGATCCGCTGCAGCTACTTCAATTTCTAATGAACGGCCATCCATAACAGTTGTTCTGAATAAAGGCAGTAATCTTCATTTGGGGATATGTGTCCTGATCCCACAACAATCTCCTCCAGGGATGGATCTGACACCGGACTTGGGCTGTGTTCGCGACTCCATGGCAGATTCAGGGATCCCATAGGGGGATCTGGACCCTCTGTGCTCTTCATATCCCGAAGAAACTGAGTGGGTACGATATGATTTTCCCAGATCCAGACCATACTTGGATGACCCCGGGAGTGGCTAGTCAGATCTGGGGTGGTACGGGTGTCAATACTCAGAGTCAGTTTGCCAGTCATCAGACAGGAATCCTTCCTGAAGTTCGCCCTCCTCAGCAGAAGAGTGGTAAGATGGGAACCCTGAATGAATAGAGGGTGTGCATGGTCTATCCTCTGGAACAGACTCCATGCACTTTGTCTTGCCTTTGGCCTTTTTATATAGGGGCTGAGAACGTCAGGATTCTCTCGGCTCCGAGACCCTCAAGTCCAACCACTTCTGATCTGCTTCCCTCGGATCTGAGCTCCTCAGATCCATCCCCTCCGGATCCATTCTTCTCGGGTCTGGGCTCTTCGGATCCGACTTCTTCAGCTCCAAACCTCCGACACCTGGTTAGCTTGGTTCCGAGCTCTTAGGCTTTGAAGCCTCCAAACATGACTCCAGTCTCCCAAATGTAAAGGCCACAACAACTACATTGTACATGCTTCCTATATCCACTCCTTATTGACATAAAGAATAATTTACAGGGCCAGACTAAATTAATCTAATTTGTGAAGACTTTCAATATTTTCCATTAGTTTTATTATACATCACACAAGGGCTTGCTGTAAGAAAAGCACTGTTCTTTAAAAAAAGTTAACATAAAATGATCTCTAATCTCTAAAATATATGGAAACATATGAAGTTGCCTTGTACTCAATCAGATCATTGGTCCATCAAAGTCATTACTGTCTACTCAAACTGGCAGTAGCTCTCCAGGTTCTCTGGCTGAAGTCTTCCACATCCCCTGATACCAGATCCATTAACTGGAGATGCTGAAGATTGAAC
Source organism: Eublepharis macularius (assembly GCF_028583425.1). Lineage (NCBI taxonomy): Eukaryota > Metazoa > Chordata > Lepidosauria > Squamata > Eublepharidae > Eublepharis > Eublepharis macularius. The sequence continues at coordinate 82,523,995 of NC_072796.1, read as the reverse complement.
CTGGGAACTTCTGCATGCTAAACAGATGCTCTACCATTGAGCCATAAGCCCCCTTCCCCAAATGCTGGAATATAACCAATGCATGAAACTGAACAAATGTCTTAACATCAATCTGAAAAAAATGCATAGTATTCTTAGCATCATTCATTACTTATTTGGTAATGCAGAGTGAAGGTGGCAAAAAGGAAGTCTGCATATCCAATTTAAGTGGTACCCATCACTTGGGTCTCCCACCTCAACTCCAAGGTGAACAGTACTTTGACCTGATCTATGATAAATCACTCACTACATGTGGGATGAGTGACTCTGCTTATCAAGTAAGTTTGCTCAGAGCTTCAGCAAGATTCAAAAAGGAATCAGACACTGAATTTTCCAAGGAGAAATTGACAAGAGTAATGGCACTGATTTTAAAACGAAATGTGATTCTGGAAGATGGGTTTGTCATACATCTTTCCTATGTAAGTGCTATTTAGGTATTCCCCCTGGTCTTTTTGAATAATGGAAACTCTCACAAAGATGCTTTTTCTGACATTTTATATATTTCTTGCTGGAATATAAAAAATGATTTCGCATAAAGTTAATAAAATGTAGAAAGATATGCTAAGCAAATATAAACCAACTGTTAAGCATTCCAAGTGTTCACTACTATTAGAAAATCTAATTCTTGGAATGCAGCAGGATTCTCTCTTCATAAAATATCTTCTGAACATATGCATATTCAATTATTTAATAAAAGTAAAATCTACCCCTCACTATTCCAAAAGGATGGCATAATAAAATATATGAGCCACAAGCTCAGGGACATTGTTCAAATAAAAACCACACAAGAGAACAATTAAGACAATTCTTAAAAACTGCGTAAAATAATCTCTATAACAAGTCCACTTCAACAAACCAGCATACATTCAGTAAAACATCACAATTCAGCACAAGAGGGAGAGGATAAAAATATCCCAAAGCCTGGGGGTATAGCAAAGTTTTAGTGAAGCACCAAAAATAAGATGATGGGCAGTGATGGCAGATTACTCTCTCCACCAGTGAGCCACTGAGCATTGCTGAAGGGGGTGTCCTTTCCTGGGGGAACTGGGAGGTAATGATGGCGCTGCTGGGACCACAGCTGCAGCTCCATGCAGATGTGCTGCCATTGAGTGGCTAGCAGAACTCTGTGCCAGTAGGTGACATTCCACCCTGCTATGAGCTCTCTAGATCCTCAGAAGCTGTATGCCCTTACAGTGCTACAGCTGTGGACCTGTTGCCATTAAGGATACCACACATTTTTCTCCAGCAGTGCTCAGTGGTAGAGGCTGGGATGTCCCCTGCAATTTGCTCTCCCACCCAGGAGCTGCTGCTAGTGGACCACTATAAAGAAGGCACTCTCTCAAGTATCTACATGTCTACAGTGAGGGGACTCAAAGCAGGTCCTTTGGAGCAGATCTTAATTCTGAGGCAGATTAAAATGACAGCAAGGAACTGCATCAGTGCCTAGTTGTTTGGGGCCTTAAAGGTCATAAATCAGACCTTGAACGGCACCCAGATGTAAAACTTTGGTTGTGTTATGTGCAATATCATCACAGAGTGAAAATCCTGTAGAAGAACTAATTTAATATGATCCCCTAGAAACAAACAGCGGTGCCAATAAACCCACATTTGTGGGCAAATTCATATAGATAGGATGCTTTTTGATTTCTTGATCAATAAGGAAAATGCATACTCACTTGGAACTATTAATCATTTTGGAACCCTGAATGACTTCTGTGGTAATTAATGTATAACTATCTGAAAATAGCATCCTGTAGGATTGATCATATTTTTGTTAAAGTAGCTCCCTTGAAAGGACCTCTGAAGTGTAATTACTCATACTTCTAAAAGGTTGTCTGTAGCTTGTAGCTACCCATTTATAGATAAATTCAATACTGTGTCGATCCAACTTCAGCTTCCAAATAAATGCATCCAGTAAAGCCCCTCTATTTCTGGAAGAGGGGAGAAATCATAGTTACCAGACAGATTCAGCATAAGTAATTATTGCACCAGCAAAAACAACAAACATTAAAAAGAAAATTATCTGACATCATGATGACCAAAGAAGCCTTATGCCACTCTGAAGACTTGATCAGGGATGCTGCAAACTTCAGCATGAGTACAATCAACATTTAGACAGAAAGTGACCAAACTGCTCATTCTAATGAAAGTTGAATCCCTCGCCTTATTTAATTTATTTATAGTCTGCTTTTCTCTCTGAGACATGGTATTTTGTTTGAAGTATGAAATAGATCTATGCCTCACAGCTTTGCAACTGCACAGTTTGTGGCATTCAGCTTGGCAGCTTCTATGTAGCCTGGTATACAGGTTTTCCAGCACAAGCTGTTTTATATGCTACAGGGGCATCGACAGATTGTGCTTGGGTAAATAAGCTGTATTTGAAAGTTACGCATTGATGGCTGGTGAAAGCATGTACTAACTCCCATGATCATTAAAGTGATCAACTTTACAGGCATAGATCACTTGAAATTTGCCAGCTCTTCGCGTTTGTGTAATCTGGATACATTATTTAAATTGCCTGTTGTACTTCTGCTGCTTTTTGTGCCTGTGCAGTTGTTGGCATTCATCATATTGGCATGTGCTCAGAACAGAGCACAAGATTTGAAACTCACCTACAGCCATAAGAGGTAGAGAAAAGGCCTCTGAAATGTTAATGTTTTGGTTACTGGCAGCCCCAAGCACGCCCTATGCTCCTGGAACCTATGCAGCCAAAAGTGTAGGCCTACTTCATCTTGGATCAAACCAGAGAATCCAGATAAGAATTAACAACAACAACAATCTGCTCATATACCACCCTTCTGGACAGATTAGTGCCCACTCAGAGCAGTGAACAGTCAGTGTTATTATTATCCCCACAATACAGCTTGGGAGCTAGCACTGGGAGGAGAGGCTTAACCAAGGGTACCTGCTGAGCTCATGGCAGTAGTGGGAGTCAAACCAGTAGAGTGCTGATTTGCAGCCCAGCTACTGCATGAGAAATGGTCATAGCCCTTTATTGAGGTTTTGTCTTACGGCTACAGAATCTCTCCACAGCCAGAACAAATTAAACCACCAGAGCTTGTGAGACAATGGCCATTTCCACACACGTTGAATAATGCACTTTCAATGCACTTTCACAATCCTTTGGAAGTGGATTTTTTGTTCCACACATGGAAAATCAGTTTCAAATGTTCACTAAAGAGTATTGAAAGTGGATTATCCAACGTGTGTGGAAGCAGCCAATAACTAAACAGTCCAGGCCCTCTCAGAGGGTGATCCTCACAATACAGACCTGCCCAGTGCTCAGTCAACAAGCTAATTTTATCTCTTGCCCATTAACATCTCTCTCAAAGTAACTCAAGTTAGAACAATATCTTATCCCCACCCATGGATGGAAATTTGGAATATTTAGGCTTAGCATTTTTGGTTCAATTCAGCTTCACTGCAGGACAGTTCCATCACCACCAAGACTCATGACTGCACTCAAGCTTCAGCTCCTGGGCATTGTACCATTTCTCTCTCTCCTTCCTCTTCTCCTAGCCTTGTGTGGTTAAGCTCCCAAATCCCATTCCACTTTGTTCTTTCCTTGCTCCATGCTCCAGCCTTCTCTCCACAATCTGTACCACCTTTTCTTCTTTTCCTCTCTTCTGGTGCCACTGTACATTCACAAGTGGATTCTGCTTGGCCTAGCTGTGGGCAGACACACCTAGCTTAAAATGACTGCTTCCACTAGGAACTCTTTCCTTGCTTGTTCACGGCATTCCATGAATTGCATTCTTCTGCGCTGCATTTTTTGAAATCTGCCTCCCTTTCTTGCGTATTCTGTATTACTGTACTCACTACCAGGGTCAGCAGGATCCCATATCAAGGCTGGACATGTATTTTCCACCAGCATTCCGGGTAACATTTTTGAAGGCATGGCACACAGTAGAAAAGGAAGTAGGAAAATATGTATGTACTTTCTCACACAAATATATACAAGCCATCTGAGCACAAGTTAACAGTTAATTGATCACTGAGCTCTCATGATTACAAGTTGAGGACAGTGCACGTGACCAAGTATTCCTAATTTTAATACATATGATTTTGCCCTTGGCTAGGTAATTACGACACCTCTCTCCATCCCAAGAAACTTGTGTATAAAGTAATTAAGTTGTATAGTTGTGAAGCACAGACAGTTAAATCAGCTGAATCTTAACCAGAAAGGGGACACAATAGAGCTTGGGATACTAATGAAGCATTTCTTTGTCAGAGATGACAGAACCCTGGCAATCCCTACACATTTTGTTCTTCTCTCAGTAGTGGTCATTAGGAAATCTGCTCCATTTCTCAAAATATGTAGATCACAAAGCATCACAGTGCCAAACAACCATGACTAAAAGGAGTATGACAGATCATTCAACTGTGGTGAAAAGATGCATGCTTAATGAAACAGATCAAGAGCCTTGTCTTTAAAGATGAAGGCTCTACAGGAAGGTAGTAATGCCCTAAATATGCAATAAAGGAATATTTTTACATAAAGGTTAGTGGTAAAGAGACAGTACTTCTAAGTGCACTTAACTCTATAGCTGTGCCAAGAATAAGGCATTAAGCATTCTTATAAATCTCATTATATACCTCCAATAGCAGTATTTTCATACATTAGCTATCTTTGGTCCATAACAATTTGTCTAAAATATTTGTACATTTTACAAAATCTTATAGACTTTCAGACACAATTCAAGGTACTGGTTTTGATCTATAGAGCCTTAATGGCTTAGGACAATGCAGCTCCTTCCCCGTGCTTTGAATATGCCTTCTTGACTTCATCATATCTGTACCAAGTTAGAACAACACAGTCAGAAGGTACCTTCAGTGAGTGAGCCACTCTGATACCGTAGAATAGAGAGTATTACAACTCCAAATTAATTAGACTTACAGTTAACCAATCACCTAGGGAGAGGAGCAATTCCTTCCTGAGGAGTAGCTTGCCAAAGCCACCATTCATAGTATCCTATAACATACAGATACACATGGGTGAGATGGGTACAAAAAATCAGTGTTAGAAATAATGCATCAATTTTGTAAGGACCCTGTTTTACTATTGTACATGTGTCACAACTGCTTCTCACTGAGAACATGTTAATAAAGATGAATGTGAAACACAACATATGGAAATCATACATGTACATGATTTAAAACTGAATAGGCAGTGGTGGCACAGTACCCAAGAAAACTCTGGCTTGCCACTCAGATAATCCCTGTGGGGTGACTGTTTGCATTAAAAAATAATGACCATATTCAGACATCATGGTAAATCTCTGGAAAGGCACAAAGATAGCTTGCTTGCCAGATATATGTGCTCCTTCTTTTCTCTTTCTCTCCTTGATTGAGATTTCTGATTGTGGCCAACAAGCCAGCCAGCTAAGGTTGCCAACCTCCAGGAGGGGCCTGGAAACCTCCCAGAATTACAGCTGAACTTTAGATGACAGAGATCGGGGGGGGGGGATCATCTTTGGATGATGAACTTGTTGTACCTCCCTCTAAGCCCTGCCCTTAACAGGCTCTACTTTCAAATCTCTAGGAATTTCCCAACTGGGCATTGGCAATTCAGTAGCTAGCTAGGTGTCACTCAGGCACCTACCTAACTAGCACCAACCCCCTTCTTTAAATGAGGATGGGCTGGAGTCCCTGAGGATTTCATAGATAGGAAGAAACCAAACATAGTTCTATGTGCCCTTAATCTTGGTGACTTTCCAGGCTTTTGTTCAACCTCTTACAAAAGGTAGAAGACTTGCACAAACTCAAGGGAGAACAATTAATTATATAAATAAAAGCAAATTCATCTGATAAAAAATAGACTCATATTTATTTATCCATTTATTTAATAGTCCACCTTTCTAACTGCGACCCATGGTGATTACACAGTGCAAGTCAATATGATCAACAGCTAGGACACTCAATGAACAAATACAATAGGGTATGGGTTGCAGAAATTTGAAAACAATCATAAACATGAACACACAGATGAAGTATACATGAAACGCCACTGAAACAAAGTGTAAGTAATTAAACACGACCTCTTTAACAATGCGGAAATATGTATCAACAGGCAGTACCCAACAGAATAGTCTACAGTTCCTGTCCCTTTACCAAGGCATCTCTCTGGGCCACTTTTTAGAGCATAGCCCTGTTACCAGAGTAAAAAAGCCACATAGTTTGTGGAAAGCCAGGAGAGTTGGAGCTTCCCTGACCTTCTCAGGCAGGCCATTCCGTAAGGTGGGGGCTACCACAGAGAAAGCATGGGTCCAGGCTCAACAAAACTTCCTTTGAACTTGTTGTCAGTGTCCTGTTTTAGCCCTTGTCTCACTACAGCTAGATCTTAGCAGTATTTCTTATTTAAGCTATGGCAATTGGGTGGTTCTTGTGTTTAGGTTGAAGGTTAAGGCCCATTAACAACAGGGCCTGATGTTTTTGCATTTGCATTTAGGGTGCATAAGGTAATAAAGGAAGTTATGCCTTGTGGCTCATCTGATTTATTGCTCAATTACTACAGTGCTCCTTATCAGTTCTGCATGAGAATTTGTGAAAGCCGGTAGATTTCTTCTGAATTTCCATTAGCAGTGTATCTTTGTACCTGCCTTTGGCCCTTTGTTTCTAGAAGGAAGTTGTTCAACATTGCTCTAAGGGTATAAGTGGGGTGGACAGTGAGAAAACAGACCTAGGCTTGATAGAAAATGCTCTACTTTATTTTTGGTCACTTAGACTGCAATCCTAAGCAGAGTTCAAAGGAAGTTTTGTTGTTCACACTATTTGAAAAGGCATAGCCCACGTATGTAAGTATAAGGAGTGCCTAAAGGGATCATTCTGGAATGAGGCTAGAACTCGATTAGCTACAATGGGACGCAGATGGCATGTATACTATTGAAAACTGCAGCACTTACAATGCAATCTTAGCAGTAGAAAAGAGCAAGAGTCCAGCAGCACCTATAAGACTAACAAAATATGTGGTAGAGTATGAGCTTTCGTGAGCCACAGCTCACTTCTTCAGATACTGTAACAATGGAACAATGGGAAAATATGTGATCAAAAGGGTTAAAATGTACATTAAGCTCCAGTCTTAAGGAGAATTTTTATAAGATGAGGTATCATTGGTATACGACCCCTGAGAAACTGGCTAGAATGTACAAGGGCTCTTTGAATTTATGCTGGAAATGTGCTCAACATGAAGGATCATTTTATCATCTGTGGTGGACCTGTAAGAAAGCAAGGAATTTTTGGACACAAATATAATGATTAATTCGGAAGATTTTAAAGATTAAAATACAATTGAAACCAGAGACTTTTTTGTTGGGAATGACAGATAATCAGTTAGAAAGAAGCTATGGAACTTTGTTTCTATACATGATCATGGCAGCAAAACTATTTATATGCACAAAATTGGAACTGTCCAATACTGTCTGTACTGAATGAACAGTTGATAAGGGTGATTGAATTAGCAAAGATGGCAAAACTTACTTCATAGAGCAGAGAAAAGACAATAAATTTGTTTGTTGTAAAATGGAAAGCCCTTATTGAATTTGTACATGAAATAGACAGTAATGATTTGATGACTTATGGATTAAGGGATTTAGACATTAGAAAAAAGAGAAGTTTTATTTTTAACATAGAATAAGAGAAAATTTGAAAATATTAATATTTGTCACTGAGAAAATTGGAAGCCTCCTTTTAGTTTATATAGTTCTTTTTGCTATTCTATGTTTATTCTGTGTTCTGATTTTAATTTTTGTTTGTCTGTTAGCTAGTTTTTGTGTAATTGTATCTTTATGTTTTTTCTTTTTTTATTGTATCAAACTCCCAATTTTTTAAAAAAGGGAAATGGAACACCGGCTAGAATAAATGCTTAGAATCTCAAAATATCCATTAATCTCTCTTCAGAGCATATTAGATTTAGGTATCTGCTGCACAGAGATTGTAAAACCAAAAAAGAATTCTTACACATCTATTAACTTCAGTAGTTTAATATAATTTTATTCATTCATTTATTTATTCATTTATTTATTAAACTTCTATCTCGCCCTCCCCACAAGTGGGCTCAGGGCAGGTTACAACAATAAAACATAATTTACATAAAAAGTCAGTAAAAACACAGAATTCCTGTTAAAACCATCCCTAGACTGTGACCTTACAACCCACCACTGCCAATAATACACAGAGGGTTGGGCAAAACTCATTTTTGCCATGAAGGATTTACTACCTGGATAAAGTAAGTTTTAATACAATATTCAAATAGCCAGTTTGGGACATACAGGTTTCCTTTACTGTATTTGTAAAGAAAACCAAGGTTTCTTGGAACTGTCAGTCCATTCAGACTAAAAGTACTGCAAAATGATTAATTAGCAATATTAGTCTTTTAATGTATTTTATATTTGTCATTTTAGAGGTGTCAGCCTTCATGCTGGGGATGTTGGAGCCTGGGGGGGGGGGGGGCGGGCTGCCCTCCAAGATGGCCTATGTGCTAGGCTGGGTGTAGGGTAGGCCTCAGAACTGGGAAGGTTGCTTGCACCCTTGTTCTCTCTCTCCCTCCGTTGGGTGAGCTCTCTCTCAGCTTGTGTCTCTCCCTCTTTGTCATGCCCTTTATCTCACTGCTACCCACATGTCTCCACTCCCAACTACTACTCATCGGCCACCCTGTCACATGCCTTTATATAACCCACTTGGAGGGGACTCCCGCCTTTCCCCCCAGGCTTTGCCCTGTTGGGTGATGCCCCCTCCCCGGTGATGGCAAAGGCTGTCTGCCTCTCCTGGCCTCTCCTGCACTTCCATCCCGCCCCAGCCCCTCCCAGGACTTTCCTCGTTCCCCTGGAGAGTGGAGCTGGCCACACCAGTGGGTGTGGCCTTGCTTCTGTGGTGGTGTGTTAAGCATTGCTTGGCCTGCCACCACTTCTGCAGCCTCTGCACTGCCTGCTGGGGATGCTGCTGCTTCTGCGGCTGGGACGGTGCTCCCTGGCTCTTCCGCTGGCCATGTCGTTATCCTGGCAGTTTAGGCCGCACCCTCCATCTGCTCTGCCGGGCTGGCATGCCTGATGGCTTCGTTGGCCTTCTCTACGGCTCTCAGGCCACTCTTTGGCCCAACCAGGAGCTGCGCCATTGTGGGTTGGGTCGCCTCAGTATCTTCTACGGCATCCCTTGCAGACCCTTCACAGCCAATTTCAGTAGCCTGTCATTTCCATCCTCATACTATGATCACTAAGTAGTACTTAATACTCTTACTATTGTCATGTTTTTCTTAAGCAAAAAAATACAACAAACTTTCTTTCTCTCCTCCTCATACACACACAAACAGAGCTTCCCTAGCAGCAATCCACACAATCCATTGGTACTCGACTACCGCTACGTACTGTTGCCTGACATATAAGTACCATGCTGAGATTTCCCTTCTCTTTGTCTAATGAGGACTGAAAATAATTGTTAAGAATTCCAGCATAAACTGCACACAAACACGACCCATAAATTATTCATGACTGTCCATGTGTATGGAAGCAGTCTGTAGCAGGCCAGCACTGCTCACCTCACCATAAATTCCAAAATGGAAGAGACAGTTGACTGGATACTATTTTAACTCCCTACCAAGCACTGAATTAGTAATTTCCCCATCTGGGATGTCCTAAAAGTGGCCACATCCAAGGTTGGTAGATTGTGAAGAGAGCCAGACAAGGCTGAAGCCAGCAATGTCCATATTTCCCATCAATCTTATGAGTAGTAAGATAGGAAACTTGATCCAGGGAAACACAGTTCCAAGAAACATGTTTTTTCTTATTGCCTGGTACGTGACTGTAACTGAAACAGGCAAGGGTAGTTCAGGGGACAGGGAAAGAAGCAGCAGCAGCAGCAGCAAGAGATTTATCACTCACCTCAGTACTTCTCCAGCATCTAAGGCCAACGTGAGCAGACATGTAATGCAGAGAGTTGGGCTTGAATCAGAGTTCAATCCTCATGTAAGCAATAGGCAGATAATGTGGGAGTAAGAAAACTACTATAGCGTTCAGTTGCCAAAACCACAGGGTGTTTAATCAAAGGGAAAGCAAAGTAATAGAACATGAAAACAATCTCCTTCCCAACTTTTCCCATTATATTTGTCTCACTACTGCCTTGCCAAAGTTTGTGGGGTTCTTTGCAATTATATCAATGGTCCAACAAGTTCTCTGTTGAAGTATTTTGTTCTTCATATAATGGGCATCAGAATAAAAATGCTTAAGGTTTTCAGAAACCCTCTCCCTGCAGCTACAGAAGTAAGCCTCTGGGATATGGAACCAAAACTTCCATGGAGAGAGCAAATTAATAGAAGTGGGGATTTTTTTACTGCCTTCCCCTTCTTTCAGCATCCCTGAAGGAATTGCTGCTGACTGATGGGGAACCCTCTAGAATTATATGTCATATGATGGGGGGGGGTGCATCAAGAAGGGATTGTCTGAACCCCTCCCCCCCCACACACATACTCTTGCAAAAGCTCTATAAATACAGAACATAATAACATACAAAGATCAGACCAGTGGTCCATCTAGTTCAGCACCCTGCTTTACACAGGGGCCAACCAGCTGACCTCAAGGGACAAAAGACAGCATAGAAGCCAAGGACTTCTCTGGGGTTTCCTCTTAGCCGTGGTATTCAGAGGTTTACTGCTTCTGTACCTGGAGGTTCCCTGAACTTCACCATGGTTACCAGCCATTGATTGATCACTCCTCCATTAATCTGTCTAACCCTCCCCCATTACAGCAATCTGTGTTCATGATGACCATCACAACATTCTCCTGGCAGTAAATTCTACAATTTAATTATTGGTTGAGTAAAGAGCATTTCTTTTTGTCTGTCCTGAAGAAGCTTGCACAAGTGTGAAGGGGAGCACAATTTCAGATGGTTCCCCCTTCATGCTTTACTCTCTATTGTTACATGGTATATTGTTCTGACCCTCAGCAGCAGCTCCATTAGCAGAAGCCCTGGATCCAACCCATTAGTCTCAGCTCTTTATCTCCACAAGGACCAGTTTGTGGTTTATCCTGTAGCACTTGTGTTGAGAACATGCCTGTCTTTTGCATTAAAATTGTAGCCATATTCTTAAAACTTTGGTTCAGGCTTTCAGGCCTTCCTGAGAAATCTTCTTGAAAACTTGCAGAGCTTCAGAGAGAGAGAGAGCTTTTGGTACACAGTGACCTTGTGAGATAAGATAGTGAGCTAGCCTCATTAGCGAGATGGAGCTTCCCTGGTACAGTTTTGCCAATTAACATTCTTGACTGATCACACCATTTTGCAGCTGCAAGAGAGAAGGGGTGGCACCAAAGCTGCAGATTGGTCTTGCTCCTCCTTTCGCACGTATGCACTTAGTAATGGTGACATCACTTCTTGGACTCCCAACTGGTCAATGAGCCTGGATCATTTGAGACTCCAAGAACCATAAATTAACTACCCAACATGAGACTTTAGGCTCTAGTCAAGTCATATCCAGTTACACTGTGACCTAGCTATTGCTTCAGTTCTGTCTCTGTTCCTGTAGGATGAAAGCTCTGCTGCAACCATCTTTGCATCTTGTTATACTGAACAACTGCGTGCCTCTGAAAAGAGGCTTTGCTTCTGCCTAACTTCTGTTGGATTACCGTGCTATGTATAGTTAGTGCTTACATGCTGTAGGTTTTGTTATTTTAATCCTCACAATCTGTCTTGTCTAATTTCGTATATCTTTTGCACCTTAAATAAATTAATTATATTTTCATTTTGTGTGGTCCTTGACTCTGAAACCTCAAAAGACCAGCAACACCCCATGCCCTGACCCTTGACCACCTACCAAGGTAAAATTCTGTTTGGGAAACTCTGACGTAAGCCAACTCTTGCAAGGTAGACTTTCTGCTTTAAGTTCCCTGTAGGCTTGAAGTTTTCTCCCTTACTTCATAGCCTGGGGATAGTATAAGGGAGTGGTGGCAGCTTATTAGGCTGATATGAGAACAGTCTCTCATTGGCAAGTCTGTTAAAGTTTTGTCTAAAAGGAACCAGCCGTGGGTGTCTGTGTGTCTCTACACTCTGAACTAGGGAAGAGCCACGGAACTGCGCCTGGGATCCTTGATAGCTCGTATAGGCAATTGACAGCACTATACATGCACAGGAGGAAATTACGAAGTCCCAGTTATACAGCTGGAAGGAGCAACTGCCATAAACTACTGAGAACTACAGCACAATTCCTGCTCAGGATAATTTTCTTGTGCTTGCTGGTGAGCAGTATGCTTGGAGAAAAAAACCTTCAATGGAAAGAAAAAGACTATAAAGCACTTTGCAACATAAACTACTATGTAAATTTAAATTTACCATCATTATCACCATTACCATCAATGGAGCCAGAATTACACCCTCAAACTGACTTCTGGTTGGTTTCATGGTGTGCTAGTAAACTTGAGAAATAGTGGGAAAATGGCTTCCCTTAAGACAGATGGAGCTGTAATGATGTCAAATAAAGGGCAGCTTCTTCAAATGATGAGTATCTATCAACAGGTTGGATATGTTGGCTTGGATGGTCTTCTTCACAGTAGAACTTCGGAAACTTGAAAGGTCAGACTATTACAGACTTCATGATGGACTCAAAAACAAAATACTTGTTTGAGAAAAGTGATTTCCATTACCTCACGTGCCCCTTACATTTCATTATGGGAAAAGAGGCAGAAGTGTTGATTTTGCAAGTGATAAATAAAGAGATTTCCTTGCTCTTGGGCTTTGCCTGTTCTTCACATTGTTTGCATAGCTGTGTGCACTGATCCTTCATTGCATATGACCTTTTATGTACAATACTGTGACTCAACAGGCTTATTAGATAGGAAAATAGAGCTGAGTTACCACCTAGCTATTTGGCATTGATCTTGCGGGGCTTTTGTTTGATTTTTATTGTCCTCATTAAGAACAAACCTTCATGAATTTCCAAAGAAGTAACTGTCCGTCCTCCATACATCTGCTTCTCTGCCTCACTCTCCAGCAGTTGCTGTACCCTAAAATATTCTCACAGACTGAAACACAATTGCTCTTACAAGCACAATGTTTCATTATGTATGTTGTTTTGAAAACAGTTTCCAGAGCTTCGAGTATGTCAGAAAAAGCAGGAGAAAAGAATGTTGATGCAGTTACAAGGTCAGCTTTTCAGAGGCTGTGGGCAGTATTTCCTGGCAAGCTGCCAGATAATCACCATAACAAACGTGGCAGCTCATAGGCAACAATTTAGCTGCTTTGACAATACTAATGACAATACCAAGTCTCCAGCAAAGTCTGAAGACAGGAATTTGCCTCAGAATCAGAAACAGCAAGCAGCACACCGAGACAACCTAAAAACTATTAAAAGGTTTCATAAACCTTCCATCCCTTGCTGCTGCTGAACGCCTATTAGAGGTAAACTTTAAAATCTCAAGTTTTGGCAGGTGGAAAAGTGTCCCATTGTCAAAATGTTCTTGTAATCAGGGAATTTTAGACAATCAACAGGATTGCACTGTTGGTATACTAAATATCAGTTCTCCAGTGAAAGTGAATAGTGCAACTAGTTTGGAGCACACTTCTTGTCATTCTTCCCATGAATGGTTCCCTATAACAAATTCCATTATACAACCACTACTGTGAATACACCATAGGGACCAAGTATGAGAGCACAATATGCAAAACAAAGGAATGTTTTCATAGTTTAAATGATGTGGAACTTACAACAAGAATCTTAGCTTACAATTTCCATGAATTTTGAAACATGAGTGAATTTGTAAGAGCCTTACTATGGACTCAGATACAGTTTCCATTTTTTTCCAAGGAGCAAAAAGAACAGAGTTGGGAGAAGGGGAAAACTTTAACCCTTTCCATCTTTGCTGTTTTGACTCTGGAAAAAGCCCTGAGCTGCATCCTAGAGAAATCTCCATTAAGTTTTTTCTAGGGTGGGCAAAAGCAGCACAGGAGAATAGCTTTTCTAGGGAGAAAACAGTAGGGGAAGAAATTTCCTTTTTTAAAATCATTTAAAACAAAGATGGAAGAAACTGCCACATTGTTGATCACTTGCTCCCATAAACCAAAGGCCTTTTTGATCCTAGAACAGAAGTCAGTCAATTCACTATTCATTCCAAAGGAAAAGAAAATAAAGAACAAATATTTCACTTCTGTTACCCTAAATGTGAGAAGTGAGAGAGACAAAGATTTAAAAGTTTTGGATTTCAGGGTAAAGAACAGTAGTTTAGGATTCCCTTTCCTAGCAGGTATGCCTGTCTCCCTTCAGGTATTCAGGTAAAATTAAGCTCTCTCTTGAGAATAGGAACACAGACATTCCTTTTCCAATAAAGCAGCTCTTGCTAGTCATCTGACTTCAAAACAAATGCAAAGTGTTATTTTCACCCTAGCTGTGACTGTAAGTGCAATGAAGGGGTGGTGGATGAAGAAAGGTAAATGCATTTCACTCAGCTTTCAATAGGGACTTGTTAGGTCTGGCTTGCGGGTAACGAAGGAATCAGGGTTTAAGTGAAAAAATGCTAAGAGAAACAAGTACTCATTGGATTACATGACCTTGAGAGTCAACGTTACTAATACCAGCAACACTGTTTCAGTTCCCAGGGAATGGTTTACATCTATTGGATTTTTATCTACAGATATCTTTTATACTAATAGCCAAGTGGCCCAGATCTGATGCTTCAATCGAGAAATTGGAGTTGTGAATGGACAAGACGGATCTTCCTACACAGCCTGTTTTGGGCTGAATTAGGCCTGTGCGGGGCGATTCAGTGCTTTGGCAAGCGCAGGAGCACTCCTCGGCCACCTTTTGACCCACATGATGACGTCACTTCCTGGAAGTGACATCATCACGCATGCTGGGAGCATGTGTGCGCTGTGCGCACACACAAGAAAAGACCCTACTGCCTCCGCAGGGTAAGCCCCAGGCTCCCAGTCTCCCTCCAGGGGACTCAAGGGACCTGGTAACCCAAGCCCAGAAGCAACCACCGGGCAACTTGATACCACATGACTCACCCAGGCCTGATTGCTTGCTACTGTTCAACAACAGCCTGCCCCCCCCCCAACAAAAGCCAGAGAACTGTAGTGGTTAAGAGTTTCAGGGTAGGATCCAGGAGGCCCAGGGTTGAATCTGCACTCTGTGGTGGTAGCTCTATGGTGGCAGCTCACAGGGTGACTTTGATCCAGTCACACATTCTCAACATAACCTACCTCACAGGGTTGTTGTGAGGATAATATGGAGACAAGGAGAATGATGTAAGCTGCTTTGGGACCCTAATGGGGAGAAAGGCAGTATATAAATGAAGCAAATTAAGAAATATTGATGAAGTTGGGGACAGATCAGATAGGCTTTTTACTGACTTTGAAGGAGAAAAGGTTATAGTGAAAGGTGAGCTGCCAGGAGGCTGCCAGGAGGAGGGAAAGAGGAAATAGTATGGGGAAGGGGACACAGGAAAAGTGAAGAACCTCCAGAGAGTTCTTGCAGGTTTCCTACCATTCAGCTAAACCCGGTTCAGCTGGCATCATGCAACTGGGCCATAGGGGAAAGGCTGCTGGGTGAGAAGGGGGAAAGGTGAAGACAGAGAGGCAGATAATGGTGGGCAGGAAGAAGAGAAGGAAGCAGGAAAAGGGGGAGAGGCTACGGGGGCCAGGAATGAAAAAGAGGACATGGTGGGGGGAGGGGAAATGAGATATCCCTCACTAGACCTTGCAGGTCCCCATTTGTTACATCTAAAAGAGGTTAAGAGGTTTTTGTATTATACCTAAAACACATTATTAAATCTTTTCATTACTTTAATTTGCTCGGCCTTGGAAACAAAGTGATTCCCCCCCCCACACACACACAGAGTCCATCCTGGAAGTATGTTAAGTATTGCTATGAAATTTGTATCCTCTTGTCCTGATCTTATTTGCAATTTGGTTGCTGAAGAACTAACCCTATCATTACCAATAATGCAATGTTAATACTTCAAAAGAGCATCAAGGCCTGATCACAGGCAATAGATTTCACAATGAAAAGTGCTCTTCAGCTAATGAGATTTAGATCCAGTTAAAGTAGGAACTAAATAGACGTAATTTTAAGGCAGGCCTACAAATTTTGATCAAGATACGATTTATAGCTAATCTTCCTTCTAGCAAGTTTCACCTTCATTGACATTTCCTAAATAATGTTTTAGACAACTAAACTACCCAGGAATTCAGCTTGTTGAATTAAAGCAAAATACTTTGCAATACAACTCAGATCTTTGTCAGCCTATGCTACTTAACAATGCTTGCAGTTTATCCCCTCTGGAAGTTAAATAGCCTGTTCTCTACTACACAGCTGTCTTGATTTTGCATATTAATAAATTTTATGGATCTTGTGCTGCTACATCAAGGCAGAGCTGTTTATTAGACATCTGGTACTTAGTTAAATCTAAACCGTTAGATAGTTCAGATTTAATTTTACAAAAGTCCCTTAGCTTAAAATCTGCAAGCAATAGATGATTAAATGCTCAGATGTGCCACAAACATGATGTTATAAAACATCCTAATACATCTGCTTTTAACATGCATGTAGAAATATGATCCAAATGAGAAGAAATAGTAATATATATTCATTATCTTATTGTGAGTGCACACTAAACAGTTTGAACAGGGGACAGAACATGAATCCCTTTAATTTGGATTTTCAAAAATTAATAAAAACAGCACTTAAAAAAATTATCATGCTAGAGGTAGCAAAGACTGGGAGTGTGATGTGGAAATGCAAAGTTTGTATCATTCAAGAGGGCTTGAGATTGCCTCCACCTTGTCCACCCCCCTCCCCCAAACCAGGGATGGGATCCAGAGAACCATAAGTGGTGTCACACTCATGAAATGGGGGTTTTCTGCCTTCTCCTAGTTGCTATAGCCCCTTATGTTGCACACCAATTTTTGTTTTTTATCTATAGTTCAACTGGAATGTTTCCTATTAATTTCCACAAATGTAAAAAGTGTCCCACCTTAAAAAACAGATTTTTTTGTCCATAGTTCAACTGGAATGTTTCCTGTTAAATTCCACAAATGGAAAATGAGTCTTACCTTAAAAACCCGATTTAAACAAGATGCTAACAAAATAACTAAGCCATGCTACTTCATGATGCTTTCCCCTGGATGATATCTTTGGATTAATGGCTGCCTGAAGATTCGGATCCTTGCTTTGGGCATAGGACCTTTACCTGGAATCTCTTCAACAGGTAGCTGTAACCAGTTCTGTATTTTCTCCCTCATCCCAGTCTTTTGCTTTCCTTCTTGAGTGGAACATCTGCACACTGTGTGTGTGGAATACATGCCAATTAATGGGGGCGTGGTAATGTTGCTTTGTGTATTGTGATTGCTTGAATCTGCTAACTCTGCAGGCCAAGTGCAGAATTAAGCCGAACCCGCACATCTCAAGTTTTCCGCTTTTTTCCCACCCATTATTCGCTTCTCAGAGGGCTGTTCACATACTCTTACCTCAATTGTCATGCGTTCAAACGCTTCTCTTGCGTGGTTCTCACCGTGGATGTGGACAAATAGAAGCATTTCATAAGGGGACTGCCCCCTTCAAATCACCCCACTTCTGTGTTAGCAGCCTTTCCGGAACACCATCCTTCTTTGCCGTGCAATTATCAAGCTTTTCCACTCTCTCCGCAGCATGCCTGCCCGCCCACCCCTTTTTTTAAAAAAGGGGACTTTCCCAGCATTGTTGCACAATCCTGGCCATAAATCTTAATCAGGGTGCTCCAAAATCCCCACGGAGACATCAAGGGATGGCATCATTTCCATTTCCGTGTCATTTTTAGGATGCCGAACAGTCGGAAATATCAGTGGCTGTTAAAATTAATTTTTTAAAAAACTGTTGAAATTACTATTATAGCGGAAATCCGTCATTCTAACGTTAAATTCAAGTGTCAAATAATTAGTCTGCCTGTTTGGACAGTTTGGATCACCCCCACCTTAAATATCAGTTCAAATTAGCCAGCCAGAATAATGGTCCAATGGATTTCAAAGAAGAAGGCATAGAATAACATTAACCAATCACAGGCACCATAGGGGTGTGGCCTCGCCATAGTAATTTAGTAAAAAAAACGCTATAGCGGAAATCTGATGAAAAAATGAAAAAAAAATGAACGTGATGTTGTCATCGGCGTGTTGTGCAATTCTACCAGGGATGTCGACGAAGTATAGCGCGAGGCAGCAGCAGTAAGAGAAGGGATGTGAACACAGACTGGGACATTGCGGGTTAGAATCCAGCACGATTAATGCACATGAAAAGCGGAAGGTAGGGAAGTGTGGATTCGGCCTTAGTTTTCTCTAATAAACAAAAGATTTCCCTAGTAAATTTCATTTCCAATTTTACTTTATCCAGATTCTCCATGCACTTTTTAAGGTTTGTAGAAAAACTGCAGCTTTTGGGCATCAAGATTCCTTTCTGTGTGTGCGTATGTGTGAGAAAGAGTCTTCCTATATTGAAGGTACTCCCCTTAGACAGGCAGTTTCCCTTTTTTCTGTCTATCCCAGTGTGAATTTGGGCTTAAAGTGGAAAGTGAGTTACATTCACACTGACACATGAGTATATTTGTTACTGAACACACATGTATTTGGAACATAGATAAAACAAGCCCAAGAGACTTATTGCCTTTTGCTGCCGAGCTCTGAATCTTAAATCTATGCCTATTTTTTGGAGGGGGTGGGATGCCAGCCCTAGTTTTTAAAAAAATGATTCTTGAGACTCAGAGAATAGGGTAGCCAGTTGGAAAAATGATATACTTTTGTATTACTGCTTAGAACAAATATATCACGGAACAGCTCAGCGTAAGATTTTGGCACACTTGTAGTACCATGGTTAAGGCCAGATTCATTTTATGGCCATATTAGGTTATGTAAGAAGGTTGCAGCTGGATTTGGCAGCTCCCTTCTTTTAAGAACTGAGTGACAGCATATTAACTCTGCATGTATAAGCCACAGTGGTTTCAAGTATCATTACAACATTGACTATCAATATTACTACTCTGTACTTAGTAAATAAAATTCCTGAAATGAAATTCTAACGGAAATATTAATTTTTCAGAAGACTGTGCAGCACACATATAAATGTATGCTTGTTTATAATATAGAGTAGCTTGCACAAGAACACAAAACTTGTCTGAACTGTTAAGAGATACTTTCAGTGGAAGTCCTGCTTTAATTGTAAACACTTATTAGGGAGCTAGTCCCATTGAACTCACTGGCAATTGGTTCCAAGGAAACAGATGTAGGAGCAGAATGAAAATTAAATTCAAACAATCAATTTAATTGAGCTGTCAATCTAACTGTATATTTCTCTTTTAAAAGACTTACAATCATTTATAGATACAGAAAGAGCAACTGGTGTTTTATGATATTCTTCACAGTCATGTACATACCTCCTCAATCTGAACAAAAAAGGAGGATATATTATAAATAACTCATCCCATCCCTTTCAGTGCAGAATTTGAGTGTGCTGCTGTCTTCTGATTATTGAAAGCTCATCTAATGAGGTCTCAGCAAATTCTCAAATCTCAATGTAATGTACTATGCAAAACTAGCTAGGAAAAGGATACTACTGATACAGGAAAGTACTATAGCATGTTTAAATCTATGCTTACTTAGAAATATATCATATACTTAAATTTCTTCCAGAATGAGGATTCTAAAGCCATCTTGCACTTCTGCCCATGAACATTTCTGCACATACAATTCCATAGGGAAATCTGGCATACCATCAAACTCACTAGATCATGGAAAGAGTAATCTTCATAAAAATGTGTCACTTTCAGTAAAATCTAGCATTTATTTGCATGACTGTTTAAACCTCAGGATGATTATCAGAAGAAACACATGAGGGCCCTTAAAATTTTAAGGAGGGTGTGTGTGAATGTTTGCAGCAGCACATATGCCATGGAATTTTTGGGAAAGCCTTGCTAGCAAGGCAAAGAACTTCTGCATACATTTTACATGAACTCAGAGGCTCATTTAAATTGGGCTGCAATCTATGCAAAGCACAGGTTGCAGCACAGTTAACCCTCCCAAGGAAAAAAAATCCAATCACACTACTGTGGAATTGGGGTCAAAATGACCCCAACTTATTACCCCCCCATGGAAACCTGGTAGCTCTCTCAATCAGAGCATTAGCTAATAAGAAAAAAATCTGCAGCAATGCAGGACAAAGAAGAGTAAAATCTAGAATTGGGGGTCAAAAATACCCCTCACTGAAAACATCAAACCTCACAGAAATGTAAATAGGGTGAAATTGACCCCCCCACACACACACACACCACCACCACCACCGCTTTTAAAGCACAGGACACAGTTTATTTTAAATAAAGCAATCATTTTAACTGAAACTGTCACCATGTGCGACTTGCCCACTGTTGTCACTGTGTGTGACTTGGCCGCCGTTGCCACCATGTGCAACTTGCCAGCAGTTGCCGCACCACCATATGTGACTTGCCCGCAGTTGCCATGTGTGACTCGTTCGCTGCTGCCACCATGTGAGTTTCCCACCACTGCCACTATGTGCAAGTTGCCCGCAGTTGCCACCATGTGTGACTTGCCCACCGTTGCCACCATATGCGAGTTGCCCACTGCTACCACCATGTGCGACTTGCCTGCAGTTGCCACCATGTGTGACTTGCCCACCACTGCCACCATGTGGCTGACTCACACCTGATCAGGAAGTGAGGTTATGCCTAATTCTAACAGTTACTCTTCACTATGTCATGCAGAAGCTCTGTTTAACAGGACACTTTTTAAAATTAACATATTGTTTAGAAATATTTTCATGTATGCATGGCTTCCCTTCATTAATACAGTGGAGATATTCGTACTATGGGGGCAGTTGCTGCTGAAGCAAGTTTTTAAAAATCTGTGCATCCAATCAAATCTACAGTGGCCAATCAGAACCTCTGCTGGGCAAAAGCCCCACCTGATTCCTAAACGTATTGGTGGCCACCATAAAAGGTGTCTGCAGGCTCCATGGTGCCAATGGGTGCCACATTGAGAACCTGTGGCCTAATATGTTGTAGAACCTGCAGTTCTTAGGAGACCCACAGTAAAATGTTGCCATAGAACATGGTGTCCAAAACAGATTTTTTGTGCTTGGCACTGTGTTTGTGTCTGACACTGTGCAACTCTTACAACAACAAGGAGATTCTTAAGTAAAAGCCCAATTAAATATGCTCATAACAAACCATTACAGTACAAACCATTATGGTACAAATAAGGACCCAGTCTAGGCTGAAAGAGATAACATGGTGCAAATAAAAAGGGAGGAATTTGGAAGCAAACATTAAGAAAGACTTTCTGACATGGTAGAAAGTGAAATCTGCATAGACTGTTCAAAAGCAGCATGTTCTATTTGGGGAGGCAGAACCACGATGGGTTTATAACTGTAGGAAACATTGTGGTGAAACACAAAGCCATATGAAAACATGTACTGTAATCTGGAAACAATTGAGGTGTCAATCATTCACAGTGAAATGCTTACAATCATGTAAGGCAAAGACAGAAAATACTCTGCATTCAGCAAAAGGATTTCATGGTGAATAATTGTATGGATTTAGAAAGTAAATCTGTAATGGATTCTGAAAATCATGCTGCCAGCAAGATTCTTTCTGGAATGTGATCAGGCTGTAATATGGCATTTTCTTGCTTAAAAGCTTTCCCAAGGTTTTTCAAGTATTTTCTCGTAACAACAAGAAAAGAAAAAAAATCTTGTTATAGAAAGAAGGGAAGAAGGCATAAACCATAGCATCTTAAATAGGTGATCTAACATATTCAAAGTTATTATATCCCCCCACCCCAAGGCCACAGTGGTCATATTTGTACTTATTGATGGTCATGGATGAGGATGTACATATCCCCAACTGCATAAAAAATGTAGCAGACCATTCGGCATGGGTTGTTGAGTACTGCAATGCACATGAGGATGTGCATTCCAGGCAGCAATATTAAAATGGGGGCAAATATTTGGTCCAATATTTAATTAACATCAGCAAGATTGCCTCTTTAAATATCCTTTTAAACTGGAATATTGCTCTTTCTAAATAAAAATTTAACTCAAATGTTTTGAACTCCAATTTACTTGAGGTACATGGCTCAAAGTTACTCTATTTATAATTCTGACCACTGAGGACACACACGTGAAATATATATATGGAAGCTGATTACCCTGCCCTTTTATCAGCTATTCATGCATCCTGTTTTCCCACCATGGCCATTTCCACTCACGTTGAATAATGCACTTTCGCAATCCTTTTGAAGTGGATTTTTTGTTCCACACATGGAAAATCAGTTTCAAATGTTCACTAAAGAGTATTGAAAGTGGATTATCCAATGTGTGTGGAAGCAGCTAATGGAATATTGTGCATTTTAATGACTCTACGTGATTTGAGATAAATGCTGGTAGACCCCTTTCTTTAGGTTTGATTCCTTTGGTACTTAGCATGAACTTGAGTATTCAGTCTTAGTGAGAAAGATGGAATATAAATGAAGTATGTAAATAAATAAATTCTGCCTTTCCAAAGACTTGCTCAATACCACCCACAAAGTAAAACAGTATAATGAAATAAAAACAGGCATAAAACTTATCAATATTAAAACAGGCCATAAAACCATGAGCCATAAATGTACCACTTCCTGCCTTCATTACAGGAGCTCAAATCTACCATCTGTTGATGTGGCACCTCCTTTCTAGTCCTCTCTACGTAAACCTGCCTCTCTGCCCTCTACTGACTTCACCAAAAGGGTGCAACACTGCTTTAGATTGCACTATCAATCCATTACCAAAACTCCAGGCAAAGTGCCCCATGGCTGCTCTTAAAAGAAACACAGTGACAATGAATGGTGGTAGTTGCACATTGCACTTACTATCCGGTATTCCTTTTAGTAAGGAAGAGAAAAGGATCACCAAGTGACTAAATGGACAAAGAGGAAACACACTTGAGGAACAGCACATGCAGGACACAGACTAACTCTTCGAGTTAGAAAAAAATGCCTAGGGTTCCACAGATCCTAAAGATTCTTCAGGATCAAGAAATTCATATTTTTTTGTATTACTTATATCAGACAAACCAGGATTGTCCATAGAAGCCTTGACAATTACATTTCTGACCCAATTAGAAGCTTTCCTTTGTGAGCAGATGATAATCCGTTCATTCCAGGGTCTAAACTAGGATTTACTTAAATAATAACTCACTTTAATAAAGGACTGTACACCTTAACAAATCCTCAAACTTTAGGATTTCACAGATTACAATACATTTGCCTGTTGAATGGCAATATGTTAATGTGCTTCTTTACAGCTCTTTAAGTCTGAAAAAAGAGATTATTTAACATTAAGATATCAGTTTCTTTAAATTTGTGCTATTATCTTGAACAGATTAAAGAAATTACTATTGTTGTTACCAATAACAGGCACAAAGATCACAGAGAGGAGGAGGTGGAAGTTAAAATATATTACTAGAATGTAAGCAAGTTATCCCTAGACAGGGCTGACCTTGGCTGTATCTTCTGGAACTGGAGTTAGAAATGGCATGGTAGCAAATGACTCCCAAGAACCTTTATGCAATTGGATTATCCATAAGTGACGTTGTAATGCACACTGGAGCTTCTGCTCTTCCGCCTCTTCAGTTGTGTGGGGAATGATGCGTCTCACCGTGGCAAGCTCAGCGAGCTCCTTGGTTCCTGGAGCTTACAGAGCTCTTCAGAAGTGACAGCCAGGATGCTGCTGCAGAAACAGGAAGAGCAACACCAGCCGCCTGACAACCCTTGTTTCACCCTTGTTCGCAACGCGGAACAGGGTCGGTTTGGGAAGACAACTTCTAACTGTAACTTATCTTAGAAAGCACAGATACTGTAAAGAGTCCACTGTTCAATGATGGGTCTTTTCTAGAAAGTGTTTTGGGCCCTTCAGGAAGCGGTTATTTGTGTTGCTCTCTAACTCTGTAATCTTAATCCTATTGCACTGTTCATTGATTGTTTTATGCTGTCTGATGGCACTGCTTTATATTGTGTGATCCTGTAGTCTTGGCAAGAAAGGTGGACTATAAACCAGCCAGCCAGCCAACCAAATGTCCACAGAAGACTAGGGGGAATGATTCTAGCCCAGCCTTCCCCCTGACATGCCAATCTATGTGCAGGATTTTTTTTCATATGGAGATACAGTCATGCAAGTGTAAGACTCCCTGGCAACCACTGGGATATCAGGAAGTGGGAAGGCTGGGGAGGGGGCGGGGGCATGGACACTTATTGTGCTGAGAGTTTGTATGTGTAAAGCGCTGAGAGTTTGCTCACCACTGGTGGGTACCTGGCAAGCCTACATGTAAGCCTACATGTGAGTAATCCAAAATGGTACAGCCCGGACAGAAGGCTATTGTCCACAGTGAGAACTATGGGGGATTCACATGATTCAAAATCCCCATGGTCACCAAAAGAACATTGTATCATATGTACACTGAGAGGTCTGTGCCTCCCAGGTGCCTGAGGGCTGGATTCTGATTACAGTGCACATGGAGAGGAGAAAGGCCTTCAGCCTTCCCCTGGTGCTGTTTTTACAAAGTGAAACAGCCCCAGGGAACTGCTAGTTGCTCCATTGGGAAACATTACACACATTGGGAAGCATTGCACATAAATGTCTGGTGATCTTAGTTGGTGCACAGGCTCATATAAGGAAAGAAAGAATGTATATAGTTATAAGATAATTATAATTTTTAAATATGCATTTTAGATATGGCATCAGAAAAGAGATATAGATGCATGAACACACATAAATCTATGTATAAAATAAGTGTGAGGTTTAAAAGTTTCTAAATCTGTGACTTTTTAACCTCTCAGTCTTGTCATTTACATATATTACAATTTTTCCACATGAGAGAGAGAGAGAGAGAGAGAGAGAGAGAGAGAGAGAGAGAGAGAGAGAGAGAGAGAGAGAGAATGCAGTTGTTATTTTAAGATCTGGAAGATTTGAAAACTGAGACTGTTCTAGCTGAAACAGGCCAGTTGCAAGTTATGTTGGTTACTACTGAAGACAATTTATGACAGAGCTCTCTTTCCATGATTCATAGTCTTTCTTGTTAAAAAGGATCATTTCCAGGAGAATAAAATGTGATATAACAGAAATTTATAAAAATATAACTACTTCCTGCTGTTTATCATCATGGAATATCATGGAATATCATTCTTCCTAGCATAACAAAAATAGTTTTCTGTTATTAGATAGTCAGAATATCTTTTCCCTATATAAATATAGGATTGGATTCAGCTAGATATTTTCATACAATCTCCCTTAGTTCCTCTCCTTATCACAACAACCCCCATCCCAGGTGCCTTTTATCTATACAGATCTATACACGATCCCCATCATAGTCTTTTTGGTGGTCAGAGGACTCTCTCATACCTTTTTCACTAGCAGAAAAAAAAATTGTTGGATTTAACCCATACAAATTTTGTAAAGTCACAATCCTACCACCAGACTTTTTTTACAGGTCTCTCAGTAGGGCTGGGGAGGTGGCGGTGGTATTTCCTTAGGATCTTTTGCTTAATGTATGCTATACTCTTTATTACAAATACAACATTTCCCCTCAAAACTGGCTGTATTACCATCAGGTAAATGCACCACATAACCATCTCACCCGAATATTAAAAAAACTCATATAAATAAATTCTGAAAAGCACTTTGAAATCCTTGGATGAAATGTGTTTTGGATGAAAGGCATTATTGCTGAATTAAGCCATCATACATCCTGTCATTCTTGTTTAGCAAAATATGAAGAGTGATAGACAGATGCCTATTTATGACTCTGTTCTAAGTCATATTATTATCTTCCCTCTATTTCTACAGTCAGGTAATCCAAGGATCTTAGGCTGTGAGCTGATCCTGAGCAGAGCCACAGAAATGCTTTGGGGGTTTTTTGGATGGGCAGTCTGTGATAAAAGAAGACCACAAGGACATGGGCACACACACCTGGCAGCTTCAGGTCACTTTGATATAAAACATATTCCACATTTGTAAGAATATCAACGGAGTATCAACCTCCCCTCTCTCTTAAAGTCATGGGTGTTCATGCCCCACAGTAAGCCACTCTGGCACACTGACTAAAGAGGTAATATTAGCAGAACTCCACAAGAGCAGCATGAAAGGCATTTTGAGATGGAAGCTTAGATTAGACCCAGGAAAGAAGATACTTTTAAACAGGCACATGCCCTTCTATTTTTGAGGAGGAAACTGACACCATGTACAGGTTACTTATAAACAAGTATTTAAAAGAAGAAAAATAAAGTTCAGTTACCCAAAAGGAGAACTTAAATTTACACAACTGATCCCCCCCCCCCGGTTAGTTGTGTTATTTCACATACTGTACAGGCTTATGATTGAATGTACATTCAATGAGGATTGCATACCATAACAGGTCTTCAGTAAGCATAGCTATACAATATGATGGTTTCCAAACATGTTTGTTGCATTCACATTTTACAGTAAAACACAGAATGCAGATATATGCCTAAAAATGCCCCTTAGAAGTTTGCATATTTTTAATAAAGGAAAAATTGTACTGATAACATTTTGTAAAGCGACCACTGACTAAGACAATAGTTGAAACATGTCTGATCTTTTAAGTCTTGTAATAGGAATATTCTGCAGATTATAGATGTTTTGTTCATATGTCAAAGGATACTTAATTTGTTTAGAAAATATTGGTTAGTTGTATCTTTATTCCTCAACCTTTTCTGGTTTAGTTTAGGTTGTGTGCTGGTGGCACGTGGCAGGTTTACATTCCTATTATTAGTGCCATTTCCACCAAAACACTGAATGCATTTCTAGTAATGCCAGACCCAGAGGACATGAAAGAGGAAGGACCACATACAAACAGCAGCAGTTAGACCAGAAACCTGGAGCCATTGTTGATGGTTTGGACCACAGTTGCTATTCTTCTAGGCCAGAATCAATCCATATGGGGATCACTGCAAATGACTTCTGGTTTGTGGAGTCCAACATGCTGAATCAATTTTACAGTCACACACAAAAGCATCCATATTGCCAAGTTTGTAGTGCTGAAAGATGGGCAAGCAGGTGTAACTTTCTCCGCTTGGTCCCAGTTCCTCTTGTTCCCACTAGGGAATCTTTTAGGCTCTCTCCTATAGCACAAATTCATAACTAATTTTGAGAAAGTTTAGCACAGCACAAACACAAAACATGGATTAATCTATATTGTCTATACTTAATTGCACTAACCTCTTTAGTGGTTGTGGACCATGATCATTTACTGGAAGAAAGCAAACAAGGGGCCTATTTAGGTAAAGTATGTTGTGGACAACTTTGCACTATGCTGCATTCATTTCGTTTCAAGAAATCTGAATGGACATTTTTATACCAATAAAATTAGTAGAATTATAAAATATTTAATTGGTAGCCATAATTATTAATAGCAGCACGGTGCATCAATGTTAGAGGAAGCATTTAAAAGTGAAATACTGTATCATTTGTCAAGACTACATCACTAGTGCAATCCCAAGAACAAAACAGATTTTTTTTTATTGCACAGAGCCAACATTATCTAAGACTTTATTTCAGATTATGTCTCATGGAGAATGCTTCATGGCTGGGGCACTGATTCAACTGTAAATTTGGGGTCACACGTTAAATATGAGATGAGTTGGGGATTTCCTCAATCAAACTCATGTTTGGCACATGTGTAAAGAGATAAGTGTCTATGAGCATTCACCTAGGACTGCAAGGAGGCCAAAGCACTACACAGATGCAGAGGAGTTAGCCGTGTTAGTCTGTGGTAGCAAAATCAAAAAGAGTCCAGTAGCACCTTTAAGACTAACCAATTTTATTGTAGCATAAGCTTTCGAGAATCAAGTTCTCTTCGTCAGATGCATGGTACAGAAACTGGTCAAATATAGAAGAGGAGGGGGGAGGAGGGGAGGAGAGAGAAGATGCAATTAGGGGGGGAGAGGGAGGATGCAACCAAAACATTCCTTTGCTAGTAAATGTAAACATCTCCTTTTGGTATGGAGATTAATTGGCTTGTGTGAGGCTTCAAAGGAGTTTGCCGTGTTGGTTTGCAGCAGCAAAACAACCAGACCATCCAATTCCAATGTAGTATAAGCCTTCGATAACCACAGCTCTCCCCGTCAGATGCATCTGACAGAGAACTGTGGTCCCCGGAAGCCCACGCCAGGTGCCACTGGGCTCCTCCCCCCCTAATTGCATCTTCTCTCTCCTCCCCTCCCCCCTCTTCTATATTTGACCAGTTTCTGTACCAGGCATCTGACGAAGAGAACTTGATTCTCAAAAGCTTATGCTACAATAAAATTGGTTAGTCTTAAAAGCACTACGCAGTGTGCATTAAAGTTCTTATACTCAATAATATCTTTTATGAACAATTGCATTCAAGGTTCAAAATTAGTGGGAATTTCTCTTGCTTTTACATTTAGTTTTCATTTTATACTGCTTTTATGTTTAATTTTCATTTTGCGTTGCTTTTACTAGAGTCGCTTGTATTTATTTTATTAGAGTTGCTTGTTTTAGTAAATTATCTGCAGGAACACTTTAATACAGAAAAGAGTTTACAATACAAATGTTGCTAATAAAATATGCATTTAACATCCATCTAAACCAATATTTTGTCTCCAAATCAGATGCTTCTCAGAAACTTAAGAGCAAGGCATGATGTTGTTGGTCATTCTGAATTCTTTCTATACAGCTTTCAGTAATCAGTAGAGGTGTGCACCCCAAAAATATTTGGGTTTCCTGCTTTGGGAAGCAGGAAAAAATTTGGAAATACCCAAATTTGAATTTGGGTATTTGAATTGCTTCGGAATGCTCCATAAAGCATTTGGAGCATTCCAAAGTGATTCAGAGGGCTGGGCTTTCTCCCAGCACCCCCATCACCTAATCGGAAACCCAAAGTGCACACCCCTAATAATCCGAGATACTTCATCTAAACATAGGGGCTTTATTTTAAGCTGTAAGACTGATTCAGTTTTATTGTTAACAAACTTGTCTAATCCCTGCACAAAAACATTGTAACAAAGAGTGTGATAGTGTTGCTGCAAGCATTTGGCAGGAAATCCTATGGAGCATCATGGGGGGAGACTTCTGGGATATCACTTTCTGTTTCAAAACAGGAAGTGACTCCAACTATTGATCAGCACTGTTTCCCTCCCTTATTTCTCCACTGCCATTTCACTGATTTAGGGCAGAGGGTGGAGAGCATTGGCAGGAAGTCTCCCACCAGAACCAGAAAAGTTGCAACCCTAAGACTCTCTCTACACAAGACATCTGACAGATGAAGAACACATGTTGGGAGATGCAATGGTAGCCAGAAAGGTAGTTTTAAAAGACAGAGCCAGTGGCAGAGCAAAGGCTTTGTTATACACTGGAGCTGTGTGAAAGGGTTGTGAAATGCCAGAAGGGAAACTTCAGCCCATTATAACCTCTCCAGGTCCAAGCCTGGCTCTGGAAGGCAGCTCCAGCCCATTTCCATTCCTCACTGCCCTCTGATTGCAATCCCACAGTTTTAGACAGAGAGGTGAAACTGACAGAGCCTTTGGGGAAGTGAAGTTGAAATTAACAAACCCTCTGAGGAGCTCTCTCTTCCAGCTCTGTCTTTTTAAACAATGCTTCCTGGCTAACATAGTGTCTTCCTACAAACATGACAAACATGTGCTGAGTTGTCTCATGTACAGAGACTCTTAAGTAGTGACCATTTCATGTGGTAATGAATTCTACAAACTGATGGTTTGTTTGGTGAGTGAAGAACATCTTTATTATTTGTTTGTATACTTTCTTTTGGATATCTTGAATCTACTGTCCATCATTTCTAGAGGTGTACATTCTTTTTCCAGCAGAGGAAATTCAGATTACAAATATAATTTGAAAGACAGTAGTGTTGATATCTCACTCAATCACTACTATAGTTAGGTCGGTTAACAGCTCTCACATTTGTATATGAGTTTTGGGGATTCTTACCTTTGTGCTGCTATTGTTTTTTTACTTTGTTCTATTAATATAAAGTGACACGTCCTTGCTAAAGGCTCAAGTTTTGTCTCGCTTCCATTCTGCCATAAACAAACAAATGAACAGGATTGCCAACAAGATGGATTCTGTATCTTAATAACTTTTTCAGGAAGATATGTTTTATTTTAAACCTATATAGCCACTGTTCTGGACCAAAAAAGCAGAATGGTATACTGAGTATTTAGAGTTACAATACTAAATTCTGTGTACTAAGGATCAGAGAGGAAGGGGGAATTTTTTCACTGTGTAAAAACATTTAAAGCATTCAATTAAGAATAACATTGAATAAAAATATTTAAAAGATGGACAATCAGACTTATTTTGAGAAATGGTAAGAGCATATCATGTCAGTTGTTTTCCTCTGGAGTGGATGAAGTTAATTCAGTAAAGCAGGCCCAATATTTATTAACATTTTGGTGTCCATTTTTGTTTCACAGAACAGAATAAATTCTATGTGAACATTATGGGTTGAATCCAGCCAGATTTTCCACCAGATCTTGCTCAGTTCCCCTTCTTACTATAGCCCCTGCTCCACATGGCTTTTTTACATTCTAGGGTTTAAGAACCCTCAAACAGCTGCTTTGGTGGTCAAAGGGAACCCCTGTCACTCTTTTTCACCTGCAGAAATGGATCCAACTCATGGGTTTCTATGCACTTCAGTTAGATGAAATCAATGTTAGGATTTGAGGACTTTAGATATGATTTGTCAAACCTAAAAATCACTATTGGTCATACAATAGAAGGAACATTCAGATGAGCTTTATACAGAGAGCAGTATCTGACAAAATACAGCAGGGCTTTTTTTCTGGGGGGAAAGGTGGGGGAAGTCTCACCTGGGGCAACTCCCAGGAGGAGGTGGCACCCTGCACGCACACTCCCGGGATTGTGCAATGTCACTTCAGCCTGAAACAGTGGGGAGGGGGGTACTGTTAGAGCTATAATAAAATATGATTAGTTGTGATGCACAGTTTGATTTATTCAGCATCAGTTTTAGCCAACAGGGTATTTTAAACAGACATTAAGTGAATTTACATATGTCAACAAACAGTATTGCTAAGCAAGGACATGCAAAGGCAGAACCTTCATCAGAGTCTCATCCCTTTTAGTACTCCCTTTTTAATTTCTGTGTCGCACTGTTTTATAAAGGAAAAAGAATTTTTGAAAAGCAGTTTACATCACAACAGAGAATGTCACATTTTTCTTCATTTGCAAGCCAATCTTCACTTCTTGGAAGCTGAGATATGCCAACTGACCCGTGCGTGGCAGGCTGATACAACTACATGTAGCAATTTGGAGGTAATCATCAACATGAAATCACTTTTGCCCCTGAGTTCAGACTAACTTTGTATCCACATGGCCTTTCCTACTGTAGCCTACAAGTTTCCAGCTGTGATGCTCTGTCGCTCTGGGCACAGTTCAAGGTGACGCTCTGCCACTTTACGAATACAGTGACAGTTCTGAACCTATTGGCATCAGATATACCATCACCATCATTTTGGCTGCTTCTCCTGCAAACATAAGCTGTAGCAGGAAGGGGGGGTGATTTTCAAAACTGATATTAGCCAAGGGTTCTCATCCTTCCCACAGCCATTTAGAAACCATGCACGACCCAAAGCCACCCACATGGCTGGTCTTGGGCCTGATTTACCTCTGCAGTAAGTACATACGAAAGGATCTTAATTAACCTCTTGCAAACACTGACCTGGATCTATGCTAGTGCCACAGGATGCTATTTATTTTTCCTAACAGTGCAACAGACGTGAATCAACAGAGGTGTCTCGGGCTCAATGCATACTGGGAAAAGGGTCCTCATAAGCACTGCTGAGGCTTGTCCTCTACCCTTCCCCCCACTCCCAAGCTTGGAATCTGCCCATACAGCAACTGTACAGTCTTAATTAATATTTGGGATTTTGAAGCATAAATCAGACATGCTTTGAAGCATAAGACAGTCATTTAATAAGCACTGCCACAGGCATTGTTTGGCCATCGTTCAGCTTCCATGCTGGCAGCTGCACTCAGGAGAAACTGAAGGGCATTGTTATAATTCTTGGAACATTTTTTTCCTTTTACTCGGGAGTTTTTCATCCTGTGATTGGTGACATTAGAATACACTAGGAATAACATAAGAACAAATAAAAGACAATTACTATGACATCTTTGTGTCTGAAAGGCACAATGCATCATACACACAACTACATCCAGACAACCCTAGTGCATAGAAATGTCACCCACACATTCAGTAAATTACATAGGTGGCTGATTTCTACGTGATTTTCGTAGGTGCTGAAACACATGAGAATCCTTATATGAAGTAGTTTCCACATAAGGGAAGGAACTGTATACACTGCTATGAGGAAGAAGAGCAGGATGAAAATAACACCAGGTAGATAGTTAAGCCCAATCTGAATTTTGCTAGTAGAACTTCTAGAAGTTACAATTCATGTTTGAAACCAGCAGAGTTGTATGAGGAAACGCTTCACTTTTCCATATGTCACAGAACCCAAATAACTCACTTGCTATTTATAACACTGCAATCCCATATAAAGTTATTCCAGTGAAATCCCACTGAAATCAGTGGGCTTAGGCAGGGGTAACTCTGCATAGGATTGCCTTGTAAGAGTACCTAAGGCACAGTGACTTTCCCCATAATCCAGAGGAGTTAGCCGTGTTAGTCTGTAGTTGCCAAATAGTAAAGGGTCCAGTAGCACCTTTAAGACTAACCAACTTACTTGTAGCATAAGCTTTTGAGAAACACAGCTCTCTTCTACCTGGTGTTATTTTCATCCTGCTTCTCTTCCTAGGATCTCATAGCAGTGTATGCATCTAACGAAGAGAGCTGTGGTTCTCGAAAGCTTATGCTACAAGTAGGTTGGTTAGTCTTAAAGGGGCTACTGGACTTTTTACTATTTTGTCCCCATAATGTCATTTAAGTGGCACTAGTATTTGAGTATGTCTCATCTGTATCAAGATTGTTGCTGTGTTAACTGAAGACAACTTGATTTCAACGAGGTTGCTTTCAGCTATCTGCTCAAAAGACGTGGGAGCGAACCTCTTTAAACAGTCCTACACACACTCCAGATTAATCTAGTTAATATGCACTCAGGACAACTCATGTTCCCATGGTTCTAGAATACATGAACATGGTGTATAGCAGAGGACTTTGCAACCACCCTCTCAGCAACACCTGGCGTGCTCACTGACGTCTTACAATCCAATATGCATATGCAACAGGAAAAAAGGGGGTGTCTCACCGTGAAATAAGGCCACAACTACTACAAAACACGGTCACCATCTGACTGGATAACATTTGGGCCCTAAAGGCAATTGCAGGTTACCTTGCATTACATTGAGATAATAAAGTGCCCTTTATTGGAGGAAAGAGTTTAGAACTTTAGAGCAAAGAGAATTTGAGTCAAGGCTTTCCATAGGCTTCCATCTATGTTTTAGAAGTCCAAAAGATGATAGATGCCAATTGTGCAGAAGGAAACAATCACAGCTACAGGGCCTACCCATGGGCCCCAAACCATCCTCTGCAACCTGGAATTCTAACTTATTATGAGAAAACACATTAAATATACACTGTTTCATTGATTAATGAAACAAGCATCACCGGGATGGGACAGGAAAATGTGAGGAGTGGTAGTACAATGTCATTTTATCGGGTATGAAAGTAATTTTACAGCACTGTTAATAAATGGCTTTTTATTCTAACTACCACTGGAAAAGAGTTTTAGTTAAGGTTGTCAGTCTCCAGGGGCCAGTAATTACAACTGTTCCCATAATTACAACTGTTCTTCAGACAACAGAGATCAGTTCCCCTTGAGAAAGTGGCAACTTTGAAGGATGGAATGTATGGCATTATATCCCACTGAGGTTCCTCCTCTGCCCAAACCCAGTCCTCCCATGCTTCATGCCCAAATCCCCCGGAATTTCCCAGCTCAGACTTGGCAAAGCATGGAAGGGAGAATGTACCTTTAAATTGGAAGTAATTCAGTGTAGATGGATGACAGCCCCAAAGCAGGATTTTTCTTTTGGAGAGGCTTTTTTCCGCCAAAATTTAAACCTCTTGAAAATTCAGTGCAGCACTAATTTTGTTTTTAAATATTTGTACCTTTCTTCTCTTTCATATTTCACAGTTCTATAGTTACATGAAAATGCTTACAACTGCTACTTAGACTAGCAATATCTCAGAGACTGAACAAAATGTCACTTTCTAGAATAAAGTTGAGGTAAATAATGTTTCCCTACTTGTACCCACAATCCCTCCTGGAAAATTTGTTAGGAGAGTCAATCTCCTTCTGTGCAGTTGCATTAAAATTGCAGAACAAATCCATATTGCTATAATGGGAAAAGAATTTTTCCTCAATATCATAAGTAGGTCAATGCAAATATGCTGTAGTGAGGATTAAACTTCTCTCCTATCCTCTCCCAAGTAATGGTAATTTCAAATGATCCTTATTTAATTATGCTTCTGGAGTCAATGGTAATAGTATTAGAGAGTACTCAACAGCTGCTGCTCTGGTGGTTCTAAGTTCTGACATTTGAGCATGTGTGAGGCCCATACAGAATATGAGGTTTGCATGGCTGGAAATGCTAAAGAAAAGTATGCAGAAGAATATCAGTAGGTAATAGCAGCTAATTAAGCATATGACACAATATATTGTAACTAACAGAGAAACCAACCAACAGGACTGTGGAGAATTAGCTCTCATAAGAGCCTGTTCCCCTGTGGGGGGGGGAAGCCACTCAGTTAACTGGGGTGTTTTCTGCAGTGTGACAGATGTTGCCAAGTAGGCCCCCTCCCCTGCTTTAAAGCCTGCCATGAACTGTGTTAAAGTTTCTTGCATTACTGTTTTACTACCACACCGAAGATTGCCCCACACGTGTGTGTTCTGATACACGTGTCAGTTTCCTGCCTGCTTGTTAATTGCCTTGCTGCTGCAATAGACTGTGTAGTTCCCTGACTCCATGTTTGGTTAACTGCACAAAGGACTCTTTTTCTGGGCAGCCCTGCCCTGACCTGTATCTGGACTTCCCAGTGTGTGTTTGGACTGTGTTACAAGTGTGCCCCGTGCCTGCATTGCCATCTGCCACGGACTGTGCCTGTTCCCTGCTTTGGACTGTGCTTTACGTGCTGTTCCCCCTGCCTCCATGGAAGCCTGCCTAATATGGGCCCAAGCCGCTGCTAGCAGCCGGGCGCCTGCCGGGGAAACCTCCAGCGAGCCTGGCCAGGCGCTCCCTGGTCAGTTCCCGCCTGGAGCCTCCCGCGAGCCGGTCGCCGAGCTTGCCCTCGCTACCGGGCAGCCTGCTATCCAGCCCCAGCTATGCCCCGCTGGCATCCATGTTCTCAGGCAGCCAGAAGACCCAGAGGAAAAGACTGCTTTTGGAAGCCATTTCGGCGAAGCGGGCACACCACGTCCGCAGCGAGAGTACCTCGCCCCGCTCTGCATATCTTAGGAGCCGCCCAGGAGAAGGAACTAAGTGCCGACCATCCCAAGCACTTAGAGAATGCATCTCAAAGAAACCTCCGCATTCCAGAGCTGATGACATCAGGACAAGCCCTGTCCGCTGGAACATCCTTTCAGCCCACTCGGATTTCCCCCTCCCTCTTTTGTCCCCTCTTCCTGAGGTGTCACTTATCACAATCTGATTACTAAAGTGGCCCATCCAAGCCATTCAGTAGCCCATTAGACCCTTTGTTTTTGATCTGTGAGAACCACCAAGTACAGCACCAGCCCCAGGGTACGTTTTGGAGTATTTAAGCTGGTCTCTCAGACCACTCGGTGCTCAGGCCATCCTATCCAGAACCCCTTGCTGTCCGTCTGTGGTCCCAGTGCTGGCATTGGGCCACCTCGCTGTTGTGTCTCTGCTTTGCTTCAGGATAAGTGAGTATTCCCTCTACCATCGTTGGGAACCTGCTAATGCGAAAGTCTCTATATTTCCTACTCTGTATTTCCTAGTCCTTGTATGTTTTCTTGTATGTATGTGCAAGCTCAGGCTTACGCCACACTAAATACACGTGTTTGGAACTTATTTGTAGTCTGCCTCTTTTTCACTAGAGTGTCTGGAATCGGGACCTCAGTAGACATAGGTTAAGATCCGCGCTTATTTTAGTTACAGACTGCTAAAGCTAATTTCCCCTTATATTAAAAAGCAGTTCTGGTAACACAGAATGCAATTTAAGGAGAGATTTCCATAGTGCAGTACTAAGAGGGTTGGATGGGGAGGAGCTGACAGTGGCCTGGAATAAGAACTTGATTGACAGGCTTCCCTCTTCCCTCTGACTGGCTAGTCAGAACCCACCTTCAGGATGAGAGGACTGCTGACAGGATTTTAGAATTCAGTTAGGAGTTGGGATTTGAAGAGTGTGTATGTAAGTGTCTGATGGGGAAGGTCAGACAGGTGCCCCTCTGAAATGAGGGAAAGGATATCAGTTGCCCTAACTGTAACAATGTTGTTTTGAGGGAGAAGAACTTCCAGTATTAAAGCCAGCACAAGCTGAAACCTATTTACACAGCTACATTAAAACTGGGGATGTGTTTTGGCATAGAAGAATTGGTAGTAAGTAGAGACTCTCATTCCAGCCAAAAGAAATGGTTAATTTTTAGGAAAGGAATAATTCCTGCCCAATGTCTAAATGGGGTTTTGGCTCTGTGGAGGACCCCAGGACTGGTGTAAAGGGAAAACTAACATCTGGAACTAATGTGTTGAACTAATGCCTGGAAACCTAAGTTTAAAAGGGGAACTCTGTGGAGAAACTTTGTTACTGTAACCAAAGGAGTAAACAAAACACCTCTTACTTGTAAGCACTAGAAACATTGAAACTAAGCTGTAGGAAAACTGTTTTGTCTTTTACTTTTAAATTATTCTGTTCTACCAACAAATTTTACCTCAGAAATTTCATTGCCCGAGTTCCCGTATTTTATCCCTGCCTGTTCAATAAAGTTGCTGTTTCTTTTGAGAGTTATTCAGCCTCTAGTGCCATTTCATACAAGTAAGACAAAGGGCTCCTGCTTCTCCCCTATCAAGTCCTGGGATGGGCTACGAAGCCACAAATATAACTACTAATCAAGAGTGGAACTGTACGGCCATAACGTTACAACTTTGCAATCATTAACAAAGACATGCAACTTGGGGCTGCTCAGCCACAGCAGGCAAACTTAGATTTTGGTGAGAAACTCAGTATGGGGGAGTGAAGGGTGGAGTCTGTCATAACGGGTTTTCTGGATATTCAGTCTGCAAGAATTGGATCTGCTTTGAGTCTCTGTAATTCTGTACCTGAAGGGTTCAAACTGACATGTTTATTTTTTCTGCATTAGAAAAATGCCCCATTTCAGCTGGGGCTTTCAGGGGAATAAGTCAATTTGATCAGCTGATTGGCTGAGGAAACTCAGTTTTTTTAGGGCACCACTGTTGCAACCTTGCTTTTAAAAAAAATGCCAAAAAGAATGGACTAAAAAGTACAGGAAGCACAGAGGGAAACTTTAAAATATCAAGTGGGATTCAGGGGTCTCTGCAAAGCATTGTTAGCCATTTTGCAGCCTGTCCTCCATGTCAGTTGCAAGCCCCTCCCCCTGCCCAATTTGTAAGGCACTAACATTGCAACCATGCTGTTTTTTTAATTCAGGAAAAAAACTGGATTGGTTGCTGTTCAACCAAACAGGGTGCAGGGTCATAAAGGGTGAAAGGCAGGGCCAGGCTTCACACCAAAGAAAGCATTCTGCAAAAAAAAGCTGCAGTTTTCCTTCAGTGGGAAAATACATCAAGGTATGTGTGCAGTGAGAAAAGCTGCAGAAATAGCTCGATTCTGCAGCAGATGCAGCCTTTCCCCTTGCAGAATGCAAAAAAAAAATTGTCTGGGAAGCAGTTTGGAGACTGAATTGGGGTATTCTGACCATGCACACAGAACTCTGGAGAGAAATTAATGCAAAGGTTTAAGGAGTTGCTGCTGCCTCCTCTTTGGTTCTCTCTCTGGGTAAACATGATCGAGGAGGCAAATGGTGGGTTGCAGAGTTCAAACTATAGTATTCAAAAATAAAAGGAAATTAATTCATGAAATGAAAAACACAGATACCTTATACTATCACAGTAAACTGAGCACAAATCCAAAGAAAAGTAATAAAACTATATATCCTCTTTCTCTTAACTCTATACATACCCTAACTATGCTATTTATTCTTGGAGCCACAAGTCATCAAAAATAGTTCATCACCCCAACTTTCCTTTGTGTGGGGTCTTTTCCCATGGCAATCCTTAAAATCATGTGCTCAAGATGGATTCCAGGTTTAGCTTCATCCTTCATTGTTTAAGACAAAATGGCTAAGAGCTTAGGAACAGATCTGAAGAAAAATTTTTATTCATGTCCAGAGATTTTATAATCTCTTCTCTGGTCCTCCCTTTGCAGGACTATCTGGTCAAGGTATTAAGCCAAAACTGTTTGTTTTCTTCTGGCCAGAGTCATGTGTCTGTTTATGGCTCTGAATTGTCCAATGCCTGTGAAGGTAATCCTTTCCCATAGCCTTCCCATTGATACCTGTTAATCTGCGAGAAGGCATTTTGGGCATGTAAAGGGCCAGACTCAATTACTGTAAATTTGATGTGAATCCTGGGGTGTAGGTCACTTCTCCACATGGTCTATGAAAAGCTTTATTCCCTGTATAAAGGTACAGTAGTTGCTGCCTCCTGACTAGGTCTTGAGTGATTTATAAATCTGCATTGGTTCAATGCTGAACAGTTTTCTTTCATCTATGCACATATGTTCATATATATGTACCTATTTGTGGAGCTTTGTGTGCCCTCCATAAATCTAAAGCAATCCAAGACTGTATTCATATGATCACCTCTATATAATCAATCAGTTCAATATCAGAATGTCTCTGTACTTACTTAGTATAGCTATATGCTTACATTTGGAAACGAAATGATATGGTGATCCTAATGGAGAGGCACATAACCACTTTTTCAACAGAGCTGACAAAGTGCATGTGAACAGCTTATTGTACATGCAGTGTTCACAAGAATTAAACTGAAACAGGAGCCAGGTGAATAAATTTTTCAAAACTGACTACTAGTAGAGATGGGCACGAACCTAAATACAGACCAAAAACCCCCCACGAACCAGCCTGGTTCGGGGGTCACGAACCAGGGTTCGTGGAAGCTTGTTTCCACCAACTTCCATGAACTGGACTACTGGTTCGTTTGGTTCATATTAAAGGGCCAGTTTAAAGAGCCATTTCCCTGGGGGAAATGGCCATTTAAACTTTTCCTGCCACTAGCAAGCAGCAGGTACCCTTTAAACTATCAGCTGGCAGGTGGCAGAGGGGGGGGATCTAACCAAAAGAACACTTGCTTTATATTATCACACTAAGGGGAAAGTGTGCTTACAAGCTTTTCAGCACACCAGCTCATGCTGGAAGTCATATCTTTGCCAGCTTTAATTAAGGAATTATCAGGAACACAACAACATTAGACAGAACTGTGTCAGTAGAATTCGTCTCCATCCATTTCACTTTGGCATTTAATCAACTAGCAAATAATTTCCTATTTTACTTTCCAAAAGAAAAAGACACTAGTATGTATTTCTCTACTTTACTTTTCCCCCCAGTCTTGAATGTGTATGTGACTATACTGAACATGAAACTTAACATTAATCTACAGCAGAGTACAACAGGAAAGGGCAAAATTAATGACCTGTGAAATAGGAACAGTCAGTGCTTGGTAATCTATGCCTGGCTTGGCTACAGAACTTTGTATTTTCCATAGATACACTATAGTGGCCAACTAACATAGCTCATTCACACTTTCATGTGTGATGGAAGCAAAGTATATTAAAATAGTTTATTTCTATTTGGGGGAAAGGGAGGAGTTAGCCAACCAATTATCCTGGCTTATTCTGTTGATAATGTTACTAAGACAGACACCCTTTTCAAAAAGAAATGGTGAGTAAAAGATTGTTCACGTTATATTGGAAAAATGGGAGTAACTTATTGTTTTCACCAACTGCATTCTTGGCCCTTTGTAAGAAACTTTATTTATTTTTAATTTTATTACAGTCTTGCATCATTTACAATGATTTAGTTATTGGAAGAACACATGAGCATTCTAAATAAGCAGATACATACTGCAATAAATCATGTGAACAAGACCTGTGAGAGCATTTTCTGTATTTCTCAGCCATAAAGGACTCAACTTGCAACGAGAGAAGTCAAAAACAGCCTTGACCTTACACATTACCAAGTAATAAATATTCTGGCAACAAATTCTCAAATGTTCCCTATGTTTTCTAGGAATCAACTAAATAATTTTATCTAATTTCATGCCACTACACAGAATATATAGCCAAGGTGAACATAAGCTGTTCTGTTCTAGTACACTGGATTGGTAAGAAAACGGCCAAGTAACCCTTAAAATGGGTCCCTGAGCTGCTGCAGCCTAGTGGTCAGGCAAGGAGTCACTTTCCCCATTAGGCGGTATAGCTGGCTGAGAGAGGGGCTAGGTGCATGCAGTTCCATTTGCTTAGTGGCATGCCTGGGTCAGCATAGTTCAGCTGATGGGGCCAATGTGTGCTTGGCTGCCCACACTGGCTGTCTTCCCCATTATGCTTGCAAGTGGGAAGAGTCCTATGGCACCCTTAACCATCAGCTGAGGGGCACTGGCTAGCTAGAGGGGCAAGGAAGGCTCACAACTTGCCCACCCCAGCGCTGCTGCTCACCACATGTAGCCAACAAGTGCCTTGCCTGAACCCCAGCCCTGCTCAAATATGCTACCAGCCTCCCAGGTGCCTCATCCAGGCACCATGGCTGGCTCTGATGCTGTTGCTGCTTACCTGATGCTGGCTCCTTGTCCATTGTTTGATTGGCCCAGCTGCTGCTGCTACTGCTCAGCTTATGGGGATGGCAGCCAAAAAGGGAGTGTTGGCAGTGACTCAGGCTTTCCAGTCATGGCTGTTGCAGTAGTTGCTTTAAAAAGGAGTGAGAGGCAGCCAAGGAGGATCTGCATCAGGCATTGTAGGGTGGCTGCGCCTGCCACTGTCATACCCTCTCTTCTCCTGGTTGACGTCAGGAGAAAGGGCCACGGTGGGAAACACCACAAGGGCAGAGCCCAAGACAGTACGAGGGTGGGTGACAGTACCAGTAAAACACTTAAATTACTTTCAACCCTGTTTATAGGTATACCTGCTCTGGTGATTTGACCAAGATCTGCAGAAGCTGTCAGTGGCAGAGCTTCCATCTAAACTCTCTAGCTCAAACTGATCACAATCCCTGAATTTACTGATAATCTTTTTACATATTTTATCACTTGACCAGACCATCTCTAACTTTCCTTAGAAGCCATTTGCAATCCTTGAATAATGCCAATGTGAAATCTTTTAGCTGACAAGGTCAGTATGGAAGCCCAGCTTCATATTTTTAATCTCCATTTTAATAGTTTCATGCATGCATCAGTCAACCAAAAGAGATGTTTTAAATGCCTCATTAGCTTTTGAGTAGAATCTGAGAATTCCCCCATTACTTACAAATATTAATGCCTCACCTATCATATTTAAAGAATGGTAGTAGTGCACCCAAATGGCACAATCAGCTTGTGGAGCTCCAGAAGTGGAAAGGGGAGGGTAAATTTCACCCAGTTCTCCTTTATCACCACAGCCTCCCCCCCGCCCCGCAACCCAGATGGCACTTTCTCCATGAAGGTCTCATAACCCCAGACATTAAACGGGGAAGGGGAACAGGCAGAAAATCAGCATCTCCCAGTTCCTTTTCCTGGATGTTGGTAGGCGACAGTTCCACCCGAGGAAGGCTCTGCATTTAGCTGAACAGTCTGGGAGGATAACAGTCCAACATATTTAAATATTATGCAGACAGTCAACATCTTTTCAGAACAAAAAGAACAAGGAAAACTTTCACTGTGATAAAAGATTATGACAGTGTTGTTGTGAATGGAAGGCCCTGGGAA
This sequence comes from Eublepharis macularius, assembly GCF_028583425.1. NCBI lineage: Eukaryota > Metazoa > Chordata > Lepidosauria > Squamata > Eublepharidae > Eublepharis > Eublepharis macularius. The sequence goes on along the minus strand of NC_072796.1, from coordinate 82,481,991 downwards.
GGTGCTTGTGTGTTACATATATTGCCTCTAGTGTCATAATAGGTATTGCCAGTGCCTCTTTATTAAATGAAAGGGTCCATTCATCTTGCCTACAAGCCTTGAAACCCTCCCTTTAGCCCCACATGTGTTGCGTGGTTGTGGTTTGTCTGTGATGAGGGCACAGCTCTCTACGTATGGCCAAAGGCACTCCCCTTTTTTATTAAGACTTTGCTTGCCTTGGGACTAATAAGATTCAAGCAGCAGCTAAGCTATGTGTGGTTCTATGAATTAGTTGATATCAGCAGTTGAGCTCAGGACTTGTCACAGAGTTAATATGAAAACTGCTCTTCTGAACATCCCATGTTGGATCTGCATTAACACAAAACAATTTGTAGGAAATTCAGGCCATCCTGGAGACATCAGTGTTAAATTATTGGTGTGATGCCTGTCATGGCATGGAAAATGTATTTCCATACCCTTGATAAAAATCAGTAATAGAGCATCATTGCCACCTGCTTTGCGCTACTCCTAAGCAATTTCAAACTTGAAGCAACCAAGTATGGCCTAGTGAAATGCTTTTTCACTAGCTGTAAACACTCTCAGACATGGTTTTAATGTTTACACATCTAGAATTTTTGCCTGAGAAGAACATTAGAGAAGAGCACCATCCTGCCAAAGGTAAAATACTTTAAAATCCCACTGGCCTAGAGAGCTCCCAAGATGAGGCAAAGTGGAGCTCTGGCACCTGTGAAGTACTCATACAGCAACACTAAGAACAGCGATCCCAGTTCATAGATGCTGCTTCTGGAACTCCCTGTGCCCAGCACACTGACAACTTTTAATAAAATGCTTCATATTAGTAACAGCACAGGGCTACTCATAGCTCCTCTTCCATATTTGGTTTGCTCTTGCAAATTAATTTCTAGAACTTTTCAGTCATGTTCACTGGTAAACAATTACTTCAACTTTGAGCACTGTGACACACAGAATTCGTTAACAAGGGAACCAAACAGTCAGGTACAGCGACTTTTCAGTTAAATAAAGGAAACCAGTTCCAAAGGAGGCCAACTGTTGTGCTGTATCTTTTGCAAAACAATTGTTCCCTTATACCATTAAACAACTCCCCAGAATATATAAATCAGAGATCAGGAGTTCTATTTCACCATAAAACACACTTTGTCCATCTTACAACTCCTACTGCAAAAAGAACTTTTATAGATAGGATTTTGGAAAGTCAACTCTATAAATGGAAAATAGGAAATATTTTTACACCACAGGAAAATCTGCAAACTGTAAATGATTAAATGCAATGGCATTTTATAAATTCTAACAAGGCAATCCACAGTTCACTATAAAATCTTTACAGTATTTTTTCCTACAGTTAAGCAAATATGTCTGAGCTGTCTCTCATTCACCAACATTAAAAATAATGGTTTACTTTTTAAAATAATTTATTTCAATCCCCTCTCAAAAAATAGACATTGGTTTCAGGTAAGTCCCACAGATTTTAATGGTGTATATGAACAAGTAAAACAAAGCATAGGAATACCAAAGGATTGGACAACTTCGCAAAAAAATTAACAGACCTATCAGATATGTAAACACAAACCTGTTTTCATCAACTAATCAAGAGATCAAGTACACTGCACCTTACATCATAAGAAATCTATTTTAGAAAATGCTACTGTTGATGAAACATAATAAATTTATACCATGCAATGCAAATTCCCCAGTAAAGATGTGCAGTACTAGGTAAGACAACTAGCAAGAAAACATATTGTACATGATTAAAATTCTGTTTTATGTCCCCAAATTACACTCTGTTTCTGTGACACTTTGCAAAACCAAGACCAGAATGGAATTGCGACAAATATTTGTCTTAAATAATGCTGTCCTATTATCAGAGTATAACTCAATTTCAACTTCGTTGCTGTAGGAAAGACTTCTGCTATTCAAATAAAGCCGACTCAGAAAAAAGACAACTTTTAAACAGCACCAAGATCACAAAATAAAAAGATAAACATGTTGTAACAAGTGTAGTTGTATAATGCCAGCTTGCTGAAGCGTGCTTTCCAAACCTCTCATAAAGGGCAAACAAGGAGCATTACATTTTATAATCCTGGCTCCACATAACGCTCAGATCGCAGGAAACAAAGTATGTTTGGTGAAAGGAATGAAGAGCTCAAACAAAGCTTGCCACTTACCCTGCTGCACGCACCATGGTCTTCCGATACTCCAATAATTCCAATACACTAAGAGTTCTTTTATTGTCTGAAGGAATAAAGTCCTTGATGAGGCAAAAAGGAAAGTTCTCAAGCTAGAAGCCTGAGAGAGACTGAATTTAAACCCCAGCTCAAGATCTGTGTTCTCTGTGTCTATCTTTAACTTGCAGATGATTCGGTTTCACATTCCACTGAAGTCCTGCTGGCAGATGCATTTGCAAAGCTTACTGATCGCAGGCATTCAAAGACACTCCCTTTCTCTCCTCTTCCCCCTCCCCCCTTTGCCACTCCATCCCCCTTTCCCTTCCTTTCCCCTTCCTTCCAAGAGCCCCATGCAAATGTTTTTTGATCTGTCTTTGCAAGATGAAAGAAGAGGCTTTCACCGATACCTGCTATGTTGGCAGAGATGGAAACCAAGTCCTCTTGCCATGTCTGCCATTCAAACTCCACCATGGCTTTACAACCCAAAATAAACTGCCTTCCAGATTTGGCTGCCAGGAAAGGAATGTTCTGCAAGTGACATTCCTGCATGCCCGCACCAACACAGCACAGAGCTGTTGTGCTTTCTAACAGCATACACAGCAGGGATATATGACTGAGTGAAAAGAAGAACACCCCCTTGTGCTGCACCCTTGAATAAACATTGGTAAAACAATGCCTGTATCCCCACCCCCCATGCAACTGGCCTGCAGGTAAGTGTGTATAGGATTGCAGTCTTTGGAATGATGAATTGTGTTTGTAGGTAAAACCAAGTCAAAGACTTTTTTCCTCAGCAGCAGCCAACCCGAAGCTCATAGGCAGATCATGGCAGAAATAGTTATCCCTGTTCCTTGCCTACTCCTATCAGGTAATCAGAGACGTATTGCCTCTGAACATGGAGCTTCATTTCACCTATTTAAAAAAGCTTACTTATCTGTGTAAAACCAATTAACTGTATAAAACCAATGGGGTTAACCAGTTAAATCTGCATATTTACATAAGAATAAAATGATAGCATGTTTGTTTAGTTCATTTTTATACTACCCTTCTTTCAAGGAGCTCAGGATGGCATCCATCCTTCTCCCTTCCTCCATTTTACCACCACAACCCTAACTTCAGTGGGCTTAGGAGGATGTAACTCTGTTTAGGGTTGCCCTGTAAACGATCTAAAAGAGCTTTAAAAATATCTAGGCTGTTTTCACATGCACACGTAACCTCAGAGCATGAAGCGTCTTCCTAGCATGACTTCCCGGCACAATGCCCTTTAATGGTGTGATGGTGTCAGAAAACGCGCCATTAAACGGGATCGTGCCAGGAAATCATGCTAGGAAGATGCTTCATGCCATGAGTTTTGCATGATTTTCTGGAGGGTTAGGGCGTGTGAAAATGGCCCTGGTATTCTATTAGCGAGTGAGAGAGAGAGAGAGAGAGAGAGAGAGAGAGAGATTTAAAATGTGGGGAAGTACATCAGGGAAGAATGCCAGCGTCACTTTCAAGAAAAAGGCAGCCAACACTCCTGCCACACCTAATATTAGTTAATGGCAGAGTCTACAGATTTCAAACCCAGCCACAGTATGAAATGGGGACATAGATTAACATTATCCTGGGAGGCTTCACAAAGATGCAAGATCAGAAGAAGAAGAGGGAAACAAAGTAGAAGGACCCAAGCCTCTAGATGCTAATCCACTGTCGTATCAAGTTCTGGCACGGAATCCAGTATTGAAGTTTAGAGTACTTCCATCTGCCCGCTTCAAGATCCATATCAAGGGAGGCAAAGTGACTACAGAAGATCACTTTACCTGATTATCAGAATTCCTAGGAACACCTCTATTATATATTATCTGCCTACAATTTTATATTATTGTGTTTCCCGCAATGTACAATGTACTTGAACATTTGTAAAAGATAACAGTTGCAATGATTCAACTTCCCTAGATCATCCAAAATGTTCAAAAGATCAGACAAATGTCATCTACTAAGCAACTTTGAACTTCTGCCTGCTTGCACACATGTACCTTGATAGAAACAAAGAATAATGGAAGTTCTGGGTAATTACAGCATTTGAGGTAAAGGGTTTAGAAAATTGAACTCTTCACATATTACTGGAAAAGTTATAACCCAATACTATGCATGTTTATGCAGAAGAAAGTTCTATAGATGGGACTTCCACCAAAGTATATATAATTGGAGCCTGTGAAAAATCACATACTTCCAAGCCGTCCCTCTTTCCTAGGATTATATCTTAAGATGTACATTTGAAATCTAGAAGAATTTACTTCTGAGTAAACATGAAGCTGGAAGTACAATAACCCACTAACAATAATGAGACTAGCACACCCCTCCTAATTTATTCAGATTAATTACTCATTTAATAGTTCTACATTTATAAAGATCAAATACATGCTAAAATATAGATTTTTTAATGGCACACATTTAAGTAAGTGAGGAAGGGACATGCATCAAGATGAATTATTGAGCACTTTCAGCTGAAGCCTGGAAAAATATCGATTCACTGTCAGTTTATTCAGAAGGATTACATGACAAAACATTTGTATTTAACAGCAGCACAGGCCTTGCCAGAGAATTTGTTGACAGTAGTTTGCAACTAAGGGTCAAGCTAAACTAGACTCCAAGCATGAGTTCAGACTCATGGCTAGGAATGCAATTTTACCTGGGAACTGTAGTTTTCAGAGACAGAGCTGTGCACTGGGGGATAGGGTAGGGGTTCCTTAACAGCTCTCCGCCTAGCTAACACCTCTGCTGGCTGCTAGGCCAGCTTCCCCCACAGCTGCTTGCTTGCCTCCCTCTCTCCCCTCAAAACTCTGGTTGGCAGTATGGGCTGTTGCGCGCCACTGCTGCCTCCCTCCTGCATTTGCTCCTTCTAGGAATGTGGGAGTATTCCCCTCTACATGGAGTATATTTCATACTTCCCTAGCCTGGCCTGGCCTTATTGGCACAAATTAAATTTTACACTAAACTGCTCCACCGCTGTCTTCATCCTGCCTTCACTCCTGCCAGAAGTGCGTGAATGCAGCCACCCAGAGCACAAGGGAAGGGAGTGAAGGCAGGAGTAGAGTTGCCAGCCTCCAGGTGGTAGCTGGAGATCTCCCAGAATTACAACTGATCTCCAGGCTACAGAGATTAGTTCCCGTGGAAAACATGGCTGATCTGAAGGGTGAACTCTATGGCATTATACCCTCTGAGGCCCCTACCCTCCTCAAACCCTGCTCTCTCCAGGCTCTACCCATCCAAATCTCCAGGAATTTTCCAGCCTGGACCTGGCAACCCTAGGCAGGAGAAATGCAGTGGTGGAGTGCAATGGCCCACACTGCTACCCAGAGTGTGTGGAGGGAGGAAGAGGGAGCTGGCCGTCAGAGGCCGCAGCCAGGCGAAGGGCTGCGAGGGACTCTCTCCACTCGCTCATCCCACAGTGTAGGGCTCTGTCTTTGAAAACTACAATTCCCAGGTAAAATTGCATCCCCAACTACAAAGAAAAGACTTGAAACCATTTGAATGCCTGGGCTGTGAGACTAAACTGCCTGTTCGCTATAAACTCAAACATACACATAGTACTTTATGCTGACAAGGCAAATAGCTCAATATTTACATTAAGCTCCAGTATTAAAGAAAATTTTTACAAATTGATGTATCGTTGGTATATGACTCCTGAAAAATTAGCTAGAATGTATAAGGGGGCGTCAAATGTATGTTGGAAATGTGCTAAACAAGAAGGGACATTTTTTCATATGTGGTGGACATGTAAGAAAGCAAAGAGTTTTTGGTTGCAGATACAATAATCGATTCAGAAGATTTTGAAGATTAAACTTCAGCTAAAACCAGAGACTTTTCTGTTGGGAATAATGGACAGCCAGTTGGAAAAAAGTTTTAGCGCACTGTTTTTATAATTTATTACAGCAGCAAGAGTACTTTATGCACAAAAGTGGAAAACTGCAACATTGCCTACAGTGGAAGAATGGTTGACAAAAGTTTTGGAGTTTGCGTTAATGGCAAAACTTACTGCATTAATTAGAGAAAGGGCATTGGTTAACTTCTGGACTGAATGGAAACCGTTAATAGACTTTTTGCATGAAATGGATAACAAGGATTTGATGACATCTGGATTTATGGATTAAGAAACAGGAACAATAGAAAAAAGGGGTTTTGTGACTAAAGATGGGCACGATCCCAAAAAAATTGCCGATCCAGCTGATCGTGGATCGGCGCTGGTGACGATCCCGACTAAACGATCCACACCGATCATCTCCCGTTCCCGATCTGTGGATCGTGGATCGTAGAGGCCAAAGTGGGGCGCGCTGCTATTCCCAGCTATGTGGGAAGGTGGGTGTTGGCGGCAGCCCCCAGGCCCAGCGGGCACAGGGAGACGGCGATGAGCCGCCTCCCCTCAGGGGGCAGGGAGTCTGGCCGCTCGCCGGCATCACCCCCCATGTGCCCGCCCACCAGGCCAAAAAGGAGCACGCTGGTGAAAAAAGAACGGGGTGATGCCGGCGGCATCTGTGTTTGAGTTTGGCCATCTGTGTTTGGCTGTCAGAGCTGCCTATCAGGGTTTGCAGGGATGAGATTGGAGTGCCCATGGCTACAGAACACCCCCTTCCCCCTCCCTCCCCTGGCTGTCTTCTCCCAACTGGTGACTGCTTTGCTGCTCTGTGGTTGAAAGGAAGCCTTGCTGATCAAGGAAAGCTGGGCTTCCATTCGGGTTTCCAAGGCGACAGAAGGAGGGGAAACACAGCTCAGGCATTCCCCTGGCTCCTTTGCCCCGGGAATAGATTACTGGTGCCTGAGTGTCTGGCTTCCCGATCCAAGCACGATCCAGCCCCGATCCAGCCCCCCTCCCGACCGCTGGATCGTTGGCCATGGCCAATCATGGCCCACTGAGTCATGATCGCGCGATCGCCATTATTGTGGGGGTTTTTGGATCATAATGCAGATTGTGCCCATCTCTATTTGTGACTAACTTAGAATAAGTGGGAATCTAGAAATGATATATACTTGTTGCAGAGAAAATCAGAACTCAACTTGTAGTGTAATTTAGTTTTGTTTTCTTTTTTCTTTTCCTCTTAATTTTATAGATATATGTATTGTTAGTGTGTTATGTTTAGAATTGTGTGTTTTTTCCTTGTTCTCTATGTTTGTTGTTTATTGTGTTGTGGTGTGTAGTTTATAGTTTAAATAAAGAAAACAATATTTTCAACGGAATCCATGATGGAGAGGGACCATACTTTATAAGTAACTATTAAATGTCACCAGTTTGTTGCTAATTCTACTACTTCACAGAGTCCTCCTTATTTGACAGTGTTCAGCTCATCTGGCAAAGCTGTTTTCTCCTAACAAGGCCAGAAGAGGAACTATCTAATGATTTAGGAGATTTGTATATTGGGAGGAAAATATGTGCTTCTTTTCGGAGCTAATAACTATCCTCTCCAATGTCACTTCTCATTTTGGAAATGTGTAAACTTTGCACTTCTCCATAAGCAACTGTGTGAGATAAAGTCTGATAAAAGCAAGTTTCTCTATTGCTATCTCCACTGGAAATCTCACACATACTGAACTCGTAATTTAAAGACTGCCACAGTTTATTTGTGTTCCATTCCCTGGAAGGATTAGTAGTGATATGCAGTTATTAAAGGCCTCTGTTAGATGGCTGCAAACCTTCCGTTCCTTTATTTCCCCTTGTTTATTATCCTCATGGGCTCCTTTGGCAAGGACCTATTTTTTTACTCCTTGTACAGCACCTAGTTTCATATTAGGTGAGACAGTAATAATGCTGTCAGAACAGCCAAAGACACTGCTGTTAAGCACCAACCTTTGCTGTCTTCAGCCATTACTGCATTCAGCTTGAACTCACACACAGTATTTCCCCTACAAACGAAAAGACAAACAAATCCCCTCCACCACAAATAAGATGCTTTTGCTTGAGTTATTCAAAAACAAGCACTTTATGTGGCATCTCCACTCCATCAGTGCTGCACGCATAGCTTACTTTTCAGCATGAACTTGTTGCAGCTCACAAAGTAAAATTATGCCATCAGTCATATCCTAATGCAATCCTTAAAAACAGTAACACTGAAAACTTCTTCAAAATCATCAAAACCTAGAAAATGGTGGAGCTTCCTGCATGGGAGACCACTTGGAATCGGGCAAATCAAATGGAACTTCTTGGTGAAAGAGTGGGAAGTAAATAGAACATACAAGGAGCAAAATTAGAGCAACCCACTTTTATTTCAAATAAAGGACTCCATAGGGCTGCAAATTTTAAATGAATTTTTTAAAACCATTTTCTAAAAGTCCCACAGGAAATGTTCTGCAGGCCTCTCTATGGAAAAAAGAGGCACTTGTGAACTAGCAAAGAAGATGGCATAATTTGCATTATAGACACAGACATGTTCTCAAACTATACAGTGCTCCCAGCCAGCAGCAACATACGCTTTGGCTGGGGGGCGCAATTTGCCTCCCTGAAGGAGGAGGAGGAGGCAGCTATGCTTTCCTGGCCATATGGGAATGCTGGAGGGGGTGAAGCAAGAGGCCTTATAGGGCCATATGGGAATGCTGGAGGGGGTGGAGCAAGAGGCCTTCAGTGTCTCATTCATGCCTCGTGCTAAGCCTGAGTAGAGCACACTCAGGCTGGTGCCACCATTGAGGCGGTGAGGTGGGTGCTGGGGCGCTGGGGCGCTGGAGGGGGTGCCAGGGGCGGAGGCACGCGCCATGGACCTGGTGTGCCTGGCCCGTGGCTGCTACAGCTGGCCAGCCCTGCGCCGCCGCCGCCGCCACCGCCACATGCCCCCGGCCAGGCGCAGCAGCCATGGGCCAGGCATGGCAGGTGGCTGGGGCGGCATGCAGAGCGCAAGCAGCCTTCGCGCGCCACCCCAGTCACCCCCCAGCCAACGGGCCTGGCTTTTGCTGTGTGATGATGTCATCATGCAGTTTGAGGCGCGTGCACTGCACACGCACGCACTTAGGGACCACCACAGGCATCAGAAGCCCTGGTCCCGGTAGTGAGCACACTTCAAGCGATCTCAGCGGAGCTCCTTCAAAACTGGTCTTACTAAAGGCCTTCAAGGCAAAACAGCAGTAGCTGCCTTGGAGAAAATATGCTATTTCCCCTGATTGCTACCTTCAAACTCCAGCATGAGAGCCCGGGCCCAGCGCTAGGCTCACAGCTTTTTCTTATTTACATTTGGGGCCTGTTGTCTATAAGTCAGGAGGACTAAAGCAGAGTGAGGCCCAGCTCCTGTAGGCCTCTGACCTACCTGCTTGGCAGTTTATTCTGTCAGGTGTGGGCATTTTGAGAGTGGCACCCGGTGACCTGCTTAGCCTCTTGGCAGTGGTAGCCGTGTTGTGAAGGCATCTACAATATGCACAGCTACAGGGGTGGCCATTTTGAGTGTGGACTTTGTGTGGCCTGATTTGCCTCCTGCTTACTGTCAGTAGTGGCCATTTTGGTGGGGCTTTTGTAGCTTATTGTGTCTGGGCAACCTGTTATTGTGGCAACCTGTTCCTTCTGTATCACACCAGAAACGATGTCATTTTTTGGCACGATGGGTGGGCATGCTTGTGCTTCACACCAGTACTTCATGCTTGCCTCTGGTCTTTCAAGACGCCTCCCATTCCACTGGCCAGGTGTGCAATGGCCAGGGCATAAGCTGGCGGGAAGAGGATCCCCCTCTAGGACAGGGGATTTGGAAAGCCTATAAATAATGAAGAGGCAATATTTTTTGAACAACACTGCCCCTGATTTGCCTAATAAAATTGTCTTTACCTAATTAATGTGAATGATTTAAGAAACTGTAGCATGCAGACAATGCCAGATTATATGGCATTAATTCCTCAACAGGCTAAACACTTACATTTTCACCAAATGTTTTTTTTGTTAGCTCAAGCAAAATATTTGTACAACTCATGACTATTCATGAATAGAGATGGGGACGAACAGCAATACGAACAAAAAAAAGCCATGAACTGCCCAATCTGCTGTTCGTGAACAAGCTGTTCATGAGGCCCCATTCTAAATGAACAGGTGGTCGTTGCAAGCCTCGTTTGTTGCTGTTCGTCTTGCTGTTCATCAAGCCAGACAGTCTGACATGTGCAATCAATTCTCTTGGCAATTTAGGCAGGGATTGTCTGAACTCTGTCTGAACTCCTGCTGTTGCCCTGGAAACCCCAATCTAAGCCCAATTTAGCTTGATAGGCAGGTCTTCCTTTCAAGTGTGGAGCTCCAAATTTGTTACAAGGGAGCAAAGAGCAGGGGGGAGGGGGGCTCCCAGCTTTGGTTTTGCAGACAGTGGAGAGGGAGAGACAGTTACTGTTGGCATTTTGATAGAGTGCATTGGAGTTTGAATTTTCTTTGTGTGTGGTGGGATAGGGATCTACCCCTTTAAGTTCCAGGGCTGCCGCCAGGCTCTGGACCAAGCTATTATTTATTATTGGTACCTTTCCTGGTGCCTGCTCAGGTCAGGTTTCTGTGAGTGATGCAGTAGGGATCTTGACTTGGATGATGGCTGGAGGAGAGCCTGCTGGCCTCCATGAACAGCCAACCACGAGCATGTTCATGAACAGGGCCATGTTCGTAGTTGTTCATGAGTTCCTGTTCATGGATGGCAACAAACAATGAACATAATGTTTGTTTTTTTTCTGTTCGTGCCCATCTCTATTTATGAATTCAACAGATCTCAGCCTCAAATTGACAAGTCAACCTCTGGTTTCAAGCTCATAATGACTCATTCAGATCTGGAACGTTCCTCTACAAATAGGATACAAATTGAAAGACATTTAAAGGTGGGTAACATACTTTGACTATCCTTTTGGACACATATCCAAGGTTTTCAAAGAAGGCAAAAGGTGTTTCCACCCACTTACTCAATGTAAGCTTAAGGGACAAGCAGAATTCTAAACGGAGTTAGTGTAATATACTACATAGTGTTATATTTGGTAACTTGCAGAACTGAGCAAGAAGATTAAGTAGGCTCCCTTACTCACCAATTAAAAATCTTTACAATTCATGTGCTAAATATAACGTTCCATTCAACTCGAGGTATAGATCAGTTCCATCGTATTTAAAGATCTTTAACAGGCCAAGGCAATCCTACTATAAAACAAGGTGAGACAGCAACTTCAGATTTGGAGCGTTAAGAGTGGCAGAGTTGGAGGTTCTCATGGGGAAAACCATACCCTCTTCATTTCAATAGATCCTGCAGGAGAAGTTCCTAGAAGATTGTGTGCCTGCCCCATATTAATTAGTGATAGTAGGATGGTAGTTAGATTTCTCTCTTCAAGCTCAACATGCCTTTGCCTGTTTTTTTTCTTTTTTAATTTTTTTACTAGGAAAAAAATTGAAACAAGCCTCATATAGAATAGAAATAAAAATATGACTATAGTAGTGAGATATCTACATATAAGCATCCATACTAGGATTGCCAGCCTCCAGATGGGGGCTGGAGATGTCCCATAATTAAAGCTGATCTCCAGGCCACAGAGATCAGTTCCCCTGGAAAAAATGGCTTCTGTTGGGGGTGATCTCTATGGCATTATACCCTGCTAAGGTCCCTCCCTCCCCAAACCCTGCCCTTTCTAGGCTCCACCCCCCAAATCTCCAGGAATTTCACAACCTAGAGCTGGGAACCCTAATCCATACAAGGTTTCCAAATACCTCAAAATAAGTCCATACACAGTTGTTCTCTATATGCTGTATGTTAGAATAGTGATAAAGTTGTAAGGTCCTCAACCCACTGAATTGCAGGAGGTGGGCATTTGTCTTTCCAATGCTGTAGTATAAGTCTTTTAGCTACAGAAGCAGCACAAAGGGTATGCACAGGTACTATGCAGATACAATGACCTACCACACTGATATATACATTGGCTCGATTTACCCAGTCAGGGTTATGATATGCTCATGGGTTCTTCTTTAGACAATGGGCTTAGAAGAGTCTAACTCTACTTAAGATAGTGCTGATAGTTTCCCCAAATGTTATTTCAGCATACTGTGTAGTTTTTATGTAGTAAACATTTATATGTTTTTTTTTATTTACAAATTTTATTGGGTAGGTTAACTTAAGTATTACATATAAAGTCAACTTCATTTTGTTCTCTATATATCAATTGCAGGCGAGTGCTAAATGGGGGGAGGAGAGCAGGGAGGGGGCACGGCGACAAGAAACACTCAGACACAGTGCTGGAGGTAAAGAGGCCACAACTTTATTGAGATTACAGCTCGGGAGCAAAGGCGCGCATAGGGCACAGATCCGAGCATCGGCTGACCCGCCTGCCAAGCCGATGAGCCACACGCCCCCTCAGACCCCTGCTGAGGGGGGGAACCATGGGATGACAGTCAGTGGGATGCCAGGTGGGTGTACACCCCTGTGTGGATCATCCCCTGTCACCTGGGAGTGAGGTGGACTGACAGCCCCCGTCTGGGCATGCACCGGCCATTCCTCACTCCCCAGACCCCTTATGGGGATCCCCATAATAGGGAAACTGAGCCTGAGGGCCCTGTTTTCCCCCAAACAGATCGGTGCCCAATGCCCCAATCCGCAGCCTGCTCAGTCCAAAGTTGTGACAAAAGGGAGGGCTGGGCGGGATGCCGCCACTGGCCAAGTGCTGAGGGGTGGGGAAGAGCCATCTGACCAGGGGCCTGCGCCGGATGTGCCTGGGCGGAGATACCTGGCCCCTGGACACTCCCCACCCCTCCCCAACATGGCGGCCACCATGCTGCTTCCCCGCTCGCCTCCCCCCGCATCGCCCGCAACTCAGGCCCCCAGGTGAGTCTGGGAGCCGTTATTTGCAGGCGAGTGCTAAATGGGGGGAGGAGAGCAGGGAGGGGGCACGGCGACAAGAAACACTCAGACACAGTGCTGGAGGTAAAGAGGCCACAACTTTATTGAGATTACAGCTCGGGAGCAAAGGCGCGCATAGGGCACAGATCCGAGCATCGGCTGACCCGCCTGCCAAGCCAATGAGCCACACGCCCCCTCAGACCCCTGCTGAGGGGGGGAACCATGGGATGACAGTCAGTGGGATGCCAGGTGGGTGTACACCCCTGTGTGGATCATCCCCTGTCACCTGGGAGTGAGGTGGACTGACAGCCCCCGTCTGGGCATGCACCGGCCATTCCTCACTCCCCAGACCCCTTATGGGGATCCCCATAATAGGGAAACTGAGCCTGAGGGCCCTGTTTTCCCCCAAACAGATCGGTGCCCAATGCCCCAATCCGCCACAAGAGCCACAAAATGGCTCACCGCCAACGCTCCAAGAGCTGCAAAACCAAAACAAGTGGGCCCCTCAGTGTCCTGCAGCCACCCATCCAGACCCCAGTTGGAAGGGCATCACCAGGTGAGAACCACCGCCATACCATAATAGCTGACCAGGGAAGAATCACCCCATGGGACTCCACCGGTTGCCCCTCAGCCTCTGCCCCTTGGCCCCTGTTCTATCAGGGCAGGGCACCATGAAACTTTCTAGCCCATTGTTCAAGGAGGCTCATCCTGAGCCAAAGCCCCCTGGTGATCCTGAAGAACTGCGGGATGCCCACGTGGCCACTGCTATGATCCACTGTGCTGGCATGCCCCCTCCAGGATGTAGCCGTCACCGTCCCTCTAGCAAGTCCGTACCAGAGCCAGGTCAGAACCTGCAGCTAAAAAGAGAGAATCAGCAGGGGGCTTAGGATCTAACAATGTAGCTCAGCACCTCTGACTGCGTAACACACCCCCATCCACAGCAGGGAATCCCTGGACCACCCTGCTGGGGACCACCTTCCCCAGGAAATGGGAGGGGGGAAAGGCAGACCACACCAATAGCACGGACATGCATTCTGGGGAGGCACCTGAATGGCACAGTGACCCCTGCTCTATGCCCAGAGGAAGGCGAAAAACCTCCAAGGCCCCAGAGCCAATCAGGCCTGGAGGAAAATTCCTTCCTGACCCCAAATTGGCGATCGGCATTACCCTGGGCACATGAGAAAGGACCAAGGAGCTAGAGCCTGTATACTCCTCTGGATGTTGGGGGCAAGGCCCCATGCCCTCGAGGAAGACCGGCAAATGTACAGCCAAGGCTATGGACATCGGGTGACTCAAGCCAACCGCTAAAGCACCACCTGAGAGGGCTGCTGGGGTGGAAGAAGCACACAGTCCCAGAGCTCCCATGAACCCATGAGTGGTTACCAATTTCCGCAGTTTGCTGTCAACAGGTCCGGCCCATAATTCCATCCCGGATGCAAACCTGGATGGAACCAGTCCCCTAGGGTTCCGCAATGCAGATTCCATGTCCCGCAGCATACTGGGCTGAAGAAAACTTGTTAGTTGACTACGCAAGGTGAACTAAGTGCACACCATTTGGTACAGGTAGTCCCCTGTACACCGAGTCATCACTGACCCCTGGGAGATGTGGCATCACGACATTCTCTTGGCAGATCTTTTGCTATGGGGTAGTTTGCCATTGCCTTCACCAGTCATCTACACTTTCCCCCCAAGAAACTGGGCACTCATTTTACCGACCTCAAAAGGAGGGAAGGCTGAGTTAACCTGGTTACCTGAACCCAGCTTCCACCAGGACCGAACTCAAGTCGTGAGCAGGTCGGGCTGCAGTGCTGCAACTTACCATTGAACCGTGTCAAATCGTTCCAGATCCTGCCCCCTCCAGGGGCATATTGCTGTGGCTATATCCCATTTCTAAAACAAATAGTTTAATATATGCTGCAGCTGAATCTCTATACCTATCCATCTCTAAAATTATCTATACACCTATACAGATGTATTAGGCTGATCCTCAAAGGAAACTCGGGAGGTGAGGGGATTATTTACTTATGCTCAGAGAAGATGAGGGGAGCACCTAATATTGAATCTCCAAAAAGGGTGTTGGACGTGCTATCTCATTATTTTATACATAGGCCAGGATGCTGCCTCTGATTGTGAGGAAGAATCGCCCTTCCAGGCATGGTCATAAGGTTTTCAAACCCCACCACAGCAGCCAATGCTGTGCCACTCCTGAATAGGAGCTTACCCTAGCATTCCCCTCCAGTTTGGGAAACTTGCAGTGTACCATTACTGGCCACTTCCGCGCACCCAGGCATCCAGCAATGCACGCCGAGGGTGACGGATTTAATCAACATACATTAACTACACAGCACTAGACATGTTCTACCTATTCCAGTATTATACTGTGAAGTAGAAAAGTGAGGGACTCTTGTCACTGTGAAACCTGCAGAGAAGTGATGGGCATGTGTGTTGGAGAAACTATAACCATTTCTCTGTGCGGGAATGTGGCAGTGAGTACAGAAAGAGATAGGCCCACCTTGCCAATGCCACCGGCATGGGATCATGCCTAGCCTAAGGCACTAAAATGGTTGCTTTGCAATGAGTCCCATACCCAATAGTACAAGATAAACCTTGCGAACATAGCCACCCACATTCTTCCCGGCTGGTAGTTAGTGTAGCCAGGGAACCAAACAGTAGCTCAGATACCTGTACTGAACCTCTTAGGCAGCTATCCAGCTTGGACTCTCTTTTCTAGCCAGCCACCAAATCTGATAAGAAACCATGCCCAACATTTAAGTGAACACACCAGAGATGCTAATCTGAAGCTGCAAATTTAAAATTGAAGCCCAGTAGCACCATGGACCACAACAAAATCATTCCAGTATAAGTCTGAGTTCTGTTTTGTTTGTTCAACTCAGAACTCATTTCACTGAGCTGCTGTAAGTTAAAGGTTTTAAGTGCCGCTGGTCATCCGTTTCATTTTTCTGTACACTATGTCTTCATTTTTTTTCTCTGCAGTTTTAAAATAGTTAAGAAAAAAAAACTAACAAAACATCCTTGACACGCAATATGCTTCAACAACATATATTATACATATTTAAAACTCCTGGTCAGCATGATTGCAGATTGATTATTTTAATAAATGCTGTTCTGCCTGCCTTCCCAGTTGGTGAGCCTGAGAATTAAGCCCCCTCTGGATGCTGGTTACATGTTTAACTCACATTATAGCAAATCTGAAGAAGTGAGCTGTGGCTCACAAGAGCTCATACCCTGCCACAAATTTTCTCAGTCTCATAGGTGCTACTGGACTCTTGCCCCTTCTTACTGCTACCGCCACCCATCCTGACCAAGCAGTCTGAGTGCACCCCCCCCCACCCCCCTGGGAACCACTGTTTACCTGCCTTATTAGTCTGGGATGCAAAGCTCTCTTCCAGCCTGTGCATGAGTGCCAGATCTCTCTAATGTGACTAGTGCCATAAATACTGCCACAATGTATCTGAAATATATGGCATACTGAGCTCTATGAAAGTTGAGGCTGAGCAAGGTACAGTGCCCTACAGCCAAGAAGCAGTGATCTTCCTAGGAAACTGGCCCTGCTCTCTGGAGATCAGTTGTAATACCAGAAGATCTACAGCTACTACCTGAGAACTGGCTGACCCATAATTAGAATAAAGCCCCACTGCAATGAAGCCCGTGGCTGCTTCTTGGCAATGAATGGCTCCTAAACATTTGAATTGCCTTTTCCTTTTGTTATTGCTCCCTAGCTACCAACAAGGGGCTGGGAAGAATAGGATAGAGGAGGAGAGGCAGGCCTAGGCAGCCCCAACAGGCACAGTATTTACCTAAACACCAGATCCCAGAGAAGCACGCAACTCCTCCCACTTGGCTGCTCCTAAGCTCCCTCATTCTCCCCCACTCACCCCCTTCAGGTTGCCCCTGAAACGATAGCTTTCCCAAGCAGTAGGAAGGTCCATCCAGGGAGAAGCAACACACACACATACCCTTTCTTATATCTTCGTGTTATGAATAGCCCATCTTTCTTGGGGGGAGAAGTGATTTCGGCTGCCTGGCTTCCGCTCCCATCACTGGGAGATCTCTCAACTGCTATGGTGTCTGGGTGGGCAAGGGGGAGGCAGCGCCAAATCCCTCTTTAACTACTTCGGCTCCTCTCTCCTGATCTGAACTCCTTGTCGAACAGCCTGCTGAGGCGCAGCCGCTAGTTTCCTGAGGGGGAAGGGGGCTGGTGCTACTCATGCGCTGCCCAGCCTGCCCTCCCCTGCTGATGCCAGCCCTGGTGGATGAAGGTGAAGCCGGGGAGGCAGCGGTTCTGGGTTTCAAGCCCAGAGACAGAGAAACCTGTGCACGCGTGCACGCGCGCACGCATGCTTCCACCCCACTCCTTCCTTCCCAGCCTGTGCTCCGTGGGAGCCGATAATCCCCACACAGCCCCTGCTCTCCCGCTATCCCCAGGGCCCGGGGGGGGGGAAATACATCTAGCCCACTTGCTCTCGAACTGCCTTGCCGCAGCCTCCCGTGCCCATCTCTGCTGCCTTGGATGCAGCCCATGCTGCCGCCGGCACCACAGCAGCGAAGTCTCTCACAGCTTGGTTGTTGATGCTGCCAGCGAGGCCTCACGCCCTCGCTCGTTCGCTCCCCCATTGCCGCCCCGGCGGTGAGTCCTCGTGCCGCTTGCTCGCTCGCCGCCGCCATCACTCCCGGCGAGGCCTCGTGCGGCTTACTTGATCGTCGCCATCGTCAGCAAGGCCCCACGCAGCTTGGTTGCCTGCAGCCGCCGAGGGACCCCGGGGCTCGCTCACCCGCTCACTCGCTCACTCGCTTGCTCGCCGCCGTCAAGGCCCCGCGCGGCTCACCTGCCCGCTCACTGCTGTCGAGGCCAAAGCCCAGCACAGCCCACAAGACCGTGACCTCCGCTTGGCCCCCGCGAGCAGGACCCGGAACGTCCTGCCTCCATGCCGCCACTGGCCAAGTGCTGAGGGGTGGGGAAGAGCCATCTGACCAGGGGCCTGCGCCGGATGTGCCTGGGCGGAGATACCTGGCCCCTGGACACTCCCCACCCCTCCCCAACATGGCGGCCACCATGCTGCTTCCCCGCTCGCCTCCCCCCGCATCGCCCGCAACTCAGGCCCCCAGGTGAGTCTGGGAGCCGTTATTTACCTCACAGTTACCAATTAATATATGCATTCCCCACCCTCCCTCCCTCCCTTTCCCTTGACCCCCAACAGCACTGAAACCCTTTTAATTCTTAAAATATTCCTTCTATTCTATTACTTCTCCTTATTTTCAAAGGTAAAGTTCATACATAAATCTTACCCCATTATTCTACATACATCAAAAGTTATCTATAGACCACAATTGACCTTTTACATCCCACTTGTTTTCCAAATATTCTTTAAGTTTTTCCCAGTCCCTTAAAAATTCATTTGAACTTTGTTCTTTCAGTTTTCTGGTCAACTTGTCAATTTCCACCATATATAACAGTTTTTGTATCCATTCTTCAACTTCTGGTATCTCCTCTTGCTTCCAATATTGTGCATACAGTAGTCTAGCTGCTACGATCATATACCATAGTAATGTTCTATCCGTTACATTTACATTTTCCATATTAAGTCCTAACAAGAACATTTCAGGATTTTTTGGCAAGTTACCCTTCAAAATTTTCAACATTTCTGTATACATTTTAGACCAAAATTGTTTTGCCTTATCACAACTCCACCACATATGGTAGAAAGAGCCTTCATGTTGTTTACATTTCCAACATTTGTTTGACATAGCATTGCTCATATTTGCTAGTTTTTTCGGTGTTAAATACCATCTATACATCATCTTATATCCATTTTCTTTTAGGTTAACACATGTAGATATTTTTATAGCATTTTTCCACAAGTATTCCCATGCCTCCATTGTAATCTCTTTGATAAAATTTAAAGCCCATTTCACCATTTGAATTTTAACCACTTCATCTTCTGTATACCATTTCAATAGCAATTTGTAAAATTTAGAAATTATCTTTGTTCCATCTCCTAACAGAAGTTCTTCTTGTTCTAAATTTCTAATTCTAAAACCAATTCTCCTTTTGTCTGATTCAAATAAGTTTTTAATTTGTCGATATTGTAACCATCCATATTTAAAAGGTAGATCTTCTTCTTTCTTCATTTTAACTGTGTCTCCTTCCATCAACAATAAGTCCTTATATGTTATCCAATCTTCACCTTGATATTCTGTGTGTGGTTTTATCACCTCTGCCAGGACAATCCATAATGGTCTTTTCTACATATTTTTTATATTTTTGCCAGACCGAAAAAACATTTTTCCTTACATAATGATGCTGAAACATACCATCCATTTTATGTTTATCATACCATAAATATGCATGCCTCCCAAAAAGATTATTATGACCCTCCAAAGTTAACAACTTACAGTTAGTTAAGTTTACCCAGTCTCTTAACCATGTCAAACATATCGCTTCATAATATAGTCTCAAATTTGGTAATTGTAATCCACCTCTTTCTTTTGCATCACACACTTTCATCTTAACTCTTGGCTTTTTCCCCGCCCTCACAAAATTTAATAGTTTCCTTTGCCACTTATCGAATTACTTTTTCTCTTTTACAATTGGGATTGTTTGTAATAAAAACATCACTCTTGGCAATACATTCATTTTCACCGCTGATATACGACCCAACAGTGACAAATTCAATTTGTTCCATTTTATCAAATCTTTTCCCAACCGTGTCCACAGTTTTTCATAATTATTCTTAAATAGATCTATATTTTTTATTGTCAGTTCTATTCCCAGGTATTTTGTTTTTTGGACCACTTCACACTTTGTAAGATTCGTTAGTTCAACCTGTTTCGCTTTCGTCATATTTTTACAGAGCAATTTAGATTTTAATTTGTTAATATGAAAACCTGCCACATCTCCTGCCACAATTCTTTAATCTTATTCAACAATAATGGTAATGTCTGAACCGGGTCTTCAGTAATCAACATCACATCGTCTGCAAATGCTCTAAATTTGTAAGAAAATCCTTTAAGTCTTATACCTTTGATACTTTGATCTTCTCTTATCTGTCTTAACAGTGTTTCCAAAACCATAACAAACAACAAAGGTGAAAGTGGACATTCTTGGCGTGTTCCTTTTCTTACCTCGAATTTTCCCGTCAAATCATTATTTATACACAATGTCGCTTGCTGGTCTTGGTAAATTGCCTTTATAGCTTCTATAAATTCTTGCCCCAAACTCATCTTTTCCATTATTAAAAACATAAAGTCCCAGTTTAAGTTGTCAAAGGCTTTCTCTTCATCCGCAAACAAAAAGCCTATCTCTTTTTCAGGGTGTTTATCATAATATTCTATAGCATCAATAACAACTCTCAAATTGATGGTTGTTGTGGGTTTTCCGGGCTGTATTGCCGTGATCTTGGTTATGCCAAGACCACGGCAATACAGCCCGGAAAATCCACAACAACCATCGTTCTCCGGCCGTGAAAGCCTTCGACAATACAACTCTCAAATTATCCCTTATTTGTCTATTAGGTAAGAACCCGGCTTGTTCTTCTCCGATAAAATCCATTAAAAATATCTTCAGTCTTTCCGCTAAAACTCTTGCAAAAATCTTATAGTCATTGTTTTACAAAGATATAGGCCTATAATTTTTAACATCTGTTAAATCCTGCACCTCTTTTGGAATCAATGAAATATTAGCTTCGTTCCATGTATTTGGCACTCCCTTTTTCTTCATTATCTCATTCATCAAAATTTGTAGAACTTGCACCAAGTCTTTTTTCAAAATTTTATAAAATGTAGCTGAAATTCCGTCTGGACCTGGTGCTTTACCCATTTTCATTGAATCTATAGATTTTGAAATTTCCTCTTCAGTAATTGGAGAATTCAAAGTTGTCCTCATGGAGTATGAGATCTTAGGTAACTTCATCTTATCCAGATATCGGTCTATTTCTTCTTTATTGACTAGCTTCTTCTGGAATAATTTGGCATAGTACTTTTTATCCCTTGATGCTCCACTACTTCTTTCCCATCTTCCATAATTTTGCTAATTATTCCCCCCCCCCCTTTTTTCTTTAGTTGCCAGGCTAAAAATTTCCCTGGCTTATTTGCCCCTTCAAAGGATTTTTGCTGCAATCTTTTTAAATTCCATTCTAATTCCTTATTCGCAAAAGCCCTTATTTGTTCTTGTAAGATCTTAATTTCTTGCAATATTTTCTTCTTCCCTGGTCTTTTCTTTAATTCTTGCTCTTTCTTAGCTATTTTCTCCTGGATCTCTTGGAATTTCTTTTCTTTATTTTTCCTTTCTTTGGTATTCAATGTGATCAGGTTACCCCTGATCACTGCTTTATAAGCATCCCAAACCGTTTGTATTGGCACCTCTTTACCAATATTATGCTGGAAAAAGTACTTGGTTTCCTTCTGGATATAGTCCACATTCTCTTGTCTCTGAAATATGTCTTCATTTAATCTCCATCTGAATTTCCTAGACCCGTCAAAGCTTTCCACATCATCGGATTATGGTCAGAACTCACTTTTGGCATCAGTTCAATTTTCTTAGTCAATAAACTAATGTCCTTTGTAGTCCAAATCATATCTATTCTTGAAAAAGACTGGTGTCTTGCAGAATAATAAGTAAAATCCTTTCCTTTTGGGTTCCATTTCCTCCAGATATCTTCCAAATTTTCCTGCTTTACTAGTTCAAAAAAAGATTTAGGTAGCTTCCCTTCTTTACTTTGGGTCCTTTTTGATTGTTCGTCTAATTGTAAATTAACAACTCCATTAAAATCTCCCATCAACATTATCTGATCATAAGTCGTTTGGTCTAAGTTCTAATTTATCTCTTTATAAAAACCATCTTTAGCGCTGTTAGGTGCACAAGTTCCTAAGACCAAAGTTTTCCTGGAGTTCAACATTATTTCCACCACCAAATATCTTCCTTCTTTATCCTTAAAGACCATTTTAGGATCTAATTCTTGCTTTGCATAAATCACAATACCTCTTTTCTTTTGTTTTGCAGATGCCCAAAATTCTTTTCCCAACAGTCCATTTTTTAGAAATTTACTGTCCTGTTCTTTAATATGTGTTTCTTGCAAACAAATTATATTGCATTTTTGTTTCTTTAGCCAATACAAAATTGATTTGCGCTTCTGGGGTGAATTAAGTCCATTAACATTCCAAGAAATCAATTTGTACTCCATAATCGTTTATTCTTTAGCGGGTCTAGCAAAGTCTCTTTGGTTATCTGTCAGAAACATTGTCATTTGCTCTACTGTCTTAATGTTGATTCTTGTAGATTGAAAAAAGAAACTCAAACCTTCAGGTATTTCCCATCTATACGCAATGTTCTTCTCTCTCAACTTTTCAGTCAGTTCCCTGTATTTTCTTCGTTCTTGTAAAATCTTTCTGGGTAGTTCTTTCATAATTCTGATTCTGCTCCCCTCTATTTCCAGTGGCTCAGCATAATGTTTTCTCAAAATCTCTTCTCTAAATTTCTTAGTTGTCAGTTGTATAATTATATTTGCCCCCCTAGTTGGAATGAGAGTCAGACACAAATGCTTCAGTAAAACGGCCTCTTTATTAAATGACAACAACAAACAGTAAACGGCAAGGGGCCTAACTAGAGGTACAGGTCAGGCCCTGGGGTCACTCATGGACCCTGCCCTGAACTGTCTGGGTGAGCACATGCTGCCCCGGGTGCGAGCCATCCAACAAATGGCTGGGACCCAGCCTGGCCAGGCAGAGTGGTTCACACCTGTCAAGCTCCCTCACCCGGCCGAACGGCAGCGGGGGGAGACTGGCTTGTCCAGGGGTTCCCCACCCAGGGCGTCTGACCTTGCAGCTGGGCTGAATGCCAGCCAGCCGCTCCTGAAAGACCCCAGTTCCCCACCAATGGAGAGGTGCCAAGGGTGCTCACCAGCCCGCCACAGATATATCCCTAACTAAACTCCTGCCACTGCAGAGGCCAAGCCTCTGCTTAGGCCTCAGCGCCCCACAAATGGCTTAAAGCCAACCTAAGCCCCTGCCGCAGATCTTCCAGAAAAATGCTGTTACCTGTATAAGAGAGGTGTACACCATCCCCTCGGTAGAGGCCAACAGACTTGGCCTGAATCTGTGGATGGGCAAGTAAATCCCCAATCCACCTGTCATTATCTTGAACAGGGCTCTATTGGTCATCCGCCTAGCCCTCTCAATAGCTCTGTGGTCCAATGCCTCCTGCCACACACGGCGCGGAAGCATTGCCGACCAAAAAATCAGAACGCCGGGCCATCTCTTCCTGATTTCCAGGAAGTTGTCCCGTGCCTGCCATGAAAGGGCAACCCCCTTCACAAGCCCGAGGTCATTGCCCCCGAAATGTATAACAAGAATGTGAGGAGGAGGGGCATATCTCTCGGTAAATTTTTCTTTTGTGCATAGGTCGAATTCACTCTATATATCAAATCCAAATTTGCTTCTATATCCTCTGGCTGTTTCCCTAGGAGTTCTGCCAGTACACCCACTATCTGTTCTTGCACATTTTGCTTCAAGGTCTCCGGCACTCCCCTCAATCTCAAATGGGGTAGTAAACGTTTATATGGACGAGATCTGCCTTCTGGAATAACAAATTATTTGAATAAATTCCACCTTAAGAAATAGACTAACTTGGGGTCCCATAACACACCTCATTTCTGAAACTGTGTCTTAGCATGCCCTTTATGTAAAGGTTGAATATATAAGCAATAGAGAAAACTAGATTTTTGTCTGTTTTATTGTGCTTTGTGCCAGAGCCGAAGAGACTAGCTCTAGCAGCTGTTTGTCCAGAAGCTAGAAATGCATAAGAAATAGAGTACAAATCAGATTAAAAGGCAAGGAGGTGACAATGGGTGTTTTTATATTTAATGGAGGGCCGCCTTAGCTATCACACTCGTGCTGACATGCAAGTTAACCATGTAGTCCTAGAGTAGGTGCAGGCAATGGAACAGAAAATCTTTTCCCTTTGTTTAGAAATTTTCTCTCCCCTTCTACAGCAGGCAACTTACTAAAGATAATAATCTCATCTTAAGAGAAAAATAGACGGCATGATGATTATCTACTTTGCTCTGCTTGTTTAAAAAATGTCTATGAAACAATCTAGGAACAGTTGCTTACAGCAATAGACTGACATTATATAATGTAGTAGTCAGTAAATACTTCACATTCCATGGCTCACTGCAGACTTCAGGAGGAACAAAAACCATGATTCACACTAGATTAAAAGGAGAATTTAAAATCAAATGGTAAGCAAAAAAAAGAGGAAACGATTGCTTGAAGAGGACTATATTTGTGATAATTGTAACATGATGTCATAAAAAATTACCACAGAATTATTGAAAGGTTAAAAAAAACACCATGAACTACCCCCAGATATTTGCAAAGTTTTCTATTCATCAAAGATATCATCAAAAGGACGCAGTATACTTCCAATACTGGATTTTTTTTCTTTAATAATACTGATTTAGTAAGAATTTTGGTTGCATTTTTCAAGGTTTCCACAGACCCTGTTTTCTGAGCATGCTTACATGAATCAAGATATATGCATTATAAAAGTGATATGTATTTGTTAGAATTGCCAACTCTGGGTTGGGAAATTCCTGGAGATTTACAGTGAAATCCTAAGAAGAGTAACTGTGCTTAGGATTTCACTGTTAGAGATGGAGCTTGGGAAGGATGGGATTTAGAGAGGGGAGGGATCTCAGCAGGGTATGATACAGTCCACCCTCCAAAGCAGCCATTTCTTCCAGGGGAACTGACCGCTCTTGTCTGGATATCAGTTGTAATTCTAGGTGATTGCCAGGGCCCACCTGGAGGTTGGCAACCTGCAGACCTAATCATCATCTGTATGAGATTTTCATATGACTTTCATATGAACATTTCAGCAGCCTAAGGCTATGTGACTCAAGCAACAGCCCGACAATATTCCAACGCAATTATGTCTAGAAATACTTCCAAATGCCCTTACAAAAGACCACGGTATTTTAAAACTCCCTTCCTCTGTCCTCCTATGGGCTGTGACCAGGTCCAATGTAGGGTTGTTGAGGAAACTGAAATGGTATATACAGTTTGGCTGTTACTAGGATTGCCAGTTAATGGATCCAGAGTCCAGACTAGACATGGGCACGAACAGCATTACAAACAGAAAAAGCCAAGGAACAGCCTAATCTGCTGTTCTCAAACAAGCTGTTTGTGAGGCCCCATCCTAAACAAACAGGTGGTCGTTGCAAGCCTCGTTCGTTGCCTTCAGCAGCCCTTCGGCAAGCCACACAGTCTGGCACCTGCTGCAATCAATCTCCTTGGCAACTGGAGGCAGGGAGAGACTGAACTCTGTCTGAACTCCTTCTGGCTTTCCTTCTGGCTTTAACCCTTCAAACTACTTCCAGCAGAGAGTCCCGTTTTTGCCACTGTGAAGAGAAAATGAGAGCCAACCGGGAGACCCGTGGATCATGCCTTTCCCGGGGTGCAATCTCTCTGAAACTTGGGGAGTCTTCAGTGAGGACTATGTCCCCTGCAAATTTGGTGGGTATTGGACATTGGGAAGGTCAGTTTTTGGGATGTTTAAAGGGCCCTGCCCGTTGCACATGGCAGGAAAGGGCCCTTTAAAGTATCAGCTGGCAGGCGGCAGGGGGGAATCCCCCCTGCCATCTGCCAGGTGATAGTTTAAAGGGATCTTTAAAGGGCCAGGTAAGTGGGTTTGAGGGGGGGGGGCTAAGTGGGGTGGGTGGGTGGTTCTAGCCCCCACGAACAACAAACATGTCCAGGAACAGTTCATGTTCATCCATGTTCGTTGTTTGTGGATGGCACTGAGCGACGAACAGGGTGTTTGGGGTTTTTTTTTCCGTTCGTGCCCATGTCTAGTCCAGACAGATGTCCCAGGAAGTCCTAAAAGCTGGGTGCGGAATCCAAAGCCTTTCCATATTATTGCCCCCTAGCAACTTATATATAGAATTACATTGCCTCTAAATATTAAATGGAGGCTTCCATTAATGTACCTTAAGCCACCAAAACTAGCTGCCATCAGTACATCTTACAGTGGGTTAGTTCTGTAGATTATTTATGCATAGCATAAAGAAGGAATTCTTTCAGATCTAAATATACTGCCCATCAACATCACTAGGGCTCTTTGGTTCTAATACTATCAGGAAGGGAAAAATAATTTTCTCTCCACTTTGCTAAACCTTTCATAATTTTATAAACCTCTGACAGGCCCTGGAAGACACAAGGACCAACAGAAAAAGTAAGACTTACTATTTCCCCCTAAGTCCACCAGAGGCTGTGCCTTTGGCTGCAAAGCAGAATTCTTCTGAAAGCAACACAAGCCTTTTCCATGTGATCGTGTCTAGCAATTTCAGTGAAGTGTGCAGAAAGTTGTTTTTGCTTGAAACTATCTGAGTAGACCTCACTATAGATGTAAGTCAATTGCTCTTTCAAAAGCCATGCCTATGTACTTCATCTACCCCAAAACGCATCTAGATACACTGCTTGTTTGCCTGCACTTCCCTGCTATTAAAACATCCCAAACCATCATAGTTTTGGTCAATAGCACTTTCTTATATAACTCTTCAATCAACACCAAAATGAGAGACATAGTTGCTTTTGAAACTTTGGTTTTAAGTCCAGCGTGGCTGTTCTGAGACACACTGAGATACTGAAATGTAAATTGTTATTTATGACTGCTGCTACAAAAGTCTTGCCCTAGGGCTGAGTGACTGAATGCCACATACCTTAGTGGGATGAAATTTAAGGCAACCGGGATAGATTTATTAAAGGTGTGGTTTCCCAGAGACAGAGAAGTCTGTCCATTGAGTGGAGACCCCCATGAGGTATGGATAAGGCAAGGGCATCCCAGAAATCCTGAATTGGTCATATCCTGTTACTTTTTGGAACTGAGAAAATGACCTGACAAAACTAAAGAGAGTCTTTGTTTCTGAGGCACGTTGTACAACCAAGGATTCCAACTGGCTCCAGAAGGAGAAATTGATCATGCAGTGGCACCACCTACTGTTTATCTCCCATGCTTCCTCCAAGGAGGTTAGAGTAAGCATGTGTAGATGGGCTGATTCTATATTTTCTCGCAGCATCCCTGAGCAGTAAGTTAGAAGGATTGACTGGAGCAAGGGCAACAAGTGAGCTTTGTGTCCCAAACAGGGATCTGAAGCCAGGCCCATCATTCTCCAGTCCATCAAAATGGCTGCTTCCTTATATAACAAGATAAAATATACATACATTTCTCAAATTCTAATTAAAATTCAGATATAGGATATGAATCTCAAAAGACAATACTTGACCTAACGCTCGTTTTATTGTCATATTCACCTTTCTTAGTAATATTCTAATATAACTAAACATTTCTATCAAAACCAGTAACTTTTTATATGAGATGCTCAAGATGATGGTCTCCTGCAAACAAAATTATATTTTGTATTCTTTCCATATGCCCACAAGATATGGATTCGCAACCCCAACAAAAGAGGGAGACTAATGCTATCCAAAATCATAGGGCATTAAACTTCCTCTCCAAGAAAGGAAGAAAGAGAATGCTGACAGGGTATTTCACCTCTCTCCTTTGGCAATACAACTTCACAGCTCCCTTCACAGCAAATGAGATTAATACAGTTTAGACCTAAAAACATATCATAGACTGATTTCTGAATACTGTAACTCTAGAGTTTACTGCAGGCTTTTCCCTCCTATCATCTGTTAAATGTTCAGTGGTACATGTAAACAATTGTCAGTCCTCTTTAAAGCAACAAATTGCTAATCTTTTTGGACCTCAAGACTGTAGCATTGTAATAAAATTTATAGTGTACTCAAAAGGGTAGTTATGACTGTTTGTGTTATCATTTTGTGAAGCATTTGAGCAATCAAATAATTTCCCCTAAAATATTCTGGTCATAAGTATGAATTCCATATAAATCCATGCCAGTGAGTCCGCAAAAGCCCATAGCACCTCCAGCTTCTTTAGAATAAGTGAGTTGAGAAATATAGTTGCTCCTCCCCGCGCCCCACTAAAGGTTTGCAACAAACTGGAAGGATGGAGGGATGTGTTGCTTCTCACTTCAAGGAGAAAATAAGTTTTCCTTTCTTGATGCTCATTATTCAGGAAGGAAATAATGGTTAGCGATCAGCTATCTCAACAGGAAAAATGAAGGCAGAACTCCTGATTAATGTAGGACAACCTCCCCCCCCCCAAGTTGTTTCATACTCAAATTTACTCCTTGATTGCCTCACTAGTATTCAAAGTGGAAGTGAATTAATGCTTCATCATCTTGGGATAAATTACCATACAAAAGAGAATGTATTTGTCAAAGAAAGAGAGATCTTGTTAATTAAGTGCTGAAGGTGGGCCCTGGAAGATTCACTCAGCTCTGCCACAGATTTTTCCAGTGACCTTGGGTGAGTCTCTCTGTGAGTTCTTTACAAATGAGCAATGTGTGTACGAATTCTCTTCCATCTCATTTATCCTTATCTGACTTGAATGCAAATTATCTGAAAATAGCTCTTTTTTGTATCTTTGCCCTGAGCGTGACCTCAGCTGAGACTCTGAAGGCTATCACATAAAACTCATTGCAAAATAGATGAAATTCAGACTGCTCCACAAGTTAATACTCAGCTTGAAAATAATTGATACCCAGCATATAGAACAGGTTTTTTTTCATTAGAAAGCATCAGTAGCAGCATCCTAAAAGTTGCATAAAATAGGGAACAATATGCATAAAATAGTGAACAACGGGGAGGGAGGGGGTCCCTGCCTACCTACACAAAAAGGAATAGATTCTATAAAGCCTATAAATAATTAAAACTTTCCTTTGTTCGCTCGCATTTTCTATTTAAGGCTTTTCACTGTGGAAGATCAAAGTCAACTGCGGTTGGAGAAAATCAGACGAATCCATCATGGAGACAGAATGCATGTATGATCTCATCCGGTGTGACAGCAGACTGACTGTACCACCTGTTTGAACTCTAGTGCATCAGATTTCTGATGGCAGTGGCAGTGACAGTTAGTGAGAAAGTTAGAATTAAAGCCCTAGATTTAACAACACATTAAGTTTTTTTTAAAGCTCCTTAAAATGCCCTTCTAATAAAAGACAGTGCATAGCCTTCAGTCACACAGATGGTACAGCTACAGCGCAATCCGAAGCACAGTCACACTATTCTAAGTCTGATTGGCTTCAATGGACTTACAAGGCTGTAACTTTGCTTAGAATTGTGCTGTTAGTGTACTCTTAGTATTTTGTACATGGGACAAAAGGGGATTTCAGAAAATGAAAAACATTGATTAGATTTAATTAAGACAGGTAAATTTGATCTTTAAACCATCCAAGCATTTTCAGCTGGGTGCAAAGCAAGCTTTAGTTAGTCATTTCTCCTCCACCTTTCCTCCCAAAACACACAAAGGTGCATGTTTCTTTTAAAACTTGCGGGGGGTGGGGGTGAGGTTGAAATGGCTTTGTTTATCTGAACAGGGCCTTCTGCGGACACCATCCTTCAAATGGGCAAAATCAACAGTTGCCTGTACATGCACTTTCTCTGTGGTAGCTCCCACATTATGGAATGCTGATAAGAACAGATAACTTGGTAGAGAATGTTTAGCCTCAAAGCCAAAAGGCCGAGAAGCCTGATCTTTTCAGAAGTGAAAACTCATTTATTTGGCCTGTTGTTGCTTGTTTCATTACTCATTTCTGCAATGGGCTTGGATTTCTTTCTGACATTAATTGTTCTCTCTCTCTCTCTCTCTCTCTCTCTCTCTCTCTCTCTCTCTCACACACACACACACACACACACACACACACACACACACACACACACCAGGGGTAGGGGGAGAGTGTGGGGAGGCCACCACAAGGTGCACCTTCATCCCTAAAGCAGCAGAAGCTAGAGCCAGAGAGCCTGGAGATGTCGCCCCTCAGGCAAGCCACACACACAGTCCTCAAGCCCACCAGAGACAGGGCGTCCACTCCAGCAAGACAGCCCTGGGCCCGTGCACTGCAACGCAAGTGCAGCACCTCACCCCCTGCATGCCGCTGCCGGCAAGGACGTGAGGTGGTGATGGTGTGGGGGAAGGTTGCCCCAAGGTGTATCTCTGTCCCTGTAGCAGAAGAAGCTGCAGCAAGCTGGAGAGCCCGGGGAGGCTGCCTTACAGGCAAGTCACACACACAAGGTTCCCGAGCCTGCTGGAAAGCTGAGCCTTGGTAATCCATTGTGCATTTGTTGCTCTGTGATCCTAATTGCTGTGATTGTAAGCAGAATGATCTATAATTACACTGTGTAGCAGAGATGCCTTGGGTTTCGAGTCATCTAGAAACCTTTAGATTGCATGTATATAGACAGACTGTGGTGTGTGATGAGTGCTCCCAAGGAGCTGGGGAATTTCAGTCTGAAGGTCTAAAACACTGGTGGTGACTCTAGTTTCTTATGTCACAATAAATGTGTTAGTCTATGAAGTGCCACAAAGCATAACTGTGTGTGCTTTCTTTAACAAATGAATGGTGTCATAATACATCCATTCCTATATAGAGCTTTAAATTGGTTTAACTTAGAGATACTCTGGCAGCCAGCCTTTTTTGCACAGCACCACTGTGTGCTAGTTGGCTGCTTCCTTGTGTACCACAACATAGGTGATTGATGGATGCACTGCAGTGCAATCACTACAATCTGCATCTGGGGGAGGGATTTTACTTTCATGTTTGTCCCTTGTGCCGCACAGGCACAGGATACCAACTAGTAGCAATGGTGATATGTTGGCAACAAGGACTTAGATTTGGGATGTGATACGTCTACCCTTCTGAAACACAACTTCTGTATAAAGCTGAGGTGTCCATAAGATTCTTGCAGTAGCCACAAGACAAGGACACTATGAAGTAGAACCAAATACAACCTGAAATGAATCCAGTCTTAATATATTGCTTTAGTTTCCCACTAACAAATATGATTCACTTCTCTTGGATAATAAACACACACCTCTATAATACTCATAAAGTTCATTTGACTCTGAGCACCCATACAGCATAATACATATCTGGTATATTTGCTGTGCTGTACTGTGAGTAGTGAACAGATCCTCATTTTCCAGGAATAGTATTTTTGTCAGTCTATGGTTTTTGTGTAAAGAACATTTTGTCCATAATCTCTTTCTGGTCCAAACATGAATAGTAACCACAGAGTCTTGATGTGCACCTTACCTGCTACTGAAAACATCTGTTTCAATGTGGCTTGACCAAGGTCTCTATACTAGAGCATAAATAATATATGATATTGAAAGAAAAAAGAAGGTATTATGGATTTACCTCCCTCCTATGCTTAAGGAAACATTCATTTTTGTGCCCTTTCTATTTCAAACAATAAGGTATCGAAAATGCTGCACAGTGATTTTTCCAGTTTTCAGTTATACAAAAGGTACCAGAACACAAGAAATAACTCGCTTTGCAGACAATATCAGTCCATTATGACAGACATCATAACAGAAGGGACTATACACTTAATTGTACCAGCTGTTTCCTTTGAAATATCTAAAGTTTGGAGCAAAATGAGCTGCCAGTTCTTAAATCATTATTCTGTGTTAGAAAACAGAAAAAGTAAACTGGACCTTGTGATGAAATTTAGTCTTGAGTTGTTCAGAAAGAAAGAGGGATAAATAACAAAATGGGCTCAGGCAGCAGCTATGCACTCAGCCTGCTTAAAGCACAAGAATTTCAGCATATCAATGGGTCTCAAAAGCTGTGTCTCCAACCATATGCATACTTACATGGGAATAACTCATATTGACCTCACTGGGACTTACTCCAAGTAAGCATGAATAGGATTGGGCTGTGGGTCTTTTAAAACCGTGATCTCTAACCCATGGACCTAGACCATTCAGATGGGTTGCAAAGCTCCACCTGTTCAATTGTAACCCTCTACAGAACCTCTGTTTTTGCTGTCTTCTGCAGGACTTGCTGTTAGTATGCATGCCTAGAGAACAAGGTTGTCATACCTCTTGTCTCTTAGCATGCATGATGAGAGGAGCAGCAAGACCACAATGTGAGGTCCTTTAGCGATGGGAAGTATTTTTGTCCCCTTCCCACAAAAGTACTACCTTGCCTTCCCTCTCTTCCCTCAGCCTTGCCATTCAGTCTGCCAATGCACTTCACAAGCTTGTAGTATAGAACTCCCCTCCCCACAGATGAGATCATATCTCTGGCTATTCCTCTTTCTGTCACACAATGACTTCCTTTCGTATGCTTCCAGCTAGGCTGCCAGTTTCCCACTAGGCACAGAGGTCTGCTGGCTCCTGTTTCCCACCTGTGGTTGGTGGAAGAAAAGTAATGTTAAGAAAAAGTTGTTGGTTACAGCATGACGTCACTTCCAGGGGAAAATCTGGAAGAACAAGGTTCCAAGGTTGGAACAATTCCAAGAGAGAACATCAGTTCTCTCTTGGAATTGTTGGAAACCTATGGTTTTACCATAGACTTTCCAGTGATTCCTAAAGAGACAACATTTCTGAGTTTTCCCTGGAAGTAATATGTCATTGCTGATGGCACCCCATGTCCTCCCACCAGACTCCCACTGCCTAGCAATTCTACAATGAAGATGTCCCACATCCAGATAGGTTAAAGAGATTATAAAATATGATGTACAGAGGAAGCTTACTCTTACGTATGCTAATAGTATTTGTAAATTAGTATGACAAGAATTGTTAAATGTTATCTCAACAGGAATATTCTGTGGAAAACTGATTAAAATTTCTTCACAGATTTGCTTGATTGCTCTAGAAATATCAAGTCCACTCCGACTTGATACATACAGCCAGCCAGCCAAGATTTAGAAGACTTTCTAAGCCAGAAGACCTGAGGCTGAAAGGATTCCAGCATGCCCAGCGAACAGAAGCCTGTGCACATAAAATTGTGCAGGCCTAGTCTGGCTACGAGCAAGAGACCAGGGTTGGAACATGGGAGGCAGCTGGTAGGGATAGCATGATGTCACTTCCAGGGAAACCCTGGAAGAGACACCACACCTCTTTAGGACTCACCGTAAACTATGGTAACTGAAGTAATAACACACAGTCAGCCTAATAGCCATTTTTAACTTTTCTCCTGTCACCACTCTGGCAACGGGAAAGAGGAGCTAGGGGTGGGAGATCCCCCATCCGAGGGCTGTGTGCACAACCTTGCCTCCCATATACAGACACCTTACACATGATTAAGTCCTTGCCTTCTAAACCATGCAGGGTGATCTTTATTCATTTATAAACCTATATTCTTCTCATGACAGAGCCCTCCAGCCTAGTTATGTAATGAAATCATAATCACTATATTTTAAAGGAATATATAGTTTTACAATTCTGGGTATTTTTACAATCAACAAACAAGTTTCCATAAAGTCACTGAAATAGAGAAAGGTATCATGGGTCATCAAGTCCAGCCCCTCCACTTTCCAAAGCAAGTATCTTATCTAAAGCAATCTTCCTCAAAGGTCTACTCATTCTCATCTTCACTGACTGACAAACTTGAATAAAGAGTATAACAGAATTTAATAGGGCCACCAGTAAATTCTTCTGTTTCATGGACAGAATCCATCTCACCTTTTTTCAAGCGAATAAAATCTGATCTGACACACAGTGAG
This sequence comes from Eublepharis macularius, assembly GCF_028583425.1. Lineage (NCBI taxonomy): Eukaryota > Metazoa > Chordata > Lepidosauria > Squamata > Eublepharidae > Eublepharis > Eublepharis macularius. The sequence continues at coordinate 82,448,414 of NC_072796.1, read as the reverse complement.
ACAGATTAATCCAAGTTCATTAGCTGAAACAAAACAAAAACTCTCTTTGCTTAAAATTCAGGGTTTTTTTTAAGGTAAATGACCATGCAAAACTGATTGTTCATTCCAGCCCGACTCTCTGGTCGCATTCAGATGTCACCAATAATCAAATGCTTAGTTTGTGGAAAATGATCAAGGAAGTCCTTAGTAAGAATGCCAGGGGTTTTGTGACAAAAGTGTTCAATAATCAAACTTACTTTGTTCACGCACATGTCAATCAGACACAAACTGATTATCAGGTCTGTTTAATTTGGCACTAAACTACTTGAATGCCTGCCAAATAGGACTGCATTAGGTTTTTGCTAAACTACACATGTGAAAATGCTACAGATCCAAACAGATCACAAGCCACTGGGTTGGCTCCAGCCAGCTTTTTCACTTGATCTAACCTAATTCCCTTCCATACTACACCCCCCCTCCATGTGGCTTTTGTCCTCTGATCTCTGATCTGAGCATAGCATTTTTTTTTGTCAGTAGGGAAACCTCCTCCTTTTTCACCAGCTGGAAACCTGGATTGATTCAACCCGTTAAAATTGCCAAGGACTACTTAGACGAATACTAAATTGTAAGATTTTTTTTCAACACAGCATTTATTTAGGACTGATTTAACTGTCTATTTAAACAATTGCCTGCCAAGTAGAGTTGTGGTGCAGGATGGATGAAGAGTAGAACTCCATTGGGCTATATAAGAAAGAGCACACATCAGAAACTATTTAAAACCACCTGTCAAACAGCCATAAATGGGCTTATGAGCAGTTCACAAAGGTTCTGGTTCCCAGTTGATGAATGGAGAACTGAAAATGAGCCAAACATGGGTATTCAAGCATCCCAAATCCTCAGGTTTGAATACTTTCTCCCTTGTTCACCAAAACAGACTCCCTGGTTTGAATCTAGACCAAACTAGTAGGTTTATTAATTTGAAAAACCATCCAATTCAGATATGACAACAAATGGATTCTAATAAATGATTATGTGAAGAGTAGGAGAAGGCAAATAAGCCTAAGGATCGCCTTGGCTCATTTTCATCATAAACTATGGTTTGTTTATGATACCTGAATCAAGCCAACGGCTTTTTTCCTTTGTGTATAATCAGGACGGAGTAGCTTCTATTGAGTTCAGCATATAATCCTTCTGCTCTACAAATATTTCTGTAGGGCTTCAATATCAATACTGCTCAGTAGGACTTTTTTCTGCCATATTAACTCTTAAGAGATACAATTATGTACTTTATGAATAGGATTTGGGAAACACAATTGAATACACTACAAATAAGGCTTTCAAGTATACTTGGAATTGTCCTCAGTGCGTTTCCATGGAACTCTGTGGTTTAAATGCAAGGACAGTAAGCCTAAGCCACATCTTGGACTATTTAAAAATTATCCTGTTTGATTAGTGGTATGTATTGAAATTATTTCACTAAAACCAATCAGGGTATTGGCCACAAGTAGATGATGAAAAAAACTGGTAAAACAGGTCAGATCATTTGCTGTGTAATAACTTCTATTGAACTTACTATATTCATTTGTGTAGCTAGGTTCTGAACACAACTTCTTCAGTGACGATATAAAATGGGATTTCTTGCTTTCCTAAAGGATAGTAAGCAAAAAATATCTGCCATCCTGTATTCACTTGTGGAAAGGAAGGCATCATGGTATAGCCCAATTTTGTCCGATCTCAGAAGCTAATCAGGGACAGTACTTGGATGGCCAATTACCAAGCTAGACTCTGCAGAGGAAGGCACTGGCAAATCACCTCTGCTTCTCACTTGCCTTGACAGCTGTTTGATGTGGTCACCATAAGATGGTTGTGACTTGACAACACATATGCATGAATATTCACTTGTTTGGACACATACATTCCCTTGCCTTCTTTGCAAGGAGCTTAGAGGTCTGGAGAACAGGGAAAGGCCCTGTTTGTTAGCTGTTGTGTGTAGCAGGAGGGAGCCTCCTGAAAGATGTGTGGAAAATAGTCCAAATATGAGAATGTAGAATTTGGCAACAGCTGCAAAAAAAAAGTGAACATTTGTACTAAATGTTTTTAAAAGTAAAATCTTTTGCTCTTAGAACAGTATCTAGAGAGATGTGAGAAAGCTTCAATATTTGAGTCTTTCAAATTAGACTCACATATAGAAAAATCAGAAGCATATAATACAAGACAGAATAATCACCCTGCAGTTGGAACTATTGAATAAGTGTCTCTTGAATTGTTTTCCTTCTCTAACACTTATGATCCATGTGCTGATGTTTGCAGTTGAAGTTGTCCTAGTGTATAAGTGATCATTCAGAAAATAGATCAGTACAATCTAGTAATGGTTGGGAAAAACCATTCATTTTATACATATTTGATTGAAGAGTCTACATCAGCTCTTTCAATATAAAATCAAAGAATATATTAAAAAGCCAAAATGAGGAGGAAAGCCAATAAATAAGGAATTATGGTGGATTCCAAGTATTTTCAAGCAAAGACTTGGAGCTATGTTTGCTTCATCAATGAATATGCGGACAATTCAAACTAAGGTGGAATCGATCACATAAAAGAGCATTACTTAAATATACTTTACAAACCATCCTCATTTCAAGAAGGTGTTTACACTCCTTGGATTCTAGATATAGCTTTTCATTGCTTCTAAAGATGAACACAATATAAATCTAGTTATAATTCATGCTCATTATTTTACAAAAATCATTTATAGAAAATATATCCCTCCTTGCCTGAGAGGACATTCTGTTAATTACTGCTGCTACCGCTGAATGTACACTTCCTGGGATGCAGAAAAGTTATTTAGTTAACATGTGCAATTTGAAAGGTATTATCAATCTCAGAAGAAGATTTTAACAGCTCTCATTTGATCAATAACGTACCTTTTTATAATCAAATCAAACCAATTCACACTTAAAAGAAATATAGAAGTCAACAGCCACAGAATGTACCATTGGATACTTACTGTGAAGGGTCCTTCTCCTCTGAGGAAAGGAAGACATCTTGGTGGGTGATTTCCACCCTCCATTCAGGGAAGCCTTTCCACTTTCTGTCTCCTCGGTGGGAGTCACCCATCTCCTCAGTTCTGGTGACTCCAAAAGCAGTCACCAGATAGTATGATGTCCTAAACTATCACCTCAACATTCTAGAAGACAATAACGAAGAGACAAATGAGTTACAGGAAGGTAAAGAAATACTAGGGCAGAAAGTGGTCCTTTTGAACACAAGGGTGGGGAATGACGATGACTTCAGGAGGGACAAGATGTCCTCCTTTCCTCAGAGGAGAAGGACCCTTCACAGTAAGTATCCAATGGCCCATTCTTCCTTTGATGTGGAGGACTCCCAAAGCAGTGTCCTCATTTTCTTGGTGGATCATCTGATTGTAAAATATGTTGTAACATCCTTCTACCAAAAGCTGCATCAGCTGAGTTGTAGATGTTCATCTTTAGTGACTTACAAATGTGGTTACTGATGACCAGGTGTCATGTTGTAACACCCTTCTGCCAAACGCTGCATCAGCTGAGTTGTAGATGTTCATTTTGTAGTGGTTATTGATGACCAGGGGGCTGCCTTGCGGACCTCTTCAACTGCCGTGTGGCACTTCAAACTGAATGGGCGGTAATCCCAGCCTGTGTGTCTAATTTTTGAAATTTGTAAGTTTTGATAAACAAGTTTTAAGGGGACTGTTGTGTTGATGATCAATTTTGACATTACATTTAATTACAATCTTAGCTGGGTGTTACATTCATAGTTACGAAGAATGTTGTTTGAGAGGTTGCCAATATATATTGAACGCCCAAACAATTTATCCTTTTGTCGTTTTCTGTTGAAGGATAATGATACAGTGATTTCTAGAGTGGTTGCGGAGTTTTTAGTGGGTGTACTTAAGATTCATACAAGCTTTGTATAAATATATTGTCTTCTGATATTTTATGTAATTTTATACTGACTTGTTTGCTGTCTTAGATTCTTGTATGCCATTAAAGGTATTTGACTGATTGATTTTGACCTCCTCATTCCTTCATTTGGTGGAGAGACGGAGGCCGTGTCTGGACAGGTGAAGCAGAGTCGACTGAAACTGAATCCAATGAAGACAGGGGTCCTGTAACTGGGTCGTGGGTCCTTGGGTTTGGGGATCTGGCTCCTGACCTTTGATGGGGAATCTAACATTGTGTCTGCTGTGAATGAGTTGGCTTTGAGGACTCTGTTGGCTCCCTCCACTAGATGACGGTTGCTGGTTGGGATGAATTGAAGAAATTTTCTAGACCAAACAATAGCTGCTCTTGATACTACTGAGGCGATGGCAGAGGCTTTGATAGTGATTGAAGTGGCTTCATGAGCTTTTCTTAGGGCAAAGTCAGCCCTTTTGTCCAGGCTATCCCTGACCATGCCCTCACCATCTTCTGGCAGTAGTCCAGTTGACTGTCATGCTGCTAGTGGAGCATCCGTTAGTGGAACCTGAAAAAACTGATTAGTAATGTTGGTAAAGCATATAGTTTCTTATTAAAGGCTGGAAATTTCCTGTTGGCCATAGGTTTCACCCATTCCACCTTTAATGGCTTCTCAAAAAAATCAGTGAAAGGGAAGACCCTCTCAGCTACGCTTGACCTTGGGCCTGTTCTTGGGTTCCGAGGCAGACGGACCTGTTTATTCTCCTGATGGATTCTCCTGTCATTCCAAGACTGTCATGGTCCTGAATAGGAGATACTGGTAGTCCTCTGATTTAAAGAATATTATGGATTGTTCTGGAATTTCATCCTCATCTGAGGGGAATTCCTCTTCTTCCCTTATTTCACTTCCATGATCTGCATACATTTCTGGTTCCCATTGAGAGTTATCGCTCTCTCTTTTTCTGGTATAGGTTTCCTTTCTAGCTGCTTTAGTGAGCTGCTAGGTTTCCCTTTGTATGAAATTGCCCCTTTTACATTTCCCTGTCAGGGAGAGGAAGTGCAGGAGGATGAACCAGAGAGAGACCTGTCTCTTCTCTCAGCACTATGACAAAAAATTGCAATCTCTTCCATCATAATTTGTCTAATAAAGTTTAGGAAATCCAGAGATAATATTGCATTTCCCGATTCCGATGCATTATTCATGAGTAGACCTTCACCATCAGCACTGGACCCTGGGGCCATTGCAATTTGTAGATGTACAAAATGGCTTGGCTGGGTCTCACTGGGTCCTACGTCCATTTATTGGAGATGTGGAGAAACTAACTCCACAGCTACTTCCCTGTTGGTTGGTAAGGTTATCCAGGGCCAGAAATGGCTGCTGCAATTTCCTTAGGTAGGGAGGAATGGCACCTCATTTTGGCATGCTTTTTTAACCTCTGATCTTTTTGGCAGCTGCTGCAATCTCTAAGTGATCTGTGCCAACTGGACCAGTAATGCTACTTCCTTCAGAGAGAAGCCATTGCTGCCCTCACGGTTTTTGATTTTAGAACTGTTGGGGCACACACTCTGTAATGCAGCCAGGTTTGGAGAAAATGGCCACCATGGCTGATAAGACCTAAAGAGGTCTTCCCCTTAAGTTTCTTTGTGAAGATACACAAAATAGAGTAGAGTAGTGAAGAAATTTAGAAAGAATTGAAGAAAGGCACAAGAATAAGAATATAGAGGTAGAAGCAGGTTGAAAGGAAGGGAAGAGAAAACAAGTGAGACAGTGCCTATTCTAAACTGCTCTTCCTGTTGAGGGAGCAAAAGAACTGAGCTGATAGGTGATTCCTACCAAGGAGACAGGAAGTGGAAAGACTTTGTTCTTGCCTTCCGGAATGGAGGTGGGAATCACCCATCAAGATGTCCTCTGCCTCAGGGAGAATGAGGGTGCTATCAAAATAAGTTTGCATTTCTCTAGTCTTCATGGTGCATCCTCATTAATTGTATACTGGATTCAGTGGCAGATTTTAGAGTTTACAAAGGAACAAGAACTTTCAGCAGAGTCAGATTAAGCATTGTATAAAACAGTTACAGAAGAGCCTCAGCCAACTGAGTCCCCTGCACCCATTTCACTGATCCTGTTTTGTGAGTGCTTCTCTTTGCCTTTCATGACAGCTGCTTCTTTCTATGATTTGAAAACACTCTATGTAGTTTTTAGAAAGTAAGAGTGGCAAAATGACTCATCAAATCATGGCTCTTAATTCCTAGTAAATGAATGGCTTAATGGATTCAAAAATCCCTCTTTTCAAATAGAGCAAGCTCTAAGTGATGTTAAATTGCACGACTTACTATAGTTAGACCAAAAGTCTCAGAAACAGACAGTCCACTGAAGATAAGGAAGAAGTACGGAGACAAAATTTGTTCAGCTACATCGTCACTGGCTGGTGATTTTGCTGGGTTGTGGGATAAATCACTCCCTCCTTCTGCAGGCTCAGCTGCACACAAGGTAGGGGATCCCTACTGCTCTCTGGCTGGGTACCTGCACACCACAGTGTTCTGGCCATGACCGTCAATTTGAGCCCTTTGTGAATCTCCCATATATTTAGTTGTCCCCTACCTCCCCAGGTTCTTGTCCTGCAAATTATTTGTGCTTCAGGGCCCTCATGTGTTGATCACTTCTAATGCGTGTAATTACACTCGTAGGCTGATCCACACATTCCAATTTTTTCGGGTTTTCCCTGTCCCATAGCCACATCTTCCCGATCTGTTCCAAAAACTCACCTTTCACATGCATCATCCTCATGCGTGTTTTGTGGGTGCTTGCCGCAGGAAAAAAAAGGTTCAAAACAGAAAATGCATTCTTTTTCTGAGCCTCATCACAAATGACATTGGCGCATTCCTGCCTAACTTTCCCCCCCTTTTTTTTGTGCACGCATGCAGGATTGCACTATACCGTTGTCCTGTCTTTCAGCTTCTGTAGAAACGGGGCATGCGTAGTACTCCATTCTCTACCATTGATTTCCCGCTCAAACTTTTAAATGCAAAAGTGTTTAATAAATATGCGAACAGTAGAGTAGCACAATTGCGTGAGTCTATATCCTACTATATAAAAGGCAAACCATGTTCTCCACCATTTACTCCTTATCCCCGCAGAGCCACAGTATGCTTGGATAAGAAGCGAGTGAGGGGGCAAACCAGTTTGCCTCCCCGCTGCCTCCTTGGGTCCTCCAGAGGCCTGAAAGGGCCCAGCACGGCTGTGGGATGGCTCAGTGCAGTGGCAAGGCCCTCCCAAGGTCCCACAGCAGCGGGGATGGGGCTCTCCACCGCCTCTGCAGGGCCTTGAGAGGACCGTGCACAAGCCAAGCGGCAGCCAAGGGGTCGGAGGAGGAGGGAGCCCCTGTTCTTTTCCTCGATTCCCCCCCTTGCCTGATGCCACAGGGGGAGGTGCAGAGAGAAGCACTGCTAGGGCCCGTTGTATTTTCCCAAACAGCAGGCCTTATTGCTAGTTTTAAAAAAAATCAGAAATGACATTCCATTATCAGTATTGTTCCTAGAATGATAGTCTGATTGCTGAGTGATCTAATGTATCAAGCACTGCAGTATGATCCCTTTGTATATACAGACATCCTAGGGGGAATTATACGATTGTGCATGCAAGCCAGACGCATTTGTGGGAGGGGTAATGGCGAGAGGAGGAGTTGGAGATTTGTGGGAGGGCACTTCAAAAGCGCAAAAAAGCCTCCACATGCATTGATATGGTAGATAATCATGCAGAAAAAGTGGCATCAAAAATAAAGATGGTCCAAAACAAGCCTCACAAAAAATGCTTAAAAACCAGGATCATCATGACCTGCTTGTGCATGGGAAACAATGACGTATGTAATGAGTGAGATAACCCGCGAAAGTTCCACTGGCAGGCCATCCCATTAAGGACGTGTGGAAGCAACCATAGATACATGACTGTCTTCATTAACATTTCTGTTGCACTTCCTGAAAGTTACACTTTCCCTCTTATTTTATTTAGGCAACTATCCCACAGTATCACAAAGGTCAGCTTGGGAACCAGTACACTGTAAGTTTCACGTGGGTAGCTGTGTTTGTAGTAGTAGAACAAAATTTGAGTATGTGATACTTTATTTTAGTATCTGATATTTTGAGTCATGAAAGTTGATACCCAGAAAACGTTTGTTATAGAACAACATCAGTTACATAAAGAGCTGGCTTCTTGTTGTATTTATTTTATTTAATTGTCATATACTTAATTTTTTGGTCATTTTTCTCATGTGTACTTACATTACATGTAGCAATCTGGTGCACTATTATTCGAGCTGTAATTTAAGGCATTGTTATCTTAATTGTACATATTGTTGGAATACATTCATTATTTTTAATGAATGGGTTCAAGGTAGTTCCATTGGATGCTTTCTCATCTATATGTTATATTATTTTATACTTTTGTCTTGCAAGGTTCACAGTGAGGCAAGAATGCAGAGCTGATGGTCAGGCAGGTGTACAGGAGTTTTAGTCCATCTCTCTTGCCAGACACATCATCATGGGGCAAGTTTCAAATGTCTTCACCTACAGCTGGGCATTAGGAACAGAGCAGTGATTCTGTAGATGTGTCCACTACCTCACTGCTCTGCATCTGACCTGATGGAGGCTGTCTCAGCTTTGATGTTGGAGACCCCACATTGCTCCTGCAGGGTCTTCAGTATGGGCCCCCCTTATCTGGAGCAGTTCAAGTCTTCACAGCTGCTATGTCCCCAAAAGGTATTGACCTAGCACACATAGTACTGTACCCTGGTTTGGGGACGGTAAACCTTGTTTTGTAATTTCTATTATTCTATGATATGCATGTATTATAAATAAACTACCCAAGCAGAGTAATTAGATAGTTATAATTTCCCCTGAAAAATTATATAAATTATTAGTTTTTATTTTTCTGTTTCTGTTATCCCATATTCCCATTCTTTATGTATATGTCCGAATAAATACACTTTTGATTAGGCTGATAGACAGAGAAACTGGTCCGAGGTCATCTAGTGCAGAATAGAGATTTGAACCTGGATCTCACAAATCCCAGTACAGCACTCTAACCGTTATCCATACATGGCATCTTTCAAAACAAAGCATCCCAAAGGAGGTTCTGTCCTTAAACAAAATGACTTACTGCACACTTTCCAAGATAAAAAAGTAAAAAGACAATGAAAGCCTAAGGACTGAATGGACAGTCTATGTCCATTTCATGCTGAAATAGCTGAAGCCTGTGCTGGCAGAAGTTATTATAATGCATCAAAGTTTGATTAAATTTCCTTAGCCCTATCTCAGAGTTTTCGGTTTCTACTTTTTTACTGTGATGTAGAGAAGGTGTGCTTGACCTCCTTAAAGAAATTATTGTGCATATATACTCTGGAGTCAGGGAGCAGGAAAGATTTTATCCAGTGCAATCCTATGCCATGTTACATTCATTGAAATTAATAGGTTTAGAATGAAGTAACTCAACATTGGGTTGCATTGTTACAGACATAAATTTACATTGCCAGTGAGACTTGAATGTAATGTGCAGTGATTTACTTCAGTAAGGCTACAGTTCTGTGTTCTTTTGTCTTGAAGTAGGCTTAATTTCTCTTGAAGCCCATCTCTGCATGGACAGGATTAATTACTGGTCAAAGCTTGTTTTTAATAGACACCTTTCTGTCAAAATGGAAAAGAACACTTTGAGATAAATTATTGACTTTTGGGTGTTCTCCTAGTAGTTTAATAGCCTTTGGTTATTAAAAGCTAAATCTATAATTAAGCAAAGGATTTGGGATATTGAATTACAACATCATTTAAGTCTTGCCTCAAAATATAATTTTTTTAGGGACAAGAAGTTTGTGGCTTATTTATTAATTCCCAAATATAGGAAAGCTTTTACTTTGGCCCAATTTAATGTTCTGCCCTTTGCATTTCTGGTAGAGAGATATCATGGTGTTCTGTACCAGGGACACATATATGCCCTTGTGCAAGTGTTGAAGTTGAAACTGTTCGCATGTTTTACTACACAATTTACTAGCTAAAGAGACTGCAGTCTTGTGGTGATAGCTTAAACATATCAAAAGACTGATTTCCTACAACCAATCATCTGAAGTTTTTCAACAATTCCTATCATCATGAAATAAAATAAGGCCTGCAACTGTAGAGTGGAAAGATCATTCCACCTCATCTTAAATCAAATTTGTTTAAATGCAAATGCAAATAGCTATCATAACATGATATTCACAGTACATCAGAAATTAGGGTGGTGGGGGGAAACCACTCTTTCTAAATGAAGCAAACATAGAGTGGTATGCTATAGTAGATAAAGCGTGGTATTTACAAGAACGTTGTTGTATTTAGAGAATTACTTGATACCGGAGTATTCAGTCCCTTCCTATACAACAGTCAGAACAGTTGCCATCTACAACTTCATACAGCAAATAATCCTCCAAATCAATTACATGTTTATTGTGGAAGTGTAATGAACCACATCTTATTTATTATTTATTTTATTTGACTTATATCCTGCCGTCCCCATGAATGGGCTCAGGGCAGCTCACATCATCATTAAAACACAATAAATTAATAGTCAACTTTAAAAACAGAGTTAAAAACTTATATTAAAATACTCCGGCACCATTATACATAGGCTACTTTGGATACTAATAAAAGACCTGCATAAGTCATAGCTGTGGGTAAAACGCTAGCCAAGGGCAGTCATAGAAGAGGTAGCGATCTTAGATAGGATAAGGGGGGACACCCGCTGGTCCTCAACCAAAGGCCTGGCAGAACATCTCTGTTTTACAGGCCCTGTGGAACTGTAATAGGTCCCACAGGGCCTGCATCTCCAATGGGAGAGTGTTCCACCAGGCTGGGGCCAGGGCAAAAAAAGCCCTGGCCTTGGTGGAGGCCAACCGGATGTCCCTCGGGTCAGGGACCACCAGGAGTTGTTTATCTGCAGAGCATAGTGCCCTGCAAGGGACATAATGGGAGAGGCGGTCCCACAGGTATGCCAGTCCCAGTCCGTGGAGGGCTTTAAACACCAAAGATAATACCTTGAGCTTAATCCACACCAAGTGTCCCCTGTCCAAGCCCTGCCTAAATAAATAAGGTTTGCAATTCCACAAACATCAATAAGATCCACCTCATCATGTCACCAGCACTTCCTGGTCACCTTTCTGGTCTGATTTTATGCTTGGCTGTCAACTCAGGTCAAGGATAAAACCGTAACCATTTGGGAGTGCTCCTCAGCTTTGTAGCATTCTACCAAGGTTCTTAAAAGTTTTCTCCTACCCCCAATAAATGGTATAAACTGAAAATAACTCGAGCTGAGTTCACAGAATTGTAGCCTGGGCTGTAGCGTTGTACATGGTGTTATACAACATCATCATGTTAAGGTTTCAACAAAATGGTGGGAGCCACATCCATGACTGTCATAACCCTGCAAATATTTGACAGCAAATTTGGTTCACAACATTGGGTACTGCAATAAATTTAAACACTGTAAAAAATGATTCCCCTCTAAAAATGGATAGGATTAGGTCAGCAGATATATCTCTGTAAAAACTTCTGACCAATAGCCTCACTCACATTTCATAAAGAACGTGCCTTGCATAGAACTATGAGTGGCGCTACAGCCATGATTACTTAGGATGGAACTACAAAGTCCTGTTTTTGCCAAATCTGTGTTTGCTGAAGTAATGTGAATACAAAATAAATGAAGCACTGACAGCCAGTTCTCTCTTGCAGGTCCTGCCCTTGGCCAAGTTTCTCTCAGCTGCATTTACTTAGGTGGGGAAAAAAAGAAAAAAATTAAAAATATCTGGGAGATTTGTAAGCAACAATTGGCAAGTGGGGGGCAGGTTTATCCCCCTTCCTCCCATCTATTGAATCTCCCCTATAAGTGCTACAAGGAAGACATGGATCTGGGACTGCTGTGCTTTCCTCATTATGTGTGCTTCAACTTTTAGCTACGCTATTATTAATAAGATTTATCATTTATATAGTGCTTACGGTTGTTCAGCATGCTTCACATACATTATCTTATTACAATCCTTATAGCAACCAGCATCCTCATATGATTGCTATGAAGGAGCAGCTTACCTAGGGCCACCAAGTGAAATTTATTGCTTCACAGTAGAAAATTCCTAATTCGTAGCTAGTGGAGGTATGCATAACAGAAAAACTGAGCTGAAATTACATATGAATTTTGCTGATTCAGCTTGTTATAGTTGATTTTAGAATGCTGAACCGAATTTGGGAAACCAAGTTGTAACAGAACTGCTCCTCCACAGGAACTAATCTATATTGCCTGGAGATCCATTGTAATTCTGGGAAATATCTAGCCACCACCTGGAGGCTGACAATCCTAGTACGGCTCCATTCTGCATCTCAACATAGGCCACTTACAGAGCCATCCTAAACAGAATTACACACTTCTAAATCCATTGAGAAACACTAAAAGAATCATAGTGCCAAAATATAATATAAATAACATTCCTATAGAATTAAAAGATCACATAAAGAACAGATGTGCATTACTAATTGTAATTGAATGTGAACTGAAGGCATTGTTGGTTGAAACCAGAGATATTTTCAAGGAATAATGTGCCAAGCCTATTCCTGTAGTCAAAAGAAAGAAGCTTAGATGGATGACTGATGAAACTCAAAGAACTGCTAAAGACAGATGAGAATAAAAGTAAAAGATGACAGAAATAGAATCAGAATTCTAAGTGCAATTTTTCAAAACTTGTACATAGAGACAAAGAACTATACAGAAGAGGTCAAAGAATGGTAGATTCCTTCAATGAAGACTCTTTTGATTAACTTAAAAAGTGAAGTGAAAGCTGCGCTCAAAGAAATTGGGAGAAACAATTCACCAGGAGTAGAGGTTATACCAGTAGAGCTATTTCCAGCTATAGAACCTGACTCCATCAAAATCTTAACAAGAATGACAACAAATATGGAAAACAAAACAATAGTCCACAGACTGGAAACACTCTATCTACATTCCGGTACTGAAAAAAAAGAGAATGCTAAAGAGTGCAGCAAATATCGGACCATCTCATTAATTTCCCACACAAGCAAAATAATGTTCAAAATTCTACAGCAAAGACTCTTACTGTTACCCAAATAGGAGGTCTCCTTAATTGGTTGGGGGAATTAGCATTAAAGGAGACAATCAAGAGGGGGTAACTAGGGATTTCCATCAACATTTACGGGAATTATTCTCTTAGAGAACTCTCAAATAAACAAGCAGATGTTCAACTGAAAAGATTTCTTTATTAACATAAATAAAAGGCAAACATACAGAAACACACACACAGCATATACACAGAGCTAACTAAGAAAACAGTGAGGAAATGGGAAAGCAATTTGGGGGGAAGGGTGATAATTACCTTGAGAGAAGAGAAGCAGCAGCAAAATGACTAGTGATTCACAAAAAGAAGAAGACCAACCAGACTAGGTATATGTGGGTACCAGGGCACACGCACTGAGCACATGGCTAAAAGCCCAGTTATAGGACTGATGTCTTACTCCCAAAAATAATGACTTAAAGGCTTGTCTGGAGGTAGAACAACAACTTGGGAAGGGTTTGATATGACTATCTGGGATGGCCTATAGGTAAATATATTGCCAAATGATCTGGTAAGCACCAGACGGGAAAGCTATCAGATAAGCTAAATAGCTTGATTAGGTAAGTGGGAGAAGGGAGATGGAGAAAGGCGTTGATGGGATTAGGCAGCAAGTTTTATCAGGAAGCCTCATTATTTCTCCTTCTCTCCGGGGCATTGGAGGCTGTCAGTCAGTCATCCCTCCTCTGACTCATGGCTTGATAACTCTCCGGGCTCCAGGTCAGCTGGCATCCCTTCTGCCTTGGGCCAGGCAATGCCTAGAATTTATGGCAAAGGGTTTATGATATTCCATATCTATAAACTGTCCTTGCAGTTTATAGTGCTAACATTACCATATGAGGAATGAGAAATGTCAGATGTACAAACTGGATTCAGAAAAGGAAGAGACAATAGAGATTATATTGCAGATACACAATGGCTAACAGACCATTTCAGAAGAAAACCACCTTGTAATTTATAGATTAGAGCAAAGCTTTTGACTACAGTGTTTTCTGCATGCACACTTACACTGGATTTTTTGGGTATTTGATCCACAAGCATTGGATTTGCTTTGGGTCTCTGTAATTCCACAATTGAGGGAATCAAACCAAAGGGGTGTCTGTTTATATTTCCTGCACTAGAAAAATGTTCCATTTCTGTGTGGGCTTTCTATTTCGTCAGTTGATCAGCTGAAGAAACTTGTAAGAGTTGGTTGAGGAAACTTGTAAGAGTTGTTTTGTTTTTTGTTTTAATACACTAACTTTGTGACAGTTATTTGGGAAAAAAAAGGATTAGTGTGCACACGCACAATACACTTTTTAGTTCATTCTTAAAATTTCTCTTAGCCATTCTGCAGCTGATAGGCTTAGTAAACTTGCAAGTTTTTTTTTAAATGCACCAATGTTCAACCAATCAGGATGCAAAGGGATAAAGCTGAGGATGAAAGGCAGGGCTAGGGCCAAGTCTCACACCAAAGAAAACATTCTGCACTTCAAAAAAGCCCTGGTTTGACTTCGCTTAAAAAAAAAACCCAGAGTTTGTGAGCAGGGAGAAAAACTGCAGAAAACCCAGGGAAAAATTGACTCTGCAGCTGATGCAGCCTTTCACCATGCAGAATGCAATAAAGTCTGGTGTAGTATCTTGAACACCAGGGCATGCCAGCTTTATATAAAATAAACAGGTTTTTATTTACCTTTCACTCTGGCTCAGCCTGCATTTGAGTCAGCCTCTCAATTCTCTGTCAGCAGCCACCAATTCGCTACTGGAGCCCTCCTACACCAAGACTGAAGGACATGCAAAGAAGAAAGCTGTCCCCTGGAGGCTGTTTGTATACATTACAACATCTGGGAAGAAGTTTGGAGACTGAATCAAGGTATTTTGACTATGCATGCAGAATGCTGGAGAGAAATTGATGCAGTATGGGGCCAGAACCAACAAAAAAGCTCAATGTAGAAAAGACCAATGTGGATCATGAAAAACTGTGGATGTTGTTAAAAGAAATGGGTGTGCCACAACCTCTGATTGTATTGATGCACAACCAGTACTCTAGACTAGAGGCTACTGTTAGGACAGAATATGGGGAAACAGAATGGTCCGCTGGAGCTGCTGGGATATGCACTTCAGTTTCACAAGTAGCTGCCTACGATCCAGCATTGAAATTGAAGTATTATATACAATTATTGTGTTAAATATGGAATGAGGGCTTAATGTTAAATAGCTCAAGATATGTTCCACTCAAAATATACTCTTAACTCAGCCCTGTGCCTTATATATTAACTGGCTTTCAGGCTCTTGGCATTAAACTACATGGGAGGGGACCACTTGGAACAGTGGGCAGGGAAACACTTCTCCCTCTACTTCTACACTCCAAATCACCCCTTCCAAGGAACTTTCATTTAATCAGAGGAGGAGGAAGAAATCAGGACTCTGATAGACACATTTGTATCAAACATGCATTCAGAATACTAATATTTATTTGTTTATATAGTTAAACCACACTTTTTCCTCCAATGGAGACCCAAAGCAGCTTATTATAACATCATTCTCCCTTTGCCCATTTTATCCTCACAGCAATTCTGTGAGGTAGGTTAGGCTGAGTGTGTGTGACTGGCCCAAGGTCACCCAGTGTGCTTCCATGGCAGAGAGGGGATTTGAACCTGGGTCTCCCAGATCCTAATCTGATACTCTCAACACTGCACCATGCTGGCTTGCAGAGCTATGCTAACAGCTTATCATTGTAAGTACAAAAGACAACTAAAAGCAAATACATACGTTTCTTTTATTATTTTATGTGGTGGGGAAGGAATATTTTTGGTACAGCTCACAGTACCCTGGCATTCACAATAAGGTATTCACTGGTCACACACTGTAAGTGCTACTGTACTTGGTTTTTCATAAATCTCACAAATCTCACTATGACAGAACATTTATGTAAATGACAGTAAAGCTTCCTTACTATACACAGCTAAAGTAGTAAAATTAAAACAAAATCAAAGAAGAATGGCATCATTTTATTGCATCACATATTTATAACTCAAAATCTGTATTGGGTTTTATTTTTTAAAAGTTCAGAAAGCAGATTTCTTTTCTTTAAGTGAATACTCCAAAGATTATTTACATGCCTATCATGACATGTACATGCGATCTCTTGGTCATATAAGTCTAGTCACTAGTTGGTTGAACTACTTTGTTAGTGGTCAGACCTGTCTCATGATATTAGAGGTACTTATGAACATGGCTGTTTCATCCTTCCCTTCATGTGTTTTAAACACAAACTGCCTAGCTAGGCAGGAAAATATAAGCAATGAGGTAAGACTAGCTTCCAGTCCCACACCCCCAGAGATGTGCAGAACTGTATAACAAAGGGATCTCCAGAAGTCTTGAGTTAATCTCAACCTCCACCCTGCCGATCTTTCCTGATCCCATTTCCCCACCCAAGTCACTCAGGGACTGATAAACCTCACCCGTCCAGCCATCAGGAGTCATCAGTCATCTTTGTACACCTTTAGTTCCTCTCATGAAGGCACAATCAAGCTTTCCCAGTCCTACTGTCTCACCTTTGGAGACATCCCTCAAGCCATTGCTTTAAGGCAGACTCTAAGTCCTGCCTCAGGGCATGTTTCACAGTATATCTGACTATCCTGCCATGTGTTCACTTGGAACTGGTGAATATTACCCAACCCTTGAATTACTATTCCCACTTTCCTCACTGTTTTTCTAGTTAGATCTGTGTGTGTGCTGAGTGTGCATTTGTTGTATGTATTTTATGCCACTGATCTTAATTATTTTAGAAATAAAAAAGCCGACTTGGTTGAACATCTACCTGTTTATTAAAGAGTTCTCTAGAAGAAGGGGCCCTCATATACATACATGGAAATCTCGCTAAGCCGCCCACCTCTCACTGCCTCTTCTTGCCGCTAATTCCCCCAACTTGCAATGAGACCTCCTCATTGGGAAACAACTTTGCTGAAACATAACTGCCAAGACATGATAGGCAACCTCTACATCACATTATTATACATTAACAATCAGAAACCATGCAAGGAATATTTCAAAGGTAAAATAAATGTATAATAGTTTACAAATATATCTGGCTATAACAAGGTATGTTTCATTTCATCGTGTACTCTGGAAAATGTTCTACCAACAAAATAAAGCAAAAGAAAACCAATGACCAACTAAATGGCATGTCTGAAAAGAGAAACTTTCATGCTGGAGAAGCAAGGAAAGAAACAAGAGGTTATGTGTTAGTCCACACAACATAATCTCTAAATCAGATATGAACAGGTTCTATGAATGGTTTATACAAGGAATTTTCTGCCCAGCAACTCTAAAGAACACTTTAAATGAAGCACAGATGCTCACTGAACCAACGGAGAACAAATAATGTGCAAGGGACATTCACAAAACAAAATCTCCAGGGGAATTGATCTGTCACTTGGAGATGTGTTGTAATTCTGGGAGATCTCAAACCACCATGTGGAGGCTGGCAACTCCTGGCATATGGTTGAACTGGAAGCTAATTAACATGGCATGTTGATAACAGTTTTGGTGGGAGCTTAAAGATCATGAGTTCTGGGTTGTGGATATAAGACCTGCCTTTCGGTATCAGATTGACTTCCATTTAGCCATCTAAGTATCCCATTTCCCACAGGGGCCAGCAAGACACTTCTGAAAAGCAGAACAGCTGTGACATGAAGACAACTGCTCTCTTTGGGATTTCTCCCTCAGCATCTGGTACTGGAAGCTCTACTGTCTCTGCACATGGAGATGCCATTTAGGTACTATGGCTAATAGGAGCTGATAGACATACCCTTTATGAATTTGTCTAATCCTTTAAAATAATGTCAGCTTGGGGTGATGATTTGTGGTTGCTTCTTTGTGCGTGCTGAGGGGTGGCAGTTGGCATGGGGAGTGTTCTTCATTCTTGACGCCACACTAGCAAAGATGCCACTGGCTGCTGCAGTTCCAAGTAATGTGTGGAGAAGGTGGTTTTACAGTAATAACTTGGTAGAAAAGCCTATAGCAGCTACGTACGTTTTAGGGCAACTGTGTCTTTTTGCCATACAGGTCCTTCACTCTTGACCAGAACAAGTGAAGACGTAATATAGACAACTGACTGCCTCTAAGCATGTGCCAAATTAATTGATCCCCACAGTGGGTTTGATTCAGACTAAATTTTCTGCTAAGGGAAGGCACTTCCATCACTTGAACAGAACCTTCTGGCCTTGCCCCCCTACTGTACAGCCCATGGATTTTCCTGAAGTGCTGGTCCTGGGGAACAGCGGATCCTTTGGAATGGCATGAGGGGCAAATTGAAGGTTTGCAGCAGGAAGGGAGAATTGGTGGGAATTACATACACAGGCCTTCCATGAAACAAAAATTTAGTATGGATCCAACCCATTATTTTCATGTTGGAATATGAAATATTCAAGCAGATTCACGTCCTGCCAGCTCTTAGATCTAACCCTGAGAAAAGGGCAAGGGTGGAAACAGAGCAAAGCACTTCCATTATCTTGAGTGCAACTGGGGAGTGTTACCCGTGTGGATGCACACTGAATCTTTTTGTCTTCTAATATAAAAGTCAGAATTAGTATCCTTGTACAAGAAGTATCTTTTGGGACTCTCCTGGTTACATTTCTTTCCCTTTCCACTCTAACATTACATCCATAACTTTATTGTTATAGAGAGCTATCCTAAGCAGGTTTACTTGCAAGTTAAAGTACCATTGTGTTCAATGAGGCTTACTCCAAGGACAGTATTCTTAGAATCTCAGCCCTAATGTCCACTCAGAAGAATGTGGTGTCCTACTACTGTGCAATAGTGAACAGATTTGTTTGTAGAAATTTTGAAAATCCTTGTGTTTTGTTAGGTTAATTCTTATCATGTTAGAAGCTTCCCAATTATGTGACTCTTACAAACCGTTTTCTAGAAATTACTGTCAGATCATATTTTAATTGCTGTCACTATTTTAGATTATGAAGTTGAGCTAGACATTGTCAGCATCAAGAGAAGAGAGGTTCAGTTGATTTTGTTCAGTTTAGTTTCTAAACCTCGTGAGAGGAAGCAAAAATTCCCACAGTGCTGCAGTGGAATTCCCTGCATGACTTAAAGTCAGCTTTCACTTTCACAAGAGCATTTAGATAGTTCTGGGCAATATTTTGGGAAAGGATTTTATTGGACTGAGCCTTAAATCATACACTTGCTTGGGAAACAGGAATGGCTGGCTGTGGGGGTAAAACCTTAACTTCCAAGTTGTTCCTTACAAACTAAATTTGGTAGAGATGCAAATGACTTCTGCCACCTTGTAGGATCTGTTTCTAAAGTTTCCTAAACTGATTCTTCCCTTCAAATTCCTACAAACATTAATCAACATATTACATTGCTACATTGGAATTGTTTAACTGACAGGCAGAAGGAAAGCTAAATATCAGATTTGGTACTGATTACAGGACATCAGGAAGAGATGGACCAATAATAAAATATTACCTTTTCACACGTCTAGACTATCAATGGAATTCTCATGTCGACAGAATGCACAGTGCAATTATATTTCTTATATCTGAAAAAACTGGATATCCAAACTATGGCTGTCAATTGACTAGAATTTGACCGGCCAAACCAGTATGGTAGCATCTACTTTTGCACCTTTAACACTAGCCTAAAACAGAAATTAAGCAGGTAAAGCTTTGCCTGACATGGGAAAAGCTGTATGTGCTCAATTCCACTCTGCCAAGCAGCTATTAAAAACATGAGAAGGCAGTCTAATGAAAAGCGACAAGCCTACATTTATTAGGAATATTCTCCCTTACACAGTTATTGCTATTGCTACAAATGTGATAGCAAATGGTTATGTTACATTATTTACATATCCTGTCCTATTTGTGAATACCTTTGGTCATGGAAAGCCTGCCCCATGTTCTGCAACAGCTGTAATTACTGCTAATAAACTTCTTTAATGTTACGGTTGATATCATTTGAATAACTGCCATAAAACTGGACATACATGATGCCCTAACTTCTTTATAACTTCATAAGTAAAACAAAAAGCCCCAATGAAGATAATATGCCTGAGTCTCTAGAGGGACATTATAACTGTTTATTAGCAGAGGTCAAAGCACTAACTATGAATGTGCAGCAAGATTAGAGGTGGAAGCAATAAAGTAGAAAGCAAATTGCTAGGAGCCAAGGTGGAAGAGCCAGTAAGGGGTGTCTATAGTAATAACATGGAGTCTAAAGAGCAACATTTGAGTTTAGTAGCACCTTAAAGTCCAACAAGATTTCCAGGGTATAAGCTTTTGAGGGTCAGGCTCCCATTATCAGACACAAGTTGGAAAGGAGATCCCTGAGCCCTTATATCCCAGTAGGAAAGTGGGAGGGGTGTTGCAAAGAAGGATGCAAAGGTACAATGGAATTCCAAAACTGGAATAGATCAGCTTCACTCAACTTAAATTGCTCCTTGAAGACAGAAATCTCTGTTAAGGTTATCACCATTTTTACTATTCCTTCTCCTGAACCTTTAAGGGCCTTACAGAAATGTATTGGGAGAAGCATCTTTGCTTATTTATCTCGATGCTGAGAAACTTTTCATAGGCATGATTTCTGTGCATTGGACTACTATAAAGGCACAGAAGCAGGACCAATAAAATGGTTCAAACTCATCTGCCATATGTAAGGGATATGCATTTGAAACCAGTTCAAAATCCAAACCAAATCTCCTATATCCTTCCATATACTAAATCTGATTGGTTATTGGAAGATTTGTATTCACTTAGCATGACGCTTTCTTTCTCAGTGGTCCAGGAGAGGGGCAGTCCAGGGCTCTTGAGAAAGAGCGCCTCCTCTTTCGCAGGGTCGGACAAATCATCAATCCTGGAGGGGAGGGGCTCTTCCCTAGTGCACCAGTTAGTTTCCAAGCCCATATTTCTTCATAATGCCTTGTTCTCTCTTGCTGTATTGTCGTCCTTCTGTCATTTGTAACTTAGACACGAACATATTAACTATAAGTGTTTTCAATAATAACATTTTAAAAAATATATATACACCCACAATGGGTGTATATAACCTGGGTGTGTATAACCTGGGTGGTTTGGACTGCCCCACTTCTGGACCACTGAGAAAGGAAGTTTCATGGTAAGTGAATACAAATCTTCCATTTTCCCATGGTTTGGAGTGGGGCAGTCCAGGACTCTTGAGATATATTCATAGCAGTGCATTCCTGGGTGGGTTTATTGGTTTCTATCTTTACAGGACGTCCTGTAGCACTCTCCTCCCAAAAGCTGCCTCAGTTGATGCTATTTGATCTATTCTGTAGTGTTTTGTGAACGTATGCACAGATTTCCATGTTGCTGCCTTACATATCTTTTCTAGAGATGGAAATGCCCTATATACTGCCGATCTGGCTGTCCCTCTGAGAGAGTGTATGGTAGTCCCCTCATGTGGGGTGATGTGCCTTGCCTTGTATGCTAACACTATGCACTCTCTGATCCATCTGCTTAGGGGGGATGTTGTAACGTTCTCCCCTAGTGAGCACTTTCTGAAAGAAACAAACACGATATCTACCTTGTGTATTTGCTTAGTCCTTTCCATCTAATAACTTAGGGCTCTCTTGACATCTAATCTATGCCATTCCCTTTCTTTCTCACACTTTGGGTTTGTACAGAAAGAAGGAAGTATAATTTCCTCCCCTCTATGGAAAGATGAGTTTACCTTAGGTATAAAGGTTCGATCTGGTCTTAATACTACCCTGTCATTATAAAAGATACATAAATCTCTGTTTACTGATAATGCTCTTATTTCCGATACCCTTCTTGCCGACGTTACTCCTACCAGGAAGATAGTCTTGAGAGTAAGTTCTTTGAGAAGACATTTTGACATGGGCTCAAAGGGTTCCTTTGTGAGAGCTGTGAGTACTATATTGAGGTTCCATGTTGGGAACCTGTGGATCTGTCTAGGATTTATTAGCATGGTCCCTCTCAGGAATCTGAGATGTGGATGTCTAGTAAGTAATGCCCGTTTTTTAGATCCCCTTATTGCTGATATGGCTGCCATTTGTTGTCTTAGGGTACTGGTGTCAAGCCCTTTGTCTAAACCTGCTTGCAGGAAGAGTAAGATTTGTTTTATTGCTGTAGTTAGTGGGTTCTGACCCCTGTCTTCACACCAGGAATTGAAAGTTTGCCAAGTCTTATTATAGCTCTTATTTGTTGAACTTTTTCTAGAGGCTAGCATTGTTGCAATAACTTTTTCCGAATATCCTAAGTCTTTCAATTGATCATACTCAATTTCCAAGCTGTTAGGTTTAGTGATGCCGGATCTGGGTGCTGTATTTTCCCTTGCATTAACAGGTCCTGTCTTAGTGGCAATTCCCACTGTTCTTCTTTTGATAGTCTCTTCAATTCCTGGAACTACGGTCAGGGCCGGAGCCAGAGGTTTTAGCGCCTGCGGCGGCAGGCGCGCACGCGCCCCACAGGAGGCATGATGACATCATCGCAGACATCATCATGCGCCACAGGGGGGCTGGGCTCCGCGCGGACCGCTGAGCACAGAAGCTGCGGGCTGCTGCTGGAGCAGCGCGTGGAGGCTGCTCCGTGCGCTGCCCCAGCAGCAGCTCACAGCTTCTGCGCTCGGCTGGGGCGGAGGAGTGCGCAGTGGAGCTGAGGCGGCTGGCTGCAGCAGTAGCTGTAGCCAGCCAGGCAGCCCCGTGCCACTGCCGCCACATGCCCCAGCCGAGCGCAGAAGCTGCGGGCTGCTGCTGGAGCGGCGGGCAGAGGCTGCTCCGTGCGCCACCCCAGCAGCAGCTCACGGCTTCTGCGCCCGGCTGGGGCGGAGGAACGCGCAGCTGAGCTGGCGTGGCTGGCTACAGCTGCTGCTGCAGCCAGCTAGCCAGCTCCGTGCTGCCGCCGCTGCGCACCCCAGCTGGGCACAGAAGCCGCAAGCCGCTGCTCGAGCGGCGCACAGAGGCTGCGCCCGGCTGAGGTGTGTGGCGGTGGCGGCGGCAGCGGCAGCAAGGGGCTGGCTGGCTGGCTGCAGCAGTAGCTACAGGTGGCCCTGTCATGCCAGCTTCGCTGCGCGTGCCTCTGCCCCCAACACCCCCTCCAGCGCCCCTCCAGTGCCCGCGTGCCCGAGGCCACCGCCTACCTGGCCTCCATGGGCGCGCCGGCCCTGACCACGGTCTTCTTGGCCAAAAAAGTGCCACCGTTATCATCTCCACTTTCTGTTCCATTGCCTTCTGTATCACTCTGCTCATTATCTTTATTAGAGGAAAGGCATATAGTAGAGTCCGAGGCCAGTCTTTGTTTAGCATGTCTGTACCTACTGCTGATTGTTCCTTCCTCCTGGAAAAAACCTTTGTCACCTGGTTGTTTTGTGCTGTTGCAAACAGATCTACTTCTGGTTTCCCGAATTTCAGGCATATTTGCTTGAATACTTGTCTGTTTAGTTTCTATTCTGTCTGGTCCATAGAGTTTCTGCTCAACCAGTCTGCCACTGTATTCTGTAGTTCTGCTACATGTACTGCTTTTATCGACTTTTAAGTTTTCTTCTGCCCAAAGAAAAATCTCCTCTGCTTCTTTGTTCAGTATCTTGTATCTCGTGCCCCCTTGCCTGTTTATATATGCTTTTGCGGTTGTGTTGTCGGTTTGCACCATGACATGTTTTCCTGATAGGCTGTCTTGGAATTCCCGTAGACCTTTCTTGATTGCTCTTAATTCCAGGAGGTTTATGCTGTTTTCCTTCAACTTGTTGAGCTATGTTCCTTGTGTCATCCTACCCCGTGTGTGAGCTCCCCATTGTCAGGTTCAGAATGCTTTCCTTTATGTTATAACCAAAGAGACTCCATTTTAATTCTTTTAGTATTCTGAGTGCTTTATTCACAGGTGCCAAGACGTTCCCTAGCAGCTATCTCACAGAAGAGGAATGTTTTGACTACAGCTTTTCCAGCCTTGGGAAACTTTCACTTTCTCAGCTTCAAGCGGCTTGTTTTGAGAACTATGGGGGGAGGCTGGGCCTGCTGGGGTTTGATACTCTGTACCTTGTTCTTTGCCTATCATTCGTAACAACACACGTGTACCAGCCCAGATATTGCATCTGGGCCAGTGGACTATAATGATTGCTTTTTTCAATAAATCTTTTGAAAACAACGGACTCTTGTCTGATTGCAGAAGGTAGTCTGGATTACAATTATTATTTAGCCACAGGTCTGACACCCATCCCATCAGGCTCGCATCTGTCATCATCACTACCCTTTTTGGTTCCCTGAGAGGAGGCTCTTCGGTGAATCTGTCCACCAATTCATCTCTATACTCAGAGTATCTGGAATCTGAACTGCCTTCCGCCATTCGTTTGTTATGATCTTCTGGAAGGGTCATAAGAACCCCTGAAGCGGATGTGTGTGGAACCTCGACCATTGGAAGATGTCCTGGCAGGACACCATCTTCCCCCACAGCTTGGCTAGATGTGACACTTCCACTGTTTTCTTTTCTTGAACTAGTTTTATCATTGAGATAATTTTCTGTTGTCTCTCCTCTGATATAAAGGCTTTGTCCTTGATTGCATCTATTATTATTCCCAGGTGTAGAATCCTTTGTGTTGGTATGAGGCTGCTCTTTTTCTTGTTGACCCTAAAGCCTTGTCTTTCCAGGCAGTCTATTGTTTGTTTCACTGTTTCCAAGCCTGAGGTTAGTGAGGGAGCCTTGATTAGGATGTCGTCCAAGAATGGAGACAGGGCTATTCCATGAAATCTGAGGAAGGCTATTAGGATCACAAGAACCTTTGTAAACAGTCTTGGTGAAGATTTCAGACTGAATGGTAGTGCTTTGTACTGGTAGTGTTCCCCATCGTATGCGAAGTGTAGGTATTTCCTGTGTCTCCCTTATAGGAATGTGTAGATAGGCCTCTGATAGATCTATGGAGGCTAGAAAATCTCCTTTCTGGATAGTTTCTATGGTGAATTTCATGGTCTCCAATTACTTGTGTAATTTTATATGATGGTTTAACCATTTTAGGTCCAAAATTGTTGCCAGTGACCCTCTCTGCTATGGAGTCTGCTATGGACTATGTCAGCTTCCTGCTTCGTTGTTCTAAGACTCTGCCAAGAACTCTGTTAGGGGCAGTGTTGCCTATGCCTGTCTCCTGCCTCTCTGCTGCTTATGGACTGTGTCACCGACACCTGTTTCCTGCCTCCTTGAACACAAACCCCACATGGGCCCGGAACGATGCCACTAGCAGCACAGTGCCATCTGGGACGACCCTCCACGAGCCTGGCCAGGTACCCCCTGGTCAGTTCCAGCGGGGAGCTCCTCGCAGGACAGCCACTGGGCCTGCCCCCACCACTGGGCAGCCTGCTAGCCAGCCCATAATGCGTGCCAGGGGAGAAGCCATGTTCCCAGGCAGCAGAGAGTCACCATGGACAGTTTGCTCTAAGCCCGCCATTCCAAGGTCAGGCTCCTGTCACGTTCACGGAGTCCAGCCTTGCCCTGGTATGCATATCGCTGGAAGCCGCCCTGAGACGGGAACTACGTGCCAACTGTCCAGAGCACCTAATTGGCGCATATCAATACAGCCATCGCATTCCAGGCAGATCCCATCAAGACAACTCCAGCTTCCTGATAGACCCAATCAACCCGCCCGGCACTCCCTCCCCTCCTTTGTTCCCTCTTCCTAAGGTGTCACAATCATACATAAAGACCCTAAAGTGGCCCATTAGCTGTAGTAATAAAGCCATCAAACTTTTGTTTCACCTTCTGAGAACCACCTGGAAGACCCCCGCCTCAGGGTACTTTTTTGGGTACTTAAGCAGGCTCTGCCTGCTACGAGGAACAGCATTCCTCTCCCGACCCTGACCGTCACTCTGCATGTCTAGTGCAGACATTAGATATTGTCCCCTCTTCGCTGCTGCCATCCCTGCTTCTCGCCGTGACCAGGTAAAGTATAACCCTGTTCCATCGCTCTCAAGCAGGTACCTGCTAATGCAAACGGCTCTATTCTTCCAACTTTATTTCTTAGCTCTGGTATGTTTCTTGTATGCACGTGTTATTGTAGGCTTATGCAACATCTCAGTAAACACAGTTTGTTTTGATTATTCGCCTCCTCTTTATTGCGTGAGCAATCCGGAATTCGGACTCTGGTATACATTGGTAAAGATCCGCATTAATTTAAGCCAAACTGCTTGCTAATTTCCCCTATAAAAATAGCAGTTCTGGTAACAAGCTAGTCCTGATGTCCCCATCCTTCTTCGGTACGATGAAGAACACTGCATAGACTCCCTGTGTCTTGTATTGTGATGGTACTGGGTTCTATTGGTTTGATCCTAAAAAAGTGTTGTATGGCTTCCTTTATCCTTGCGTGTTTTTGTTTCATCTGATTTCTTGGAATTTGGATGAGATGATTTGGTGGGATTGTTTAGAATTCCAAGGAGTAGCCCTTGAATACTGTGTCCAATACCCATTTCTCCGTTATTGTTTGTTGCCACTAATTTGCAAACTCCTGCAGTCATCCCCCTATTTGGATGGTCGCTTGTTGTGGTTGATTGTCATGCCTGATTTCCTTTCTTTTGACCCTTTGCTTGCTGTCCTGGTTTTCTAAAGGTGAGTGGCCTACTGTCATTTCTTGGTCTGGCTTGCCATCGACTCTTGTAAGGTCTGTTGCTTCCTTGTTTGAGGGTTCGTTTGGAGTCACGAAAGGGATGTCTACCTTTAATTCTTGATTCTCTTTTCTTTGATGGAACTTTTTTCTTTTCAGCGTCTTCCACCAAAAATTTATCCAAGGCTTCTCCAAATAGTTTGGATCCTGCAAAAGGTATTGCTGCTACCTTATTGCGTGCTGGGGGATCTACATCCCAGTTTCTCAGCCATATGTTGTGTCTCACTGTGACGTTAAACCCCATGGCTCTGGATGTCATCTGAAATGAGTCTAGTGGCGTCTGCTGCGAAAGCTGCTGCCAGAGCTATTTTCTTGACTTCATTCTTGATTTACTTGGGCACTTCACTACCCGCTGCTGCTAGGTCTGAGGCCCAAGTGAATGCTGCTCTAGCAAAAAGTGATCCTGTAGCTGACACTCTTAGGGAAGCTGCCGATCCTTGATGTTTCTGTGTGATGCTTGTTCTATCTTCTTGTCAGATGGGTCTTTCGGCATTCCCTCTGCATCCATAGGTAAGATTGAATTAGTAGCCAGGCTAGATTGGATCATCCACTATGGGCAGTTTTATCTTTGTCGCGTCTGGTACGAGGGAGTAAAACTTGTTGAATACAGAATGGTATATTTTTGGCCTAATCGGGTTCTCCCATTCTGCTTTAAGGATGCTATGGAACATTGCTGGTAAAGCCACTCCCGTTTTTATATTGATCCTATTTTTAGTAGTGCCTTTTCCAAGCCTTGGGGGTAGGATGTGTCTGTATCCTCCTTCCTTGTAGTTGCTTGGGCTGTTTCCAGGGTTTGTAATACTTTTGGAAGTAATTTGGAGTACAGCTCCTGGGGGAATAACCTGGTTTATATGGGGCCAATCACTTCCTCTTCCTCATCTGAAGGTTCCCCTTCCTCACTTTCTGATAATGCATCTGAAGGGTCTGGTCCTGAGTGGGGTTTATCTGAAGGACTTGATTCCCCTTCTATCCAATTTTCCACTCTCCTCCTCCTTTTGGTTTTTGTGTGAGAATGGGGTTTTGCTGGTCTTTTGACCTTACTGGGACCTGGTTTTTGTGCCTCTTGTCCCTTTATTTCCTTCACTGCCTCTCTGAGTTCCTTCCTCATTTCGTTTCTTAACCATGCCAGCATGTTTGCCTTGGTGTCTGGGCCTAAGAGGTCTAGGTCATTGTCATCCTGGCTTTCTCCACTGGGTCCTGGTAGAGATTGCATGGATAGTGGTGAGCTCAGTGGCTCCAGGCTACTTAGAGCTCCCTCTGTTGATTTGGATGCTACAGAGCCCATCTTGGTTGCCATTCCCACCCTACAGGTTCTCTTTCCCACCTAAAAGACAAGGTGGAAGCGGAGGGGAGTGAAAGCAAAAATTTGTTTCCTCACTAGGATTCTGATATGGCTGTTTAAGATTTCTAGAGTTCTCCCAGGGAAAGATTCCGCTCCGGGTTTTCCTCTACTTGCTCGCAGACCCCCTCTGAGATCGCATCTCTGTTGGGGTCGCTTACTGTGATTCAGTGAGTTGCATGTTTCTCCACTGAGGCTGTTGCCATTACCCGAATGAAAGGGATTCCAAGGGCTGCTTTAATGGCTGCTCCTTCTGCGTGCCCAATTTTGGAGGCTGCATCCGCTTAAATGACTTTTTCTTCCATCGCACGCTGTCCTTCTCTTGCCTTAACAGAGCTCGACAGACAGTCTAGGAGGTGTCGGCTCTATGCTCACCCTGTGCCAAGTGAGCGCTGATCACAAAGTGGAGAGGAAGGGGGGAGAGGAGGAGGATAGGCCCTTCCTTTTCCTTGGTGAGCTACACACTGTGCTGTTTGTCACTGCAATTTTCCTTCCTTTTTTGTTATCCAGGATCATTTGCTCTCAGGAGCAGAGATTTGTGTCTCTGCTTGAGCAGGGCCAGAAAAAACTGGCGCACCAGGGAAGAGCCCCTCCCCTCCAGGACTGATGATTTGTCCGACCCTGCAGAAGAGGAGGAGCTACTTCCCAAGAGTCCTGGACTGCCCCATTCCTGACCATGGGAGAATTTATTAGTCTATAATAAATAACAACAATAACAACAATAACAACAAGCACTTTGTCTGTTCTCACAGTTGCATGAGATAATAGCAGTAAACAAAGAAAATAATTCAGCAAATAATCAGACTGATTGGAGGGGGGGGGATTACAACCAGAAATGCCCATCCCATTGAACCCAACATAAATAAAGAAGAGAATAAGAAAACAATCAGGTGTTATAAAGTATAATAAAATACTCTGTTATAAAGCATAATCAAGTATAATAAAGAATAAAAAAATTAAAAGGAAAACAGATTTGCTGTGACATCCCTGTTGGGCATTAACTTCTCAGAAAAGATACTAAACTGTGCAATGTGATCACTGATAGTACCAGCCCCATAGTTTTCACAGCAGTAGACACATGAAAAATCCAGACACTTAGGACTTGTTGTAACAGGATAAAAATTTCCATTCAGAGCCAGTGTTTCTTTTCCAGTTCCATTCAGAGCCAGTGTTTCTTTTCCAGTTCTGTAACAGAAGGTTCTCTGAAGCCTGATCTTGTAATTTAACATTGAACAAGTAATTTGCACAGTCCTTGCAAAGGATGCCGAAACTCATTCATAATCAGGTTATGTCTGTTTGAAAATCATCACAATATTACCTATCCATACAGATAATATAGAGTATGGGCAACTTGATCTTAAGTTCCCTCCAAGCCAGTTGACATATTTTTTTCAGTAAACTTAAAGACACATGAGAAGCAATAGAAATTAGCACTGAAATGAAGCAACCCCAGCAGCAACCACCTGTCATGTCAGTGCCCCATCCATGCCATTATTTGATGCTGACCTGTTGTTCTGAACTAATGTTTCATGATATAACTTGATGTCATATTGCCAAAGCCATAACTGTTTTGCTTTCACAGGCTTATTGAAGCTGCAGGTGTCTTATCTAACGGACGCTCTCAGTGCTTCTGACATTGTACACTGCTCACTCCCATACACTGCTATGTTTCAACTTTGATCTCCTGCTTTCTCGGTGTCTAGACTTGATAGTACAAATATGTGAGACAGTCTCAGGATGGGTGCGATGGACTCAGCCCCCGATGGACTCAGAGTTGGACATGGGCAGGTACCTGTTACATATCATGACAACAGGGGCATAAGAGACAGTTACAGCTTTTATTGAGAAGCATCATAAAGCAATGATGCTTTATGTCAGGGCTCTAGCCCTGAGCCTGCTTGTGGGGAGGGCGAGCTAGAAATCCAATCAATCAATCAAGTCCATGCCTTAGACAGAAAGGCTAACAGTACATCATTGCGTATCTAGGCTGGGTACATCTTCACACGTCTATCATACATTCTTGACAAGCACAGAAGCCCTAGCAGGCCAAAGCAGTTAGATTCCCATTGATCACTTCTGGTGGTTCGAATAAGCCTTGGTTGCGGTCTGCAATGTGCTAAAAGGAGAGAACATCACTTCTTTTGCATCTGGTGGAGGATGCCTGTTGCAAAGACATAAGACAGGATGACTAATAGCAGCTGCAACAGTGACTGTGCCTAGATGCTCAATGGTTTGGTGAATGTGCCACCATGTAGATGCTCTCTCAGCCCTCATAATTCAAGCCAGATTCCCCACTGGTGCTCCCTCTGGTGCCCACATTTGGTGGTAATAATGTAGTCATTAAGACAACACACACACATACCATGTAAGGAGTTGGACTGGATTTTAGCCTCCAGCTACTATAAGCCCAAGCCTCCTGACTCACCAGGGGATGTTGTTTGCAGGCTATGGGTGCAGGGCCTGGGGCAAGGTGGACTCCATGCTGTCCCGGACCAGGTGACTCATAGCAGCTTCCACACCCAGCGTGGGGAACCAATGAGCTTGGGCCACTCAGCTAGCCAATCAGCAGGGGCCTAACCAGGCAGTCAGAGGGACCCTGACCGGCAGAAGTGGCCCTGCTGGGCTTTGCTCAGGTCCACAGGTGGGACTTAAATTGGGAGCCAGCTGGGCCTGTGGGTGCAGTTGCCTGCAATCAGCATTGGAGGCAGCAGAGTCCTCAGTGGCAGCATTCCTTTGGTGGCAGTGCTGTTCCCTTGGCGGTGGTGGCTGTTTCCCGGTAGCAGTTCTAAAAAAAACCCAAACCCTCCTAGGGCGGCAGCCCCCTTTCAACCGGGTGTCTTTCTAAGGGGCTCCCAGCCCTGCAGGCCTCACTGCTTTGTGGCAGCAGCTCCCCGTACCTGGCAATGGCCCCCATTCAGCTGGGTGCTGTCCTGAGGGTGCTCCTGGCTTGGCAGGTTTTGCCGCTTTGCGCCAGTGGCTCCCTTTCCCTGAGTGGTGTC
The DNA here is from genome assembly GCF_028583425.1 of Eublepharis macularius. NCBI lineage: Eukaryota > Metazoa > Chordata > Lepidosauria > Squamata > Eublepharidae > Eublepharis > Eublepharis macularius. The sequence goes on along the minus strand of NC_072796.1, from coordinate 82,417,417 downwards.
TTCCCTTCGCTGATACTTACACAAGAAAAAAGGAAAAAGAAAAGGTAAGAGGTGACAAAGGGGAGTGGGGCGGGGGATGGAGGAGAGACAGCTGCAGCTGGGATCAATCAGGAGGGAATACTCAAATAAGTGGATACAAAAGGCCACAGCTCCTAAGAAGGCTGCCAGGACCACCACCCCTGCTGAGGGGCCAAAGCCTTGATGCAGGCAGCCAATAAGGAAGTGGAGGTCCCCATAAGGGACAGCGGCACTTACCCCATCCCCTCCATGGCTGCAGCTCACAGCATGGATGGAGAGGGGGCGTGGGGGCTCCAGCCCAGAGTGTCAGTATTCTTGTCAGTTTTCTAGCCAGAGTCACGCCATCTTAACATGCTATAATCTGTAGTTGTTTAGTTTTCCTCCTTCCAGGCCCAGGTGGTACCCAAGCTGCATATATCCATGGGAGCGAAGAGTCCTTATCAGCCCGTTCCGGCCAACGACCTTGATGTCCTCGTCTTCTCATGCCTTCGCAGACAGGACTAAGGGGGGAGGCTGGGAATGGGTGTTTGAACTATTGTTACTTTCATTCCATGTGTCATTCTCAGCAAAGCTTTCAGTCAGCCATGGGCCTTCAGCCTTTGGAGTGTGGACACCTGTATCCTGAGCATAGTCTTTCAATAAACCTTTTGGAATCAAGAAACTTTGTGCTTCTTGCAGAAGGGGGAGACGAACTCTAGATAACTGGGATTCCATAGTCTGACACCTGTCCAGGGATGCACGGGCATGAGGCAGGGCAGCTGCACATTGGAGGGGCTGTCCAAGGCCCTTGAGCAACTTGCGGAATGGGTGGAGCAGCTGTGTGCCTCCATGTCCAGGGCCGTGGTAGAGGCTGCAGTCCAGGAGCCTGTCAAAGCCTGCTTGTGGCTGGCTGCTGGGTGTGTGTGCAATGAGGCGTGAACATGCCAAGCTCCCCTCCAGCAGTGGCTCCAGAAACCCAGAGTTGAGAGTGACATCTGTGAAGAAGTGGTGTCATGGGTCTCACAAGCCCAAAGATTCTTATGTTGCACTGAGGCCTCAGAGAGCACTGGATCTTCTGGTGAGTCCTCCTCCAATGAGGAGGAGGGGGAACAGGGAGACTACTCATAGAATCATAGAGTTGGAAGGGGCCATACAGACCATCTAGTCCAACCCCCTGCCCAGTGCAGGATCAGCCTAAAGCATCTCTGACAAGTATTCATCCAGCCTCTTCTTGAAAACTGCCAGTGAGGGGGAGCTCACCACCTCCCTAGGCAGCTGATTCCACTTTTGAACTACTCTGACCGTGAAAAAGTTTTTCCTAATATCCAGCTGGTACCTTTGTGCATGTAATTTAAGCCCATTGCTTCGCGTCCTACCCTCTGCTGCCAACTGGAACAGCTCCTTGCCCTCCTCCAAATGACAGCCTTTCAAATATTTAAAGAGAGCAATCATGCCCCCCCTCAACCTCCTCTTCTCCAAACTAAACATTCCCAAGGCCCTTAGCCTTTCATCGTAGGGTTCAGTCTCCAGACCCCTGATCGCCATCTCGGGCAAGGCTGCATGTTTTCCTGGGGCAGTTGTGGGCAATCAACGGGGGAGTGGGCGCTTAGTCGACCACCACTATATATAGCAATGACAAGGATCCCTTGGGGTCCACCTGGCCCGTAAAATCAGCAATAGGATCCTGGATGGATATTATGTGGACAGTTTCTTCCTACTTTGCCCAGAGGTGGAGGACGGAAGGAGTGCCCCACCATCCAAAAGGGATAGGAAAAAGGGCAAAGGAGAGAAGGTAGAACATATAGTTGCCAGTTGGTTGGAGGGGTACACTGTGTTCACGGCTGGTACTAGCAGAATACCCAGAACGGGGCTGGTACTTGTCTAACCATCTGGCTAACGTGCTCGCACTTGGGCCCTTGCTGGTGACACTGCAGCAATTAACTATGATGAGGTCTTTAGTAAATGGGCATCTCATAATATGAGAACATGCTGGGACCTCATCAGCCAGAAACTTCAGCTGTGGCTAGTAGGCCCCCACATCAAAAGGGCAAGGCTGATCCCCTTTGGGGAGGGAAGGTGGGCTGGAAGGCAGCAGTGGAGCCAAGGGCGTATGTTGGGAGAATAACCAAGGGAGGTTCCATTAGCCCAGGTGCTGATTTGACCACAGCTGGGACAGCTGCTTCAGCCTACATGCCTGCCTATCTAGCCCCCAATCTTCTGGAGGTCAGCAGTCGGGCAGCCCAGCCACTTTTTGGCAGTGTCCGCAGGGAGGGAGGATCTGGTGGCACTGCTACTCCGCTGCTGGAAAGTAGCGATCTAGCCGTTGGGCTGGGTGTGGCTTTTCCCCCATTTGAAAGGAGGCTCTCCACCTTCTCCTCAATCACTACCTTAACTGGGCAGCGGTGACTTACTGGTGGGCAGGTTTCTGCAATGGGTTCAACATCCCCTTCAAGGGCTCTCAGGTGGCCACCACCTCTGGCAACCTGAAGCCCACCAGGGAGCTGCCAGAGGTTGTGGTTGGGAAAATCTGCAAGGAGCTGGCAGCAGGGCCACATCACTGGCTCCCTTCTTAGCCCACCTCTCCCCAATTTATGTGTTTCTCCTCTGGAGGTGGTGCCAAAGATGGCCCCAGGTGAGTACCGCCTGATACACCATTTGTCCTATCTGTGGGGTTCTTCAGTGAACAAGGCCATCCTGGTGGAATACTGCTCCATCTGGTATGCATTGTTCAATCAGGCAGTCCGCCTCATCAGATCTTGTGGCACTGGGGCCCTTATGGCTAAGTTTGATGTGCTCCTGATTCACCCAGAGGACTTCTGCCTTCTGGATTTTAAATTTGGAGGCTGCTGGTATGTGGACAAGGGCTGCTTCGAGGCCCGTGCGTCTTTCAAAGCCTTTACCACATTTATCGAATGGGTAGGGTCAGGGGACTCACTTCTCCCTGGGGTTGGCTGGGTGCCCACCATGCCCACTTAGTGCTCTGTCAGTTTACCTTGCAGCTTGCCCACATGGCCAGGGCCACCTGTTTATTCATGCTGATGGCTTCCCCCTCATGCATTTCCAATTTATCAGCATGCTTCTGGCACCTTTGGAGGCTGCTGGCCTGCCACTTGATGAGTTCAGAGCTCATTCCTTTCGAATCGGGGCGGCCACAGTGGCTGCGAGCCACAGCCTTTCCCCTCCTAAGATCTACACAGTGAACAAATGAAGGTCTAACACGGGTAAAGTGTACGTACGCTCCAGGCTGGCCATTAATTGTTTGTTTTTAATTCCCACAGGACGTCAGATAGTTGTCTGGATCTGCGGGCATAGCATGGTATACTAGGCTAGACGCAATGCAGCAGAATCCAAATGAGGCAGACAGTTGAGACTTCAGGGAGCAGTGGTCGTGCATTGGATTGGCATGCATGGTGTGTGGTGGAGCTCCATTCCCACATTTCTGCAACGGGCCACCTAGCCAGACCCCCTTGATGTGCTCATGATCCAGCTGGGGGAGAATGATCTTGGTGGCTGGAGGACTTCAACTTGTCATGTACCATCTTGGGGGACTTGGGGACTTTGTGGGATTGCTTTCCAGACATGTATCTGTTTTGGTTGGAGCTGCTTAAGAGGCATTCATGACAGGGTACCTCCTGTCCTGAGAAGATTGACTTGGATAGAAGATGGATGGTAAAGTCTATGGGATGCTTTGGGAACTCAGTGGGGGTTGGGTGATTCAACATCTGGACATTTCCTGTCACACAGAGATGCTGTTCTGTCCTGATGATGTCCACCTGTCCAGTTGGGGGGTAGGATCTTTGACTGTAGGACCTGCAAGATGGCCTAAGGAGTTGGTTGCAGCTTTAGAAGCTTTGGCAGGAGTCACTTTGGGGCTCTTGTGGCGTTTTGGGATGGGACACAGGTTTTGAAGGGAAAAACACACCCAGCTGGAACTGATTCCCCGTAGATGGGGATCCCCTTAAGATATCTTGGGAGTGAGGCACTGAAGGGGCAAGCCCAGCTTGGGAGCTTCTGTGACATGTTCACTCCTAGATGGCAAGGGAACCATGCAGAAGCTTGCTCCCATGTTGATTCCTACTGATAGCCTTCTAACGGTTTCCTCCTCGGCAGGCGGGCTGAGGGGATGGGGGGTCATTGGCTGGCAGATGAGTTAGCCAATGCTTGGATCCGAGCCCCACAAGGCACCAATGCTCTTTAAAGTTGTATTTGATAAAGTTATGGCCTTTTAAACTCCATCTGATGTCTCTATGTTTTCTGTTGCCCTGCCGCTTGCCCTCCAACCCTTGAGCTGGCTCTGCAAGGCCTACTCCTTGCCTGCAAAGAAAAAGGGTCAATAGTGTACCCATACAGATGTCTGCATTCCTCAGTGCCATTATCAATGTATGGTGGAAACTGACCAGAAGGTCCCTTATAGGTATAGTGTGGAATAGGCATACTTTGAGGTATAGCACCTCCCTCACTTGCTTACCTGTGTTGAGGATCCTATCCTTGAAGCCCAGATGCAGAATGAAGTAGAAGTTCTTCCGTATTCAAATCTAGAGTCCTGAGGGAAGGTTGTTGTAAGGCTCTGAGAAGACAACTGTTCTCAAAATCATCACATGCGCATGTCATCACATGCGGCATGGATCACCAGCATTAGCTGACCCACCTGCCAGCAGATGACCCCCTTGCTCTTTCAGCCCACCTGCTGAGGGGGGCATCATGGGATGAAAGCATGTGGGACCCACCTGGGCATATGTCTCTGCATGGTTCCCCTGTCACTTCGAAGTGAGGGCACCCTGACAGCCCCCCCCAGGCTGGGCTTGTCCCATTCCTGCATTGCTCCCAAGCTACCTTAAGAGGATCCCAGCTATGGAAAACAATGCACGTAGGCCATGTTTCCTCTAAAAGGATCCATGCCCAATGTCAAACTGCCACAAGAGCCACAAAATGGCTCCTGCCAAAGATCCTAAAGCTGCAACCAATCCTGCAGCATGTCCCGTATGTCCTGAAGTCAAATGTCCTGTCCCCAGCTGGACAGGTGCACACCACTGGGACAATATGACGCCTTCAGCTGGAGGAGATGTCTGGATGGTACATAACCTAGCCTCCTGCTGATTCCACAAAACACGTCACTGCTTGACTTCCTGCTTGGGATCATGGAGATCTGAAGTGTCTCAGGGAGCTGAGTCATCCAGGTCGCTGTTTTTGGGCTAGTGGGGTGCTTTGATCACCCACAGCCCCCAATTTCAGGTAGAAATTGGGCAAGGACGCTCGATAGCCTTAAGAGGGTGTGATCTCGGCAGAGGGGGGGTTCTGAATCAAGGATTCTCCATCTGCTTTGAAGATCCCCTCCCAGAGGGGCGGCTAATATCTCTGCAGCAACCTTTGGAGTCATTTAATTGGCATAGGATCTTCGTACCCAAGCTTCAGAAACAGATTTTAACCAGAAGGGAGCCAAAAGAGGCTGTGAGTACAACCCTATGAGAGTGAGAGAGTAAAGAGCACTATCTCCCCTAACGGACTTAATTTCTGTTCAAGGATTGAAACGTTTTAAAGTAAAGAGACAAATTCCTAAAGCAAAAGGCATTAAAAAGTGGCCGGGAGTGAAGAAAGTGATTTTAGTGACTTAATGAGCTTAAAAAGAGCAAAAAGAACTTTTATTTTGCATACCTGTGGTTTGGGAGATAACGACGCGAGGGGGGAGTCTGGGAAGAGGCTGGAGGCTGGAACATCGTGAGAAGTGAATTGCCTTTAATTGCCTGTAGTACAAGTGAGTGGTGGCTAGAAGGGCAGGAAGATGGCAGGAACAGAGGAAGGAACAAGAGACCAGAAGAGAAAGTGGAAGTTAGCCATTTTGAGTGTGGGAAGGGCAGAAGGCTTCAGAAGGCTTCAGTAAAGAGAAAGTGTACCTGACATTTTAAAGAAGAAGCAGAGTACACCATTTTGGACAAGGGAAAAATTGAGGGCAACCATAGAGAGTACCAGTGAGAAAAAAGGCCCAACATTTTGAAGGTTTGCAAAAGATTAAATGATTTTTCCTCTTTCCCATTTATATTATTGGACTTAACTAATTAAGTAAAATAAAATAGAAAAGACGGAGCTGAGAAAGAGCCGATTCGTGGGGTCCCAAGGCAAGTCCAATGGCGGGGAAAAAGGACAAAGAGTGGCAGGCAGCAATTGAAAGTTTAGACAAAAAAATAACAGAAGGCAGTAAGGAAACAAATGAGACTATACAAAAAACACAAGAAATGGTCCAGGAATTACAGAAGCAAGTGAAAGACTCGCAATTGCATTTAGTTAAAGAGATCAAAGAGGCAATAAAACCAGAGGTTGCAGAATTGGCAAAGAGTATTGATGAAATAAGAACAGAGCTCCAAAATACGAAACAAAAAGTGCAAGAGGTGGAGGAGAAAACGGAGAGTATAAGAGCAGAGGCAGCGGGAGTGAGTGATAGAGTTGTTGTAATGGAATGCAGAGCTATGGAAAAACAGCTTCATTTTCGAGGTATTTCAGAGGTAATGGCGGGATCTGCATTGAAACAAGTCACTGAAATAATCGCAGAATTTTTAAGTAGAGAGCAGGAAGAAGTGGCTGCCAACCAAGACATTGCCTACTGAGTTAATTCCATGTATGCAGAGCAAAGAAACTTGCCAAGAGATGTTATTGTCCAGTTAACCACCAAGAGAATGAGGGAGGAGATTATCAGAAAGCATTATGAATCCCCATTGGTACTTGAAGGGAAGCGTGTTCGAATTATGAAGGAGTTACCAAGATCAGTCTTGCAAGACCGAAAAAAATACAGAGACCTGACTCAAAAAGTAAAAACAATGAACGATACAGATGGGAAATTCCGGAAGGGTTGAGCTTTGAGTTTCAATCAGTGAGGCGAGTCATCAAATCAAGACATGCAATGGATGTGTTTTTGACAGAATTTGAAAAGGACTTAACAAAATCAACTAGACTGTAATTATGGAATACAAATTAATATCATGGAATGTAAATGGACTTAATTCACCTTCAAAGAGAAAAGCAATATTTCATTGGTTGGCCAAACAAAAATGTAATGTGATCTGTCTACAAGAAACCCATATAAGAGAACAGGATGTAAAATATTTACAAAATAAAAAATTAGGGAAGCAATTTGTGGCAACAACTAAGCAAAAGAAAAGAGGGATTGTGTTATATATTAAAGAAGAATTGCAACCGAAATTGATTTTTAATGACAAGGAGGGGAGATATTTGGCTGTGGAATTTGATTGTAATGCCAAAAAAGCCCTGATTGTGGGAATTTATGCGCCAAACGGGGCGAAAGAACAATTTTTTGATGAAATTAAGGATCAACTTGGACAGATGACATATGATCAAGTGATTGTGACGGGGGACTTTAATGGAGTGGTAGATCCACAAGTTGATAAAACAACGAATTTGATAAGAAACAAAGGAGGTAAGCTCCCAAAATCCTTTTTTGAATTTCAAAGACAGGAAGGTTTAGAGGATGTATGGAGGAAACAGAATCCGGGTGCTAAGCAATATACTTTTTTTTCAGCAAGACATCAATCTTTTTCAAGAATTGACATGATTTGGGTATCAAAAGAGCTTGCTGTATGTACAAAAGAAACGGATATTTTGCCAAAAATTAGTTCAGACCATAATCCTGTGTTCTGGAAATTTGGAACGAAAGGGAAAAAAAGGAGATGGAGAATAAATGAGGATTTGTTAAGTAGTCATGTTAATGTGGATGTTCTTAAGAAAGAGACTAAAAGCTTTACACAGTACAATGTGGATCAAGGAGTGGTAATTTATAAAGTATGGGATGTGTATAAAGCTGTGATTCGGGGAGTTCTTATGGACTTAAATGCCAAAGATAAGAAAAACAAAGAGCCGAGGTTGAAAGAAATTCAAGAAAAAATCAAATTTAAAGAGCAGCAATTAAAGAAAAGACCGGGTAAAAAGAAAATACAACAGGAAATTAAAATACTGCAGGAACAAATAAGAGCAATGGAAAATAAGGAGGTGGAATGGGAGTTGAAAAGGCTGAAACAAAAATCATTTGAAGGAGCTAACAAACCAGGGAAATATTTAGCGTGGCAGTTAAAGAAGAAAAGAGAGAAACAAATAATTAGTAAGATCGTGGAAGACGGGAAAGAACTGTTTGATCAAAATTCAATAGAGAGGGCTTTTTTAAGTATTATGCAAAGTTGTATCAGAAGAAACTAATTGATAAGAATTCAATAGAGGATTGTTTTCAAATGTTGATTTTACCAACGGTGCCCAAGAAATTGAGAGATAAATTAAATGCTGAAATAACAATATTAGAAATTGTGGAACCGATACAAGCTACAAAGATGGGAAAGGCGCCAGGACCAGATGTCCTTACAGCTAAATTTTATAAAGTAATGGCAGAAGATTTGAAAGAGTTGTTGCAAAAAGTGATGAATGCAATTTTAAAAGGTGATGATCTGCCGGAAACGTGGAATGAAGCTAATATTACATTAATACCAAAAGAAACACAAGATTTAACCAATGTAAAAAATTATAGACCAATATCTTTAACAAACAATGACTACAAGATTTTTGCGAAAATATTGGCTGAAAGGCCGAAGGCCTGGCTGGTGGAGTTTGTAGGGGAGGAGCAGGCAGGCTTTCTACCAGATACGCAGATAAAAGACAACCTGAGGACGGTATTGAATGCGATAGAATATTATGATAAAAATCCAGGAAAACAAGTTGGTTTCTTCTTTGTGGATGCTGAAAAAGTGTTTGACAATTTGAACTGGGATTTTATGTTTGCAATGATGGAAAAAGTACAGATGGGTAAGATGTTTATTCAAGCAGTTAAGGCGATATATAAGAATCAATCTGCAGCCATAGTTGTCAACCGAGAAATAACAAAAAAGCTGGACATAAGAAAGGGAACAAGACAAGGATGTCCACTCTCTCCACTGTTATTCGTGATGGTGTTGGAAATTTTACTTTGACAAATACGAGAAGACGATGAAATTAAAGGTTTGAAGATTAAAGGATATACATACAAGGTGAGGGCCTTTGCAGATGATGTGATGGTGATAGTGGAGGACCCTCTACAAAATATGTCAAGGTTCATGGAGAAGATAAAAGAGTTTGGAGATTTGGCAGGATTTTATATAAATAGGAAGAAATCTAAACTGCTTTGTAAGAATATGTCTAAGCAAGAACAACAAGAGTTAATGAAGATAACGGATTGTGAAGTGGTTCATAAAATAAGATATTTAGGTATTGAGTTAACTGCAAAAAATATTGATCTATTTAAAAACAATTATGATAAGCTTTGGCACCAAATAGACAGAGACATGATGGTGTGGAATAAGTTAAATCTATCGTGGTTGCGTCGTATTGCTGCAATTAAGATGAATGTGTTACCAAGAATAATGTTTTTAATGCAGACAATTCCAATTGTGATAGATAATAAGCAATTTGAAAAATGGCAAAGAAAATTTTTAACCTTTGTGTGGGCAGGAAAAAAGCCTAGAGTGAAGATGAAGGTGTTATATGATACAAAGGAAAGAGGAGGACTCCAATTACCAAATTTGAAACTATATCATGAAGCCATATGCTTAGTTTGGGTGAGGGATTGTATGTTGTTAGAAAATCATAAATTATTGATATTGGAAGGGTATAATAAAACCTTTGGATGGCATGCATATTTATGGTATGGAAAGAATAAGGCTGATGCGATGTTTTTGCATCACTTTGTGAGGCGGAGTCTATTTGCAGTATGGACTAAATACAAGCGATATTTGAATGAAAGAACACCAATGTGGATTGTACCTGCAGAGGTTGTGAATCCAAAAACTGACTATGAAGGAGCGGAGTGGATGACGTATCAGAACATTCTTAGAGTGGATCAGAATTTATACAATATTAAAAATAATGATGAATTGCCATTTCAATATGGGTGGTTTCAATATATGCAGATAAAAGATTTGTTTGACACTGATCGGAGGAAAGTAGGGTTTAGAGTGGAAAATTCAGCATTGGAACAATGTCTACTGCAAGGGGGGGGGAAATTGATATATAAAGTGTATAAGATTTTGTTGAAATGGTTTACAGAAGATGAGACAGTTAAAGTTCAAATGGTAAAGTGGGCAATAAATTGTAATAAAGATATATTGATGGAAACTTGGGAGAAATTGTGGAAAAATACTATGAAGATATCAACATGTACCACGATAAGAGAAAATGTGTATAAAATGATTTATAGATGGTATCTCACGCCAAAAAAGCTAGCCAATGGAAATAGTCAGATGTCAGATAAATGTTGGAAATGTGGAAAGCATGAGGGTTCTTTTTATCCTATGTGGTGGACATGTGAAAAAGCTAAGCATTTCTTGGGGGAAATAGTAGACGCTATGTCAGAGATATTGAAGAAAAAAGTTGTTAGAAACCCAGAATTGTTATTGTTATGTATGAACCTAGAAGACTTTGACAAAATGGACAGAATAATGGTATTTTATATGACTACGGCGGCTAGGATAATTTATGCACAGCTGTGGAAGACAAAAGAGATACCATAGGTGGAAGATTGGGTTTTAAAAATATTGAGCGTGGCTGAAATGGATAAACTAATGAGGAAACTTCGAAAGGAAGATATGGAAGAGTATGTAACAAGTTGGGAGAAATTCAAGAATTACATAGAAAAAAAGTGGGACATTAAAGGGAAGGTGTGGTCTTTGGATACTTTCTGAGGGGAGGATAGTGTTCTGTTACTTTGAATTAATATAGAGGTAGTAATCATTATATTATATTAGAGGTAAAAAATCTAGTTTGTGATAATATACCATTTTATTGATATATGTAGGTACAATATGTTATAATTTACTAGGTTATAACGTCATGAATTGGATAAAAATATAAAGGATATTAATAATTTTGAACATTATAGATATGATAGATCTATGTAATAGTGCTATCTAAAGATATGCAATGGTATAAAATATATTACTATGACCCATTCTTAGAATGTAGTATATAGCTATTAATATAGGGGACATATTATATTGTAGGTTATTGGATATTATGGATAGATAGTACTAAAGGATATGGAATGTTAGATAATGGTATTTATCATTAGATAGGTATTATTATATATTATATATATTTTAGCTTGGTTAAGGTTTTATTTAAGAGGCAATAAAGGGAATGGAAAACTGTCGGATGTCAACAGAAAAGGGGGAGGAAAGGGTGGGGGGGTATTACAATATGACGGAAAGTTAACTGTGTATGTTTTTATATTTGTATAATGACCCATACAATAATTTTTTTTTAAAAAAAACACGTCACTGCTTTGGCTGCCCTCCATCTGGCAAGGTCTACCTGCCCAGGTGAGACAGCTCCCTGCCATGAGCACCATTCCAACAACTTCAACCATAACAGTTGTAGGCTCTGGAAACATCCCAGCAAGGCCTCCGAGTCCTCCATAATCGCTTGCGATAAGTTCAGGCCCAGCTGCAAACCCAGGTCGTTTTCACTGAGCTGTACCACCAAGGCATCCAGGGACTCATGCCAAGCAACCTGCTGATTTACTGTAGGGATGAAGGAGTTCCACTGCATTCTCCTTGTGCCGATTCACCTGATGTAGACATGTCTCTGAAGACCAGAGTGGGCGGGCCACCAGGTGGTGTACAGTGTGTAACTTAGCACAACATTGCAGTGGAAGACCCCAGGGACAACTGCGTCCCCTGCCCCAACTGATCTGTCTTGGACCTTTGTAGTTGAATATGTACCTGGAAGCCACATAAGGCTACATCCTGGAGCTCCAGTGTGCTCCTTGAGACATCATGGCAAGAGCCAGCTACCAATTCCAACCCTAAAGGCCCTGAAGAAGGCCAAAGTGAAAACAGCCATGAAGAGCCACACCTCAAATGGGGACTGGCAGGTTAGCAGGAGTTGCCTGACAAGGGTGCACCAGATGGGCCAATCCTCAATGGCCTAATGTGCTGTGAAGGAGCAGCAAGGGTCCAGGAAGCCCTCTGCTTTGCTAAAAAAGGAAATGGCTGCCAGATGGGAACTCATGGTCTTGGGCACAAGACCCCGTTCCCTAAGGGAGACCAAGTAATGCAAAAGCATGGCTTTGGATGTGAGTAGGTGGGCCTGTCCCTGACACTGGCAGAAATACTCAGGAAGCTAGATAGAGCGGTTTGATAAGCCCGACGCATGTATGGGGTGACCACTGCCAATACTCCCTGCATTATCACTTGCTCCCAAGCTCCCACAGGTCCTCTGAGAAGGGGTTTGGGTCCTGGCAAACTTCCAGGGTGAGGGCGAAGAACCTCTCTGTCTGGAAGCGAGACAATGCATCCCCGATGCTGTAATCAGTCCCTGCTACATGACATGCTGAAAATGATACATTAGTGAACAAGCAAGCCAAGACCAACCTGCGCACAAGGTACATGACCCACTCAGAACATAAGAACTGCCTGTTAATAACCCGGACCACTGCCTAGTTGTCACACCAGAAACAGACCCATTGGTCCCTAAGCTGCTTTTCCCAGATGACCACTGATCAGGAAGAGCTCAAGGAATGTGAGGCCCCGCTGCAAGTTGAACCACGTCCACGAATTGGGCCACCGTTGGATACACCACCTCCCCTGTAGGTAAATCCTGAAACACACTCCCGGTGGCATGAGAGTGCACCTGCAGCTCCACCCTTGGTTCCCACACCTCCTGCCAAAGGGATACCCCATTGTATCCATCCAGAAAGGAAAGCCATACCCTGAGATCCTCCCTGACACCCTTAGAAAACTGGACATGGTGGTGTGGGACTCTAGCCCCCACTCTTAATTTAAAGTGGTAGGCATTGAATGTCCTCTCAGGCAAGACCACTTGGCAGGAAAGTTAAGGTGCCCCACTAGGGACTGAACCTCCCAGAGAGTATTTTTTTGGATGGGACAGGGTCCACTGGCGGAAGTCCGGAAGTGCCTGGAGCTTGTCCGCCAAGAATTGTGAACACCTCACAACTTACTCTAGCTCAATACCCAGGCAAGTGAGGTAGGTAGATGGTTCCTCCATCTTTTCCCAGGCCAGTGGGATGCCAAGGCTGTCTGCCAATGACTGAAAGGACACCAGACGCTCGGCCCAAGTCATGTGGCCAGCCAGGGCCACTATAAAAAATTCATCTAGGTAATGTGTGATGTGAGCGTACCCCATATGGCCACACCACCATGTCTAGGAAAGTGCTAAAGGCCTCAAAGGCCATGCATACCATGGAGAACCCATGGGCATGGCCTTGTCAATATACCACAACCCGAAATTGAAAGCTCAAGAGGCAAAAATTTTGGGGATGCATCAGCAGGAGCCAAAAGGCTGACAGCACATCACATTTTGCCATGAGGGCGCCTGATCAAACAAACCTCCTGGTCAAAAGACGCATACCTGACAGAGCAATATTCAGAGGGGATTGCCTCATTTACCAAAGCATTCTGAGGGTAGGAGAGATAGTGAATTAGCCTAGGGCTTTCTTTGGAACCACCCACAGTGGGGACACCCTTAAATTCACAAGAGGCAGGCTGGCTGTCAAAGTAGCCTGCAATGTGGTCAGCTGCCAGCTCCTCAGCCAACTCCATGGCCACTACATCCAGAAACTCCCTGGCGTATTTAAGGTTGCTGGATGTGGTGGCAACGGAGTCAAGGATCCTGTTATGGACACTGCGGGACAGCTGAACCCTGGGGAGGTCTTCATTGTCTCCATACACGGAGAGGGCTGGTGGATCCTCCCCCTTTCCCTCATCAATTCAGATGTCCAGGGCTTAGTGGCCCTCACCTTGGACAAGCCCTGCCGGCTGCTCCGAAATGCGTGTTGTGCTGGGACAGCTCCTCTTTTCATGCCTGCCCTGCAGACCTGAGAGGAAACTGCGCAATTCAAGTCTGCCATCCAAGGCCCACCCATGGGATCTAGCCAGCCCATTCCCATTGGCTGGGTGGTTTGAATTGATTGGCCCACACGAATGTGCAGGGGCCTTTGAGATTCACCTGAGCCTGGCCATGAAGACAACTGCTGCCCTGTGCCACACGGCCTGCAAACTTTGCTGCCTGTAAGTCAGCAGTCAAGGCTTATTGCTGTCAGATGCATAAAGCATGTAACAAGATTTCCCCCCTATACAGGAAGTGTGCTGACCCACTACATCACCTTCATTTTGGCCCCAAGCGATCTCTTTATAGCACAGTGAGGTCTGAATTGGATAGGTTGATCTTTTTTTGGAGGGAGAGCAAGAAAGAGAGGGCAGGTTAAATTGCCACGTGCTTCTTCACAACTCCAATTTTCTGAGAGGAGATGTAATATATCTCTGAGACTATAAGTCTGCAAGCAAGGTTTATTGTTTTTAATTTAATTTCTGTAGAGTGTCTTGTTTATAAGATGCTTTATAAATAATAAATATTATTATGTAAATTTAGATACAAAAGGCTGAATCAATGTTTAAGTGCACCAGCATTCTGGTGAAATCACTCCACAAATGTAACTGGTGACTTAGGCTGCAATCCTAACAACACTTCCCTGGGAGTAAGCCTCATGAAACAGGATGGAGCTTACTCCTGAGTAGACCTGCTTAGTACTGCTTACTCCCTTAAGTCCATGTTTCCCTGCTGGAAGGTAAAATCTTGATTTTTTACATTGGTACCTTGGTCATGAGCATACCTTGGTCATAACATTGGTCATGAGCATACAATAATAGTTGTTTCATGTTGCTAATTAATTGCTAATTAATTGCTAAGCAAAACTCCACAAAAATGTATAGTTTGCAATTATGCTGAGTGGGTGGGAACCTACATAATTAATAAAAAAGCACAGACATTCCAAGCTTTGTTATTACAATTTACTATGGTATGCCTGGTGATGGAGTTAAACAGCCTTCTTTTAAAAAACACTCTTTGCTGATTGTTAATAAAGAGCATGTAAGCTATGCTTACCCCACAAAATTTAAAGTATGGAATTTAATCAATTGACACAAGATGTTGTTCCAGAACAAAGTACTTCCTAAGACTGAAGTTTGTTCATTCAATGGAAAATGACTGAAATGTAATGGGAGAAAATAAATGGAAATGCAATCTGATATATGTTGTGTTTAGTGGCTTCTGTGAAGACTTCCTTCTTTGCATGATTTTCTACATCTTTTCTCCATAGATTAAAAACTGCACAGGACTCTAATTCTTGGTAATTTTCACACCAATATTTTATTATGGATTTTAGAGCCACTTTAATGCATTACATTTTTAGGTGTAAAAACGTTTTAAGATGTTTTAACTGTACATCTAAAAATGTAAAGTGTGAATACAAAAAAACACCTAGTTGCAAATGCATGAATCACCCAGATACATTTGTCAGGAATTTCTGATTGGCTGCATCAGAAATGTTAAGTATTTGTGCATGCACCATCAAGTCACAGCCAACTTATGGCAACCCCATTGTTTTCAAGGCAAGAAATATCCAAAGGTGGTTTGCCATTCTGCATGTAGCAACCCTGGCCTTCCTTGGTGGTCTCCCATCCAAATACTGACCAGGGCCAACCCTGCTTAGTTTCCAAGATCTGATGAGATCATACGCCATTACAAATGGTTCTTCCTTTGCAGAATGCATATTCGTAACTTTAGTTTGAGCTATGATCCTGAGGAGAAGTACATTTAACCAAAATGAACATAATTTTTTAAAATTTGTATGAATCTTATGAAGGTTAATTTACAGATCTCATACATTGGTGAAGATCTATTACATTTGACAGAATTACACTAGTGTACGTGATAAGGGAATTATCCTCACTATTAAGCACTGAGAGGAAAAAATTATTCAATTGCCCTATAACATCTTTCCCCCCCAGTAGTATGAAATGCATGGAATTTAGCACACTTACGATCTACATAATCCTGTTTATACCACAGTTTGTCTTACAGTTACAAGAGGAATGACTTCAGCATAGGAAAAATTAAACATACTTTTTAATATGAAATTTTTCACACACAAAAATAGTTACAAAAGATCTACACATATATGAGCCATCTCCTGCTGGGTCTTGTTTTTGAAATTCACTTTTAGGATAGTCATTTTAAGATCTACAAATATACATACCAGGTGCATAGGACAAACTAATGATCACAAATTTGACACTAAGAAAGGCAACACAGAAAAGCCTGTAGGGGAACAGTTCATAAGTTTACCTGGATGTTCATTTACAGGAGTCTTGATTCTGCCTTATTCATAAGGGTGACTTAGTACAGAAATTCACTAAATTGTGGCATCACAGAGGCCTTCATTTGGTAAATGTGTGGTTGAAGTCTGAACCAGGGCAGAATACAGAACAGTTGCTGTGCACTCGATTTCTGAGCAATGTACATTGTTCAGAGTAGTAGCAATCTCTTCTAATTTCAAACTCATATCCTATAAGTGAGTACAAGCACATTTGCTAGTCATGACCCCAAAGAAAACTCAGTTATCCACCATAAAAAAACACAGACATTCAGAACACATTATTAACAAAAGCATATAATTAAGCGCACATTCCTTGCCAATGTTCTTTCCAGGCTGCACTTAGGGCAAAAGGAAATTGTAAAAAGGTCTCTGATCTGCATCCCCTCCCCCCCAATTTTGTTCATGCAAATGGGCTTTTTCATTGTTTCAGCGAGACAGCACTCAGACTGCCATTTTAGGAACTGTCCTTTTCTGCAATAGATATCACCTCTCCATTTAACAATGGAATGGAAATTGAAAGAGGAGCTTCGGAGTGGCTGAAGCAGCCCTCCCCTCCCACTACCATGAAAAAACTAACTGTTCTCCCACACCCAGCAAAAAAAAAAGGAAGCAAGCAAACAAAGATGGAAACATAGGGCCTACCCTTTCCCAGTGTTCCATTTCCAAAATGTAATGTAATGATAACATAACTGAAGAGTAAAATAAAATAGAGACTCACTTTTCCCTATTAAAAGGAACAGAAACTGGTCCTTAACAGAGTAGCATTGATTGCAGAGAAAACATGATGATGGGTGGTTGGAGCGTGCTGGCTGGTGTGGGTGTGAAAGAGAAAAATAAAATACTTATACTTGCCTTAGTTTTAGAAAAAAGTAAGAGTTCTTTATTATAGGAACTCCATACTTTGATAGGAAAGTAGAGAGATAGATTCCTATCTATCTATTCCTGAGAAGGAAGTCCTGAGGTTAGCAATCTACACATCAAAGAATAGTTCAGAGCAATAAAGGAGTAAAGAGTTAACAGATGCCCTGACCTGTCTATCTTTATAACTCTCTGGTTTCTCCGCCTCTGAAACCTGAGAAAAGGGACAGCATTAGAAGTGGAGTCTTCTTCTTCTTGTTGTTATGTGCTGTCAAGTTGCCTCCGACCTATGGCGACCCTATGAATGAAAGACCTCCAAAATGCCCTATCATTAACAGATATACTCAGATCCTGCAAACTGGAGAATGTGGCTTCTTTTATTGAGTCAAGCCATCTCGTTTTAGTTCTTCCTCTTTTTTTTCTACTGCCTTCCACTTTTCCTAGCATTATTGACTTTTCCAGAGAATCTTGTCTTCTCATGATGTGACCAAAGTATTATAGCCTCAGTTTTGTCATTTCAGCTTCTAGGGAAAATTCAGGCTTGATTTGATCTAGTACCCACTTATTTGTCTTTTTGGCCATCCATGGTATCTGCAAAACTCTCCTCCAGCACCACATTTCAAATGAATAAATTTTCTTCCTGTCAGCTTTCTTCACCATCCAACTTTCACATCCATACATAGTAATGGGAAATACCATAGTTTGGATTATCTTGATCTTGGTTCCCAGAGAGACATCTTTATCTTTAAGGATCTTTTCTAGCTCCCTCACAGCTGCTCTTCCAAGTCTCAATCTTCTTCTGATTTCTTCATTGCAGTCTCCCTTTTGGTTGATGATTGAGCCAAGGAATAGAAAATCTTGTACAATTTCAATTTCCTCATTCTCAACTTTAAAATTATGTAATTCCTCAGTAGTCACTTCTTTTGTCTTCTTGATGTTCAGTTGTAATCCTGCTTTGGTGCTTTCTCCTTTAACCTTCATCAGTAGTCGTTTCAAGTCTTCACTATTTTCTGCCAGTAACGTGGTGTCATCTGCATATCTCAAATTGTTACTGTTTTTTCCACCAATTTCCACTCCACCTTCTTCTAGATCTAATCCAGCATTCTGCATAGAGGTTGAACAGGTAGGGAGATAATATGCATCCTTGTCTGACACCTTTGCCAATTGGAAACCATTCGGTTTCCCCGTATTCTGTCCTGACAGTAGCCTCTTGTCCAGAGTACAGGTTGCACATCAAAACAATCAGATGTTGTAGCATCCCCATTTCTTTTAACGCTCTCCATAGCTTTTCATGATCCACACAGATAAAAGTTTTGCTGTAATCTCTAAAACACAGGCTGATTTTCTTATGAAATTCCCTGGTATGTTCCATTAGCCATCATAATTTTGCTATGTGAACTCTGCCCCTCCCCACTCACTGCCCCTCCCCACTCTGTCCCCAGGTTTGCCCTTGGGGCATCTGGCATCTGGCAACCCTGGCTTTGAAGCCTGTTTGCACATTTCCATTTAACTCTGTCTCAAGTCTCTTACAGGGCTAAAGGGGGGGGGGCAGGAGGACCTCAAGATCAAAGGGACCTCAGATTTAGACGCTTGTTCTTTTTTAGTGCCTCTAGTGCCTCTAGTGCCTCTTCCTTTTCTGAATCCAGCATGAACATCTGGCATTTCTCATTCCATATATGGTAAAAGTTTTTGCTTTAATGTGATAGTCTGATAGTTGCTGCACACTTTGCACACTGATGGCCCCCACATTATGGAATATCCTTCCTGATGAGGTTAAAAGAGCACCCACTCTCCTTGCTTTCTGCAAGCTATGCCAAAATAAATTATTCAAACAGGCTTTTTTACACAGGTAGCGGGGCTGTACTGGAAGGAAATAGTTCCAAAAGATGCTATGGTAAAGGGATAGGGACTGTAGACTTTACTACTGTATACTGTTTATATAAGTGTGCTCTTACTAAAAAATTTCCACATTGTTTAACGTGTCATGTTCAATTGCTCATGCTTTGTTTCAGCTTAGTATCAGATATCTGCTTGTTTTCAAATTTCACAAGAAAAAGAGAATATCACAGCAAACGATGAGAAAATAGAAAAAACCAAAATGGGCCTGATCCTGGTGGCTGCTGCGCACGGGAGCACACAGCCCCGCGGGGGAGCACACACCTAGGTGCACGCCCCTCCCGCTGGTTAGGTAAGTGGGGGTGGGGGGTGGGGACTGGGAGCGGGGGAACCCCTGCCCCCACCAGGGGTCTAGCATCCCTACTTCTGAGTAGCCTTTGCAAAAACTGAATTGTGGATGTGGCAAACTTTTGTTTTACTGTTATTTTTAATTCTTAAATTTTGTTTCTAATGTATGACTTATGGGGCTGTTAAGCTTGAATAAACTGATAACTGACTTACATTGCATAATCTGCCTACAGTCTCAATGAGAAAGACAGACCATAAATAATGTTATTAAAGAAAAAATAAATAATAAACTCAACAATAGCTTAACGGGAAGAAACTCAACAGGTGCCACTTTCCCCATTATTAAATATTTAAATCATAGATACTTCCAGATGACAGCAGTGCAGTGTAGTGGTTAGAGAGTGAGACCCAGGTTTGAATCTCTACACTATACTATACTATAGTATAGTACACTATAGAAGCTTCCTGGGTGACCTCCGGCCAGCCACACACACTCAGTTTAACCCATGTCACAAGGTTGTTGTGGAAAAAAAATGGAGGAGAGGAGAATGATGTAAGCCACTTTGGGTCCCACTAAAAAGAAAGCTGGGGTCTAAACAAAGTAAAATATATAAAAATGAATCAATGTGCCTGATCTTGGCAAATCACATGGAGACTGTGGTAATCCTTTATGCTGATCTCTGATAGCCAAATCAGGCCAGCACACCATTGGTAAAACCAAACCAGCTACCAGTTCCGCCACACTGGGATTGACCTGGAGAGGGGCCACAACTCAGTGGTTGAGAATTTATTTTGCATGCAGAAAGTCTTAGAGTCAACCCCCAACATCTTCAGTTTAAAGGATCAGGTAACTGGTGATGTAGAAGGCCTGGTGAAATGGGCAGCCACTGACAATTAGATTATTACAAGAACACACATCACTTCTCCACTTAGTATCTTGTTTTAAAAAATCTTTCTTTTTTATTTTTTTATTTTTCTGCAAACCTTTTCCAAAGTTTGTAGAAAGAGCTTTTTTTTCTGTACATAGTCATAATCTGTGAATTTAACAACCTGCATCTAGGGCCATATTCAGAATTAGATATAACAAGTGAGGGACCCAAGGGACTCGAGGGGAGGGCATATCATGTTCCCCTCCCGCACCATGTCCTCTTTCCCTTCCCTGCCCCCAACAGCCTCTCCCCTTTTTCTGCTTCCTCTTCTCCTTCACACCCGCCTTTGCCTGTCCCCTTGCTTTCACTTTCCCCCCTTCCACCCCAGGTAGCCTCTCCTCTATGGCTCAGTTGCATATGGTATCCAGTCATGTGGTATCAAGTCATGTAGTGGTTGTTTCTGGGCCTAGTCCCAATGAGTCCTCCCTCAAAGGCCAAAAAAGCCCTGAAAAGCCCTCCCTCAAAGGCCAAAAAACCCCTCCCCTGCCTTTTCCAGACAGGAAGCAAGCCTGGAACACTGACCTAGCTCTAACTTGGTTACCTAGTAATAGCCACTGATGGCATCTGGTTAAAGCTACGGGAGCTCCTTTAATTGTTTTGGATTTTTTTTTAAATCCTCAATGTCTTTTTTTTTTCAGATTTCAGATTTTTCTGCAATCCTAGGGAATTTTTCAGGTGTGTAGGAAGATCTGTCTTGTCCATTCATGGCTCTAGTCCCCAGATTTAAGTATCCACAGATCAGGCCACTTTGCTATTAGTATATAAGATTATTTTCATTTATAGTCTACCTTTCTTACTGGGACACATGGAGGATTACAAGTATGATATAAACTTACAAAATATGATAACAGAAGTCAATTAGTGAGCAGATTACAAGATATAACATCTAACAGTAAATATTTCTAATAAAACAAAATAATGTAGTTGGGCTGGGATTGTAAAACAGAGGAGAAAAAAATCTAGAACAATGCATACAAATCTTTCTGTTTAAGGCAACAAAACAGTGTAGGAAAGACTACTGTTAATGAAAATCTCCCCTTGAGCTGCAGTGAGTGGAGTACTGACTATACTGTCCTTGATGGACAAATGGTGTAAGACATTCTTCTAAGGACATGCCCATACTACAAACAGGTTAGTTTTATGCCATCTCAACAGTTATGGCTCCCATCAAAGAATCCAGAGATTTGATGAGGAGACTGAAATTTTTATTAAAGATCCAAAGCTCTACTTTTCTCCTGATCCAATGCTATATTTCCTAAAATTCTTGGGAGAACAGGGTGCTCATTAACCTGTTGTGTGCAGTTATCGCCTTTATGGTGTTCCCAGTTCAGCTTCCTGAGTCAAGACCATGACGGTTGAAAAAGCTAATGTTTGGAAGTACCTCTAGGACTGAAAAGTGGATCTCCTGGCATTAAACAAAGGGACACACTGGGCCAGATTTAAGAAAAGCAGCTTTAGGTAATATTTTACCAATTCTGCAAATGGTTGTTGAGAAATGTATACACACACATACAGATGACCAAATATAATAAAGAACAAGATTTCTGTACCACAAACAGATACGTATGAACAGTAGGTTGGATCCAACTACATGTTCTGCTGATGAAAAAGGAAGTTGAAATCCTCTTTCACCACCCAGAAAGGTTATACTGGGGATCATGCGACATGAATGTAAAACAGCAATGTGAGACAGGGGCTATGGTAAGAAGAGGAAGTGAGTGAGAACAAGTGAAAAACCTCAGAATGGGTGAATCCAACCCAGTTGTTATGGCTGCTCGTGCCATAGGGCTGCAACAGTAAGTGCAACAGCATATACTGAAATTTCCTCTTCAATCTCTCTCTTCTTCTATTGCATCTAGTCACTCTAATTGCAAACAAGATGTCAACATCGTTTTTGTAAGCAAAATGTTCAGAAAGGCAGATTTCATTCCTTTTTTTCTTGAATTATTTTAAGAGTATTATTGATTCACTTGCATCTTGTAAGAACTATAAAAGAACTACAAAAATAAAGAATGGAAAGCAGCCGTTATTTTCAGTTTATTTCGTTTGAACATTGGCTATATGGGAAATTTGCAGTCCTAAGAACTGGTGATGGCAGCATCATTGTTGAATAATAGTTCGTAACTGCAAACTGAGTTGAAACTGGCAATACATCATTTGACACAGGCTAAAAATCCTATATAACTGGGATATCAAGTAATTTTCAGAATTATTTTTCAAGGCTAGCTGATGAATTACACCAGGTAGGCTATCAGGAGAATATCACTAAATTCCTGAGCATTATGGCTCAGGCTGTTGTGAGCATGCCAGCTATATTTGTATCTGTAGGATTTCATCAATAAACCTGCTAGCAGATTTCTGAAGCAAAAACTTGGAAACAAATTCTTTTTGTTTTGAATCAAAGTAAAGCAACACCACCTTTGAATCAAGTTGATTTATGCAGCACAACATTTTGTAAGCAAGTAAGAACTTAACTTCAAGAGCAATCAATTATTGGCCTTTGAGACTTGTTTCTAAGTAGACCTACTTAGGGTTGTCCTCCAAATTATAGGCCCCTTTCTTTTTTGTGGGAGATTTTGCAACAAATCAAAACAGCTATTCTTCCAGAATAATGTGTAATACATTTTGTTTTCTATCTCTGCTACAACTTCACTAGAAAGCAGCATGCTAGGTTTCACAACTGCAATGGATCCCAATACTATTGGAAATGCGATGTGCTTAGAGATTGGTGGAAACTTTCAGAATCTGTTGTCGGATTGCTGAGAACTGAAGAGGTTAAAAGGCTTAAATGTCTTTGCAGAATTGCAGACTGAAAAAAACATACTGGGAACTAGTTTTGATACTATGACTAACAAGAAAAAAGCAGCAATGACAGAGAAGGATAGCAGCTTGCTTGGATCAAAGCTTTCAACTTGATTTCAATCTCTCTGCCTCACAATCCATTCCAAACTTCCTCAGTTACTGATAGGGTTCAGGATTTGTCTGGTGACATTTATTCTCATGACCAGCTTTAACTACTACATGCAATGTTATAAATGCTAGTTCGGTGGTTCTCAATACATATTTATGAAGTGCGTCAGATCATGACACCTTTAATAGCATTCCAGGAATAATTTGGGCAGCATGAATCTTGCTGTAATATATTTGAATAAAACTGCAGCAACTTGGATGTCCATTGCAAACAACTGAAGTTTATGAATGGGCAAATAAGACAGCAAGAAACAGAAATAGTAACAAGGCAATGGCAAAGACATTTCATTCTTGTATACAGCCTGTTATTATTTATGTGAAACAGCAGAATTATTAATATTAAATCCATTACCTAAGATAGTAAACATTGCTGCAGGTATGACAGGAAAAAATAATGAAGTCTACTATGTTATACTGCACATGTAGGCACACAATGTGATTATATATATCTAAGCTATACTGAATACAACTGTATCAAACTCATAAAATATACACTTTTCAGTTTAAAAAAATAATCTCCGTTGCAGACAACATGAGCCGTTCCTGTTAGACACATCAGAGAGAGAAAAGAGCCAACCTCCAGAAGACTGAAGTGTAGCAAAAGTCAAAGAGATGATGTCATCATAGGCCTGTATGCTCGAGTTCTTCGTGACACACACATAGTCCTTCTCTGTGCACACTAGTGCATATCTTGGCAAGCACTGTAAATTAAATGCATGATGCCAACAACGATCCCCCAACGCTGCTGCCCCCAAAGCAAGCATTCATTGCCAGACTGAAAGCACATCATAAGTTACTACCCCAATCTCTATGCCTCTTGAAAGGATCCGACCCCACTATCTCTCTGAGGCTGAAAGCAAACTCTGGTTTAGATTCTTCATACAACATCGGAAAGAGAAATCAAGAACAAGAAAATCAAGACAGCCAGTTCTCAGCTTCTCTGTCTTTCTCACACACAGAACCAGAGACAGAATTCTGCACATCCAAACTGGCAACAGGCTGAATCAACCCACCCACCCCAATATACCCCCCAGCCATTTCAACTGACACTGCAGTGCACTGCAACACTTGCTGCTGATTTTGGATGAGAAATATCCCCCCCACCCATTACACACTCTTTGCAGTGGAAAGAGGGACCAGCATAATGGAGACCAGCATCCCTGGCAAAGCTTTCTGACTGGTGAATGGAGTAAAAGCATAAAGAGGGGGAGGAGAGGAGATGTGGGACCAGATGAGTGAAGGAATGAATGAATTGCTACCTCCAGAAAAGCTCTCTGGGTTGCTGGCTTCTCCTGCTCCTGCTGCTCTTGCTGCTGCTGTCACAGCGGATCAGCTGATATTTACCTGTGAGGTAATGCACACTCTGTAAGGTCACCATGCACCCACTGAAACAGTGCAAATCAGGAGGGGCGCACAGAGACGGCACTGCTTGCTGCTGCTGCTGCTGCTTACCGCTCTGAAGAGAGGAAGATGCTCCGCGCTCAGGCGGCTGCTGCTGCTGCTGCTGCAGCTCCTGGCACATGCTGCAGGTGTCATAGCTGAAATTGCCCTGCTTCAGAATGTACCCATTTTGCTCCTGCACATGCCCAGAGCCCTCGTGCAGCCCGAATGAGCATGTGCCAAGGCCGCGCGCATGCCCGGCGAGGAAGTGAAGCCTCCGTGAAGCTCTTGCCCTCACCTCGCCTTTTGCCCTGAGTTTCGCGGGGGTTCCGTTCGCTTTGCCGAAAATGCATCCTAGCGATGCAGAAGAAGCGGAGGGAGGGGGAGGAGCCGGGCGCCGGGAGGGGGGGCGGCTGAGCAAAGGGATGACGTATTGCAAAAGCGGAGAGGAGGAGCAGAGCGGAGGGAGGCAGGGAAGCGAGGCGGCGCGGGGGACTGGCGGCGGGGGCGCCCGGGAGGGGGCGAGCCGGGGCCTGGCCGGGGGCGCTCTGGGGGCAGGAGCGCCTGGGCTGCGTGGAGCCCGCCAAGAAGAGAGGGGATGTGGGCTGAGGACGGCGCCTGGGCTGGGATGTGCGCGGCGGCGGGAGGGAAGCGGAGAAGGCGGGAGCGGCTCGCTCGCTTGCCGGCAAGGAGCGCCAACGAGGGGAGGAAGAGGCGAGCGGGGATGGAAGGGCGGGGCGGAGGGAGCGCGGCCGCGGGACCCGTTGGAGAGTTCCAAGGCCCGCGCCGAGCCGGACATGTAGCGAGCCTGGCGGACAAGCGGCTCTTGCGGGCGAACCTCCGGGCCGCCTGGCATGGTGATGGCTGGTCCGGGGCCGGGTGATGTCACGCCTTTTCCGCTCGCAGGTGACTTGGGCTGTGTTCCCAGGGCTCGCTGCTCGCCTCGGGGGAGAGGAATCGGCGCCCGAAGGATGGGAAAGGCTCTCCCTGTGTTCTGAGGGACTTTGCCGAGCGAGCCGCTTTTCGTTTCCATTTCCGACGGATCCATTCCCACGTCTGACTCATCCCTTCTTCCGGCTGACACTCGGTGGGTTTCTGCCTCGTCCTCTCCATGTAGCAACGATTGCGTCGCCGATGCCCAAACTCTCCTGCCACATAAAAATGTTGACAGCGAAGGATTTTTCCTCCTTTTGCAATCCCCTCGCCCGGTTTGAAATTAATCTCGATTATGTTGATAGATAAAACAGTGAAGGGGGGAAATCTTCCACTGTAGTCGTATTTTGTCCCACACGGTGTTATTGTCTCTCACACAATAGATGCTCCAGGGCTTTGGGGACAGAACGACAGAGAGTGTCATGCTATCTGACTGCTTTCCACAGTTTAAGCCTCATGAGAACATGTTCCATATATTTGAATATTATTAATGCAGGATAGGAAGCATATGCTGTAGCCCATATAGGAATTCCAAGCTTGCACTAGTTAGAATATACCTACTTTTTAAAAAAATGGGTTTATTGGTGCATTGGTATATTGTTAACAACAAAAAGATATTTGTTGTTTTGCTTGTGAAAACACCCTTAAGATTAATTTGCACAGACAATGGGATTTTTAACCATATGTGCATTCTCAATGTGTTTTCCCCCTCTAATCCGCTCAGTGCTAGTTCTGCTGCCTCCATCATGCATACACAAACAAACCCACACGCACGCACAAACGGAGCTTTGCACTGCAGATGGAAACAATTGCAGGACCACTGGAGAAATGGCAGTTTGTACCAGCTCAGAAACAGAGTCAGTTCTGAGCTACAGCCTCAGCTTTCGAGTGTATAGCAGCACAATCCTATGCAGAGTTATGCCACTCTGGCCATTCATTTCAATGAGCTTAGTTTGGAGTTCATCTGCATAGGATTGCATGTTATGCATGTGTATTTTGGGGAGGAAAAAGTTGTCTTGTACTTCTGAGCCAGGAGTACAGGGAACTCCTATACAGACATATCTTTATTTAAAATCCATTCATCACAATTTTAAACTCCCATTCCTGCTGCCTATTTTCCAGAGGAAAGTCAATTGTTCCAGCAGGTGGGTGGTAGGCCCTCTTTAGGGCTTGCTAAAACTCCCAGACAAGAAGAGGGAGGGAAAGGCTAGAAAAGGGAGAAGCAGTCCTGCTGCAGAGGAGATGGGCGGTCAGACCACAGCGCCCCTCCCCCCATGAGTCCCCCCATGAGCCCTGCCCATCCTTCCAGTCAGCTCCATGACTAAATATTTTAATAGTAAAGAGTCCAGTAGCACCTTTAAGACTAACCAGTTTTATTGTAGCATAAGCTTTCGAGAACCACACCTCTCCATCAGATGCATGGATTTGACGAAGAGAGCTGTGGTTCTCGAAAGCTTATGCTACAATGTCCAGTTCAGCAGCCTCTTTCTGATCGCTTCCTCTGCCTTTGAATTGCACTCAGAGCTTTGTGCAGGAGGAGAGAGAGTGCACCCCCAAGCATTTCTCTACTTTTCAAGCCTGGTTCTTCCACTGACTCTGAATCCGTGGAGGAGTTTGTTCCTCCTGTGCATTCTAACTATTGGACTCCATCCCCTCTTTCAGGAAAAACACAACACCACTCCTCAAATAGCCTTTCCTATCCTTTCTATTGACTACTTTGTATCCAGAGATGACCAAGTCAGCGGGGCTTCCAGGTTCAAAGGTAGAATGCCCCCAATTATCACATGTTGGTGAGGGCTGTATGCCGTGGGCCCTGTTTGTGGGTTTCCCTGTGGCATTTGATTGGCAACTGTAGGAAACAGATGAGATGGACCATTGGTCTGATCCAGCATAGCTACTCTTACAATGTTCAGCCTTTGGGCAGACAGAGCCTGTTAAGACTGCCATTATCTGGGCGATGATCAAGGAAACTACCTTTGTGGGAAGGCTCATCCTTGGCTGGTATCTCCACTGACAGTGAAGGTTTTAAACTGCTACCCCGGACACCTGGAATTAGAGGTATGTTCTTTTGATTGTGTTCTAAGCCTCCAGGTACCCCCAAACCTTCCATTAAAGAACATATAAATGGTAGGCATTGCAAAGCCTTTTGTGCACCTATTTTCTTGGATAGGGTAACCCAGCAAGAATTAACTTGTCAAGGAACTTAGTTTACCTCTGCCCAGATAAAGTAGTTATGTGAATCTCTGAATATTCAACAGCTCTCATCCATTTACCATCACCAAAGAGGTGGACTAGCAGACTGACTTAATAGGACTCTAAAAACTGTACTGCAGAAAGCAACTGAGGTCCTGTTAATGCAGGGTGACTTGGCTATAACCTTCATGTTTTTTGCAGTGTGAAACACACCCTAGACACATACAGGTTTTGTACCCATTTGAAGTGGTCTACAGCCATTGCCTCTGGGTCTCCTGACGCTGCGGAAAGATGGATGGGTAACTCCAGAGATCATCTTTGGATCTCCAGATGAGTATATAGAAAAGTTAAACTGGGCCAGACCCCAAGCCAGCCAGCCACAGGAAATTCACAGGCTCCAGAAGGCCACTACTATGGCCCAACCCACCTCAGGATCTTAGGAGAGGGAAATTTAGTCTTAACAGTGAAATCCTAGCAAAGCAGAGTTATGCCAGTCTAAGCCCATTGATTTTGTAGTCTGTGTTCCACAATCAAAATCTGCCATGAGTTGCTGAAGTTCTTAGTACTGGGTCCTCTATTTTATAAAGTAAATTGCAGAGACAAGTGACAACACATAAACCATCTTAAATTACACAAGCAATGGGCAAACATGTCACAGCAGTCTGATGAAAGTTTTATAACGCTGTCAACATAACCTGCCCAAAGCAATTCTTTAATCGCTCAGCAGAACTCAGCTGGATGTCTCTGAGTTAGTGGTAAATTGTCTTCACTGCCCATCACCACCACAGATTAGGCTGTAAAATGAGCTTCATCAGGAGTTTGGTCATACTCATCCTGATATATATATGAAGGACCATTTCTCCAGGTGTGGAGTCTGTGCACCAGCTTCATTCCTCCCTCTACTTTTCACATGTGGTGTCATAGCATAGAATGTGACATTCATATGCAGACTGATACCATTGCCCTACTACTCTGGAATGGGATACTGGAAGCTAGCACTCCCCCTCCTGATTTTTAGGAAGTGTTGCAAACCAGCTACATCCCAGTATGCTTTAAAAATATGTTTTAGAATTCTGGTGGAATAATGGGTGCTTTTTGATGGTAATAAAATAGTTTATATTTTTTATTTTTGGACAGTATATATATTTTATGTTTGCATATTTTTGTAAGGTATGTTGGGCTTTTATTTAAAATGCACTAAAATATTAGACTACTTCCTGATCATCCCAGCTACTCACTACTTCCCTAGTTAAGCTATATATTCCCAGAGCAATAAGATCATATTCCTTTCATTTTATTATCAGTAAATGATGTTTTAGAATTGAGAGAGAGATACAGGGGCAGTTCTTAGAAATATTTGACCCCTAAAACCTGCATTACCAGCAAAAAGCTAACAGGTGAAGCTTTTTCTGACATGAATGGTAGAAAAGCTACACATTAAATTTCTGATTGTCAGAAGGTGGCTCATGGCACAGAGCCTCGGTCAAGAAAAAATGGCGCTCATACTCAAACCAAAGCAATCTATCCTGTTTTAAGTTCAGCTATTTGAAATGTAGAACCTTAGAAATGTTTGCTTTCATAACTTGTTGGATGCTCCAAGCAAGCACTATTTTGTAGGGGACACTGGCAATTCATACCTGAATACAAAATTGTGGAGCAAGATCTTAGGAGTATTGAGTCCATTCAGATCTACTGGTTGCAGTCAAGTCTCCTTCACAAGCAGAGATTCCCTTCTGGAATGCTTCTAGGGCACTGAAAACTAGGGGTGTGCAATCCAGATCTGGGATCAAATCAAACAATCCAGGATCTAATCCTGGAACCCAGATCGACCTCCAGATAAATCCGGGTAAAACTGGGAAACGTGGCTCCAGCCTCTGGCTGGCTCCTTTCTGGGCTTCTCTGGCTTGTTTTCCAAGAGGGGAGAGGGAAGGGAGGGGAGGTAGGAAAGAGGTGAGCGATGGAGGGAGGAAAGAGTGAGTGGGCAATCTGTGCAGGAGCTCATCTGCCTGGCTTTTGTGAGTGACTGGTTCAGTTGGGCTAAGGTGCTTTAGTCACAAAATTAAAAACATGAAAATGCCTATGATTTTTGCAGAAATAGGCAAATTTTGTCTCCTGCTATTTAATGCCTTATTTTCTGTTGAGTTGTCAGTGATCTTAGATCTTCCTTGTCACTGAACTGAATGAGGTCTTTGAAACTGTGACATAATCTAACTAGTGCTTCATAAATGTCACTGATTATATGGAGGATAAATGCAAAATATGCATCTCTGGCTATATAAGAGGGAGCACTTGAAGCTGTGTGTGTTAAAAGGACTTGACAAACCAGATATTGCTTGACAGAAACATCCTTCTCATTCTACAAACTTCAAATATTGAAGCTGCAAAACAAAGACGAAATACAAAAGAAAATGTCTTCTGTTTGACATGTACGAAGGAAGTATTATACTCTGAGAAGCCTAGAACAAGACTTGATTGACAAATAAAAAAATAAACTAAGTGTATTTTTGCCAAAGGATTTGCAAGTTGGACATCATTATATATACGTTACAGGGAGTCCACGGCTGAATGTACATGTCCCAGCATAGCGCTAAATTGTCGTCTTCCTGGCACTATTTCTGACGTCATCACACCATGATTCTGCTCTCGTGGCGTGATGACATCAGAAATCGCGCCAGGAAGATGCTATTGTTCTGACAGATTAGCGCTATACTGGGACATGTGGCTTCAGGCCAGGATTGTCGTTACAAGTGGTGTGTTACAGGGCAATTCTAAGAACACTTTCCTGGGTGTAAGTCCCATTTAATAGAGCTTATTCTGAGTATCCTTCTCAAGGTTGTTCTCTAAGTTACTAAAAAGATTTACCCCTATATTTTTCATTGCAGCAGTTTCAACTATTAGATTCCTGTCTCGATTGAATGTTTATTTCAGTGCTCAAAGAAGAGAAATCGGACTTCTAAAACTGAAAAAGCCAGTGTCTTTTAACATAGTAAACATGGGCCCTATACCCCCAATGAAGATTTTTGCTCTTCCCTTGAACAACATAAATAACAAAAATAAAAACAACAAATAAAGCAACTACATTGACTTTACCATTTCTATTTTTGAATAATGTTTGCTGTTAGTGCTATTGATGCTTTCTATTTTTATTTATAGTAGGGTATTGGCCTACCAAAGAGTTAAATAGGAGTGCTAAGCATACACTAGCAGTCTGTTTCTTAATGCTCCCCCACCCTAGTTCCTTGTCAAACCAACCTTTTTGGCCCTCATAGAAGGCCCTCATTGAAGGTGTGAGAACCTGCCATAGCCAGGCAGGAAAATGGGGAATTCCCATTGCCTGCACTCATATTTTTAACACATTCATCATGCACACTCCCTCTATTACCATAATTCTTGATTTATGGTGTATTACAGTGGGGTTACAAAACAAAAATCTCAAGCATTATTAACAAAATCCAAACTCACTCTTCTTAGCCTTTAAGCCTGCATTTTTTCATGCAATCTGCACTGATAATTACCAAAGGAGATTGGGCAGCTAGCAGTGTACTCATTAATGATTTGCTGCTGTAGTTTCTGCTTAAAGAGATAGAGCCATCTTGCAATTGGTCTGGACAGAAATCTATGGTGCTCCTTTGCAACTACTATTCCAACACCTCGGCTTTTTCTTTTATAATTTCTATGGTGAGTTTTTTACCATTGCATCTATGCACCCATTCACCTTGCTTATTTGATCTGTTAACTTCTGTCAACTGAAACTAATCATTATGATCACAAAATTCAGCTACAGCCCACTTTTTCAGCATATGTTTTGATATATTGTGTCTAATATTTTGGGATGTTTATGGGCGTGATTGTGCCATTATTTTAGGGAAGTGTTTTAGAGGGGGAAAAAGAACCAAACCTGCAGTTTCAGAAGAGGTTTGGAAATGAAATGTGCAATGATTAATACCAAGGCAGTGAGGGCTAAGAAGGAGATACAACTATATGACCTAGTGACTGGTCTGAATTCTTCCTCTGTCCTTGCTTACTTGTGATGCTCTTCGCTATGTATTCCATATGTTCAAAGCACCTATATATCTGTAAAAGGAACAAATATAAATGGATGATCTTCAGGGGCATTTTTCTCAAAGGGAATCTTGATTATGAGGTGTGGTGGTGGAGCACTGAAGGGGCCTATCCACTATACCTGAAAGTCAACCATGGATGGCTTTATCGTATCTTCACTGTATCAGGAAGCTGGAGTTATAAAGATAGAAAGAAAATAAGTTGCATCTTATGGCTAAAAAGCAATTAGTCTATTGCTTACTGGGAAGCAATTAGTCTATTTTCAAGCATTCTGAGTCAGGTAAACATAACAAAGTCTGCACAAAGAATTAGTTTTGAAGTGTCTGCTCAAAGAGTAGGTATGTTTCCCTCCTAGTTAGATTTCCAAAGTGTAGGGCATATAACATGCAGTTACTGAAACAGAAATCATATTTTCCTCCATGGAACTGCTTCCAAATCATATTAGAACAGCATAAGCACATGTCCACAAATTTGCACAATCAAGAGACAGCTGTGGTGTGTGCGAGGCATTATACGATATATTTATCTTTATCTTGTGAGGAAAGGGAAAGAAATAGATAGATGTGCCCTGGAGGCTAAGCAGAACCGATGTCTTACAGCAGCAAGAACAAGCAGATGGGTTAAAGTTTTGTGGACAATTACAAGAGAACAATTGATAAAAATAGCAAAGAAAGGATAAGATGCAGCTGCAGCTTATAACAACAAATTATACTAGGAAGTGCAAGCTCATGTTATTACCTGAATGATTATGTCCAACTGGTTAATGTAGTGTTTCACTGGTGCAGCATAAACTAATGAGCAACGGTATTACAGCAGCCTACTGATTTATACACAGACACTGAACATTCCTTTCTGGCTGAATTACCCCCCTCTCTCCCTACACACAACATACAGCTATATTCTTTTTCAATAGGATATGAATTTAATGGCTGAGATCATGATTGTGCCGGGAGCTTTTCCTCATGCTCGGATTAGTCTTCCAATGTCTTGGACTACTGCAGCTCGTCAGATTGCATGCTGGGCCACATGGGGCTGGATTCAGGGTTGGGAGATCCATACAACTGCTGGAGGCACCAAGTTTAAGAAAGCACTAGGCTCAGAGTACATCTGTCATGGGGATCAACTCCATCAACTACTCTATACAAACAAGTTATCTTCCCTTGTAAAGCTGGCAGCATTGACTTGTGTGGCCAGTGTTTTATCTTTCTTAAAAAAAATGGCAGGAATCTTTACAACATCACCCATTCAACAAAGAGGGTGTGCATGAATGACTGTGGTGCCATAGATACTATAAAATACTATAAAAAGAAATATGAAATGGCCTACAAAAGGAATTCAAAATGGTGGTGGTGGGGAACCTACATGATCCCTGACCAATTTGGCCTGGAGGAAAATTCCAGAGTAGTGATCTGCATTACTCTGGGCACATAAGAAAGGGCCACAAGAGCCAAGCACTGGCTCATCCCTACATGTGCTCCCTCTCTTGATCTGTGAACATTCACATTGAGTCACAGAATCATCATTGCTTTCAGGAGCCAATCACCTCCCATGGAAGCCTGTTCCACCGAGGAACTGTTCTAACTGTCAGAAAGTTCTTCCTAATATTTAGCCGCAAACTCTTTTGCTTTAATTTTAACCCATTGGTCCTGGTCCAACCCTCTGGGGCAACAGAAAACAACTCTGCTCCATCCTCAAGCCTTTTTGGGGCCCAAGTTGGCCCACTGTGAAGTGGCATCCTTCTCAGCCCTTCCTGAAAGTGATGTCATGGCATCATCCCAGAAGTGCATGCGTGCAAAGACTCTAGGAAGGTGAGTGCAGGGTACCTCCCTCCTGCCAGTAGGGTAAGGGGATCTGGCAACCCTATCCAGAGTACAGGTTGTGCAGCAAAACATCAGATGCTGTGGCAAACTCATTTCTTTTAACACCATCCATACCTGTTTTTACAGTGTGTTATTCTTATCAGGTGAGTTTGCATGAGACACCATTTTGAAATGGTTTTGCCTCCTTGTTGGAAGCAATTGCTAAACTGCATTGTAATGGCAGATATACAAACATATTCCTAAACAAGCTTTCTTCAACATTTCAGTTTTTTCCTGTAACATATATTTCCTGTAATATATATGGAGCTCCAGAACATTATTCCACTTTTAAAACATTGGAGAATACATTTTGCATGGATGACAAAACAGGGAAGCCATGTGAGGAATTATTATGAGCATTAGAACATGTTCACTAAAATCAGTTTTGATGACATTTCAAGCAAATTAACCTTTTAAGACCATGATGGATTTTTCCTCCTTACACAGATTAAAAGTTAACATGACAACACAGGTAGAGCTTTTGCTTTTGTTCAGTATGTGGTTTTTAGGGCTTTGAGGTTGTTGACATGATTCAGGTAGCAAGTAGGCAAACAACGGCTTAGACCTAACTTTTATTATAACCTGTTATTTCTTTGCTTTCCACTTCTCTAATTTGTAAACCATACTGGGCAATAATCAAAAGGCCTGCTGAGAGACCTCCTTAAGACCTTTCCTAGTTTCTTTTTTAAAGGCCCATGTTATTTTTGTAACTTTGTGTAGTGGTGGTGGTGCTTCTGTCAATCAACCCGAAAAGGTCTTTTGTACAACCGCTAGCCTATGAGCCAACATTTCATATTTAGATCAGTGATTGCTTTCAAGGAGGATTGCCTTCCCATAATAGATCCCATTCTGTTGAACCCTATAAAAGCGTGCTTGTTTGTGTGTAATACAATTACCCTGAGACTCTTGAAGTAGCAATTGTAAGAAGACTAAATGAGGCTGAAATTATTTGAATAAACCAATCGATGATGCAAATGATTTTATTTCCATTTTGCTATGTTACAGTGCTACTGCTGATGCTGCCTTGACCAAATTTTATGGACGCATCAGTTGTATATCACTATTGATATGATAAATGAGTCACTGCTCAGTGGAACTGGAACAAAATACTGCATTTATGTAAAAACAGAGCTGGATACTCTGGAGGGGGTATATAATGATAACCTTTAATCTAATATTTAATGGTGTCTTGCTGGAAGAAAAATTCTCTTAACATTTTGGACTTTATTTCATTCATAAAAGGATACAAAACATCTTAAGGGGCAGAAGCATGCTAGAGATTCAAGAAAAGTTTTCTTTATTTTGTACAGTCAACAGATGGGTTACACACTGAGAGTACAATTTGCCTTCAGACTCCGTTGACAATCAAAAGGAGAGAATTTGGCAATGGGCCTTGCTGACAGGCACCTTTTGGGGCAGGAATGGGGTCTGTTTTACTAATCTCTTTCCAAAGTGGCCCTCTGGCAAAACCCGTTGCTGACTAAGGGCTCTACATCTGACAGTGCTAAACTGTTTAAGCCATTCTAATTGGTTTCAGAAAGCCCACTACTGTAGTATGTGAAAGGAATATTGAAGTCATGAATGACCACGAGTTAGTCTGCACAAAAGCAAAACTCCCCAACCCCCAGTGCTTCTTTCAGGGTAATATATGCTAGTATGGTATATTTGCACATGCAGTTTTGTATTTGTGAACAAATTTTGGTAGCTATTTGCCAATGTGCTAGCAAAATTTAAAATGGTATATTCAGTTTTGAAAAAGGGATGAGAACTAGTAAAAATTGAGAGTCATGAGAAAATTATTATTTTTTATTTAAAACATTTTATGCTGCCTTTTTACCCAATTCAGGGTCACCAAAGCACCAAACACTCAAAACATTACTTTTTTAAAAAATGCATATGTATGTATATGTCTCTGTGTATAAACAATAAAAACAATTCAACAAAACAAAAACACATAAACATGTAAATTGAACTAGAAAGTGTTTGTGGTGGCATTTTACTCTGTATTCATTTCTATTTTATGCAGATGTAATGCTAATCTCTAACATTTGGCCATGTGGTCCCAGTAGTCATTAGCCTAGGGATTAGAAACTGGTCGGACACCAGCTTTCAAGGCAACATCTTTTGATTTATTGCCAAATACATAGACCTCAGCAGCAGCTGCAGGACAAATATCAGAGTCACTGGATCATTGGGAAGAGGGTAGTTACAAACCCAGCCCAGTCTCTTCCCCTTTGCCACCACCACCACCACCACCACCAATGGAACTGAGCCAGCAACATCTTTGACTCAGGTGAGATACTTCGGCCGGTTTTTTGAATTGTCCTAGGAGCCACTTAGGCCCAGACCACATGAGGAGAAATAGTCTGTCCTCAAGTAGATCATCCTCACCTCCCCCTCTCTCCCACAGCCTTCTGTGCAATGTGAAGAGCCGCTGCTGAGGGTTCAGGGTCTCTTGTGAGTAAAATGTCATGCAGCAATGAGGGGGAGGAATTGCTCTTGTGCTAGCAGAGCAAGTCTCAAACTGAGCTTGCTCCACTAGCGCAAAAGGAAGGGGACAATTTTGTCCAATTCTCCTTCCTTTTTATAGCCCTGTTGTAAAATGTATGTTCTACCTTTCCAACAATTCAAGGGAGTGTATCATGATGAATCATAAAAACATTTTAAAAAAATTCAACACAAAATCTCAAGGCAACATCACAGATTCACAATAAGTTACAATAAGGCAGCAAATCACCATGACACAAATTCAAAAGACTGAAAGACACCGTATGGTGGATTATGGAAAGCCCTGAAGAATGCCAGTCTAATATGCCCTGCAGAGCACCAGCAAGGGCGTAGCACTCAAAAATAAATTCTAAGCAGGTCTACTCAGAGCCCTGCTCAGAACTATTCTCGAGTAGGAGTATTGTGGAAGTATTGCTCCCACAAAAGTATTCTTGGGATTGCATTGTCTAGGTGTCTTTTACAGTGGACCATTTCACAGAGTAGAACTGATAACAGAGAAGGTACACGCTGTAGTGGCTGCCACATGGCCCAGCTGACTAAAGGGTACCATCAGTAGAACTAGCTAGGAAATCAAGTGCACAGCTGTCCACGTTCCATTTTACTTCTCACACTATAGGTCAAAATTGCTTATTGAACTCAGGGTAGCTTCAAAAGCAGTTTGGGGGTTCAATGGGGCATGGAAAGAACAGAAAATGGGTATATGGACAATGGAGTGCAGTCCTCTCAATTTCAGCTTTTCACATCTGTTAGCTACACCTATCTGGTTGATGTAGGGGGAAAAGAATACTTCTGATTATTAAAACAATTAAAAGAGGCCAGTTCTTTCCGTCAGTTTTATTCTTCTTTCACTGTACTTTTCATGGATACCAAAGAGCACAGCTAGCCTTCCTCCCTCTCTTTCCTTACAGTAACAGTTATTCAGTATGGGAATTTCCAGAAACACTCAGAATTACTGCCCTGCAAATCCAGGAGAATCATTTCCCCCCCAGCATATTTGTAAAGAATTCCCATTTGTTTACAAATTGGTACTAGTGTCGTATTATAAGAGGGTAATGTAACTTGCCATCTTTTATCTGTCTTCATTTGTTTGACGAATACCAGCAGTGACTGGGATGCTCTTCAAATTGACCCCACAGAGGCTGATATTTTTATTTATACTCCACACTTCATTCATTCATTTGGAAGATCTGATGATCTATAATGAATAAAGTTAAAAATAAGATATTTGTGCTGTATTGCTAATGGTTTAGATACTATATAAAAGGAATGTTTTATGTTCCCTGCTGGCTCCCACTCTGTTTCTAATGAAAACAGAACCAGGTGTTTGTTCATGGACAGAATACGATTTCCAGAATTGCTTCTAGACCAGACTGAACACAGCTGTGTTTCTGACTTTGTGTAATGGAAAACATTTCTTTGTATAGGAAATGCAAGAGCCTTTTGGATTCTCTACAGTCAATTACAATTTCTAATCTTTATCATTCCCTCTTCAGAGACTTTCAGAATTTGTTAGAGCAATTACTGCTGCTAACTTTGGAGAAAATAACTTTAATAGTGCTCTTGTTATCAGTTTGAGACAGTTTACAACCGTACCTCCGGTATTCCAAAACTGTTCTCTATATCTTTTATAGTCATTCTTAAAACGTTGCTACCTATCACCAAATGTTCACTACCAGGAGTAAGAAAAGGAAAAGGTAGGTAAAGCAGCAGGCTCCAGCAGCCCACAAGTGAAACAATCATTGGTAGGGATCCAGGCTGTCCTTAGAACATTTCATACTTAAAACAAAGCCAAAATGACATCCTGGCACTCTCACCCTCAAGCCCTGTGAAGTCTGCATGTTGAATCACTGCACAGGGAAGGAGAGCAAGTACGCAGGGAAGGCAAGTACACTGCACAAGGAAGGAGAGCAAGTACGCAGGGAAGGCAAGTACACTGCACAGGGAAGGAGAGCAAGTACGCAGGGAAGGCAAGTACGCTGCACAGGGAAGGAGAGCAAGTACGCAGGGAAGGCAAGTACATTGCACAGGGAAGGAGAGCAAGTACGCAGGGAAGGCAAGTACACTGCACAGGGAAGGAGAGCAAGATTGGGGCAGAGGGGGAGGTCATGCATGGGCACTCTCTCTGCATGTGCTTGCCCAGTTCCGATGCCAATGCCTGCTCTCCCTGCCCACCCAGAAAGTCAACATGCAGACAAGTCATCTGCACATAGCTACATTCTTTTTGACATATACAGGGACTGGAGGAAGGCAGAGAATTTCACTCTCGAATATGGTGTGCAAGGTATCTTTCAAATTTTGCCTCATGATAAGTTGGCGCTATAGGAATCTTCTCAATTGGTTCCAAAGTTTGATGAAGCTTCACATTTTTGTAGTTATTTATTTAGTATTATTTTACACTACTTTCCAGCTGATATTGACCTTTGAGCTGGCTCACAGAAATAGAAAATTCACACAATTGATAATTAGAGTTTAAAGAAATGTTCCTTGGAGAGTTCATTCTCAGCTGGAGGTGGGGCTGTGCACAATTGGAAGGGCGCATGGCTGCTTTCTGTCTTCTCTCTGACAGTTCCATTAATGTCAATTGGAAGTTGGAGGGAGGGGATCCAGACATGGTGGGTGCTTAGTTTCTTCCCACCCTTCCTTTGATATGACAGGAAACACACATCATACACCATTTTGCTCTGTGGTGAAATAAGAGTTTAAGATGTGGTGCAACTACAACAGCACCAGAGTACCATTGGGACTGGAGCAGCCATAACAACATGTGCTCAGTTTCACACTCATAGCAATCAGCATCACCAAATACAGCCTGCAGGCATTTTGCAAAGATGTTATATAATGTGAAGAAATGGTCTCGGAAGCCCCTGCTCATTCAGGTTCCTGGGAGGTTGGAAAACCTTGTGGTTGCCCTTTTCCCTTACTCCCAGAGGGAGTAATTGCAGCCCCCAGCAAATCAGATCCTACTGGATATTCAGTACTCTATACTTGCATTGCTGTTCAGAGGTACTACCTAGCTGCAGCATCTGCCACTTCATTTCTACAAGGTAATGTGGGGACAGTTGATCTCACTTTCGCTATTTCAAGCTATTTTGCTTGAGGGATCATAGTGGCACCTTTTGCAGAAGATTATTTTGATCTCGAGGAATGAGTGGTGGTGTGCTACAGTCCCTCCATTTTGTGCCCAGTTGCACAAGAACATCCCTTTCTGCAGATGTAATATTTTTCTCTCAAGGATCTTGTTTTTCACTCTAATGTCCATATGTCTAATCATAGTGCCATGCTATTGCATTCAGGAGTGAGGTGTTTATATTAACACCTGGTACGAGAGTTTTAGGGAGAAAAGGAGCAATCTTTATCTTGGATGCTTGCCAGACTCACTGCTTATCCATTGGCCTCTCCTTTTGAAGACAGGAGAAAACAAGTACAGGTGTAACTATGTAAAAAAGGTAAAGGTAGTCCCCTGTGCAAGCACCGAGTCATTACTGACCCATGGGGGGAGTAACTTAATATTTATATAAGTTTTAAAAACCACCTTCCCTGTTGAAGCTTAGTACCAGCTCAACTGCAGACAGCCCCGTGCAACCAGCCAGAACCAGGGACCCGCCCATTGTCATCTCCAAGGATTCCTAACAGTAGTATATGGATTTAAGCATAAGTTCTGTATCTTTCCTCTGTTGCTTTTACATTTATTGATTTCTTTCCTGTACCTTACTGGAGGGATTTAATAATTTCCTTCCACATTTGTGCGTTTATTGGCTTCAAATCCAAAAGAACTATTTGTCCTTTTGCAAAACAGGTATGGTGAGCTCGATGCTGTCCCTCCCCATTATTGCACTTTAAACAGCAAGATTGAATAGGTGTGGTGTGTTTACAGAGGTCAGGCTTACAGCATTCAAAATATAAAAAAGGATGAAATATTTTTATATTTGTAATATTTTATATTACAAATATAAAAAAGAGAATATGTTATCTATTCTAGCCTCAGGCTGTGCAAGGATACAAAGAAAACACAACCTTTTCACCCTACACTTGCTGCTTATCCTAAACAATGTTTAATTAGGACAAGTTAGTATTTCTGGAAGCAGCAGTAGTAAAAGTCCAGCATGACCTGATTTTTCAGTGTTTGGACTTCTCCCTATTGTCCCTTGCCATGTGGGCAAGATGGACTCCCTAGACTGAGGCTTGGTTCTGCATAGCTTGTGTCTCCCTGGTCAGAAGCCTTAAGAGAAGGGAGAAAATAGCTTCTTCCTTATGTCCGGGAATTTATAATCTCCCCTCAGAGAGTCTGGCCCTCCCTAGGGTCATTGTCAAAGAAAACAAACTAGTCATCTGGCTATCCCTGACTCTGTCCCTTCAAGTATGACATTCTAGCAAACACTTTTATTGTTCTCTGGCCCATTGTTTGCATAACTAAGAGCTTGAGTGCTCTGTGCTTTGGGATGCATGCATCATTCCAGGTATTTGTCCTCTCTACCAGCCACAGATGTTCAGAGGAGATCCTGTGACATGGATATAGTGTGACTCAGTGGATGAATTGTTGGGGAGAATTCTAGGGTGGAGGGCATTTCTCCACACATGACATAGATATGGGCAGAAAGAGGGCACAGCTTAGGGAGATGGGAGCAGTACTAACCTACATTCAGTTCTCTATGTTACTGCTGTGAATGCAGTCTCTCCCAAAATATTCTCAGTGATCTCACAAGAGGGTGGATGTGTGGACATCTCCCACATGGTGGTGCAGATTCATGTAGAAGGTACATTCATGTGAATGCATCCTGGCTACGAGCTCTGCAGTGATCTCTTTGTATGACCCGCTGACCCCACAAACTGGCTTTTACAGCACAATCCTAAACAGAGTTATACTTTTCAAAGTCCAGTGAAGGATGGAACTCTGCTTAGGATTGGGCTGGTAGTGTGCTGTCCTAAGTACATTTTCTGTAGACCAGACCCCCCCCCCAATAAACTCCATGCAACGTAATTTTGAATTAATGTGCATAGGCTCAGGCTATGCAAGACTGCAGTCCTAAATATGTGGATGTAAATCCCACTGAACTGAGACTTTCAGTGCAATGTTATGCAGTTACTCTAGTCTAAGCCCATTAACTTCAATGGGCTTAGACTGGAGTAACTCTGCATAAGACTGCACTGTTTACCCTGAATAAAAAGTTAGGATTGGACTGTGACCATATTTACGTGGAAGTAAATGTCATTAACCTTAAGAAGATGACTCGTTTACTCATAAACTCTGTTTCAGATATGGGCACAGGCTAGAAGTTGTATTTTAAAATAGTAAATCTCTATGAACACTTATGACTCACTCTGAAGAAGCCTGAATTTTCTGCTTACTTAAAGGGGGCGGGGGGAGGAACCACCAACTGTAGTTGATTCTTATGTATGCTCCAGTGCCATCTGATCTGTTTGGCTATAAATCTGCATTTTTAAACCCCTGAAGTGAAATCAAAGCATCTCAAAGATTGAATGTTCTTAGATTAAAATTCCACCAGCTCCATTTCTTGGGGTGCCTGGTTTAAAATGATGACCTCTGAATAACTTATGATAGTGGCCAAGAGGGCATCACATTTTTCAAATAAAAATGTGGACATCCATGGTGAAGATCATTTTAAAAGGGGGAAAAATAAGGAAAAATGTAGGCAGTATGCATAAATAGACTTCTAGTTCTTGGAAGACTAATAGCATACACGATTGCATGTCTACTTGCCAAACTTTCAATAGCCAAAATATTGGCTCTTGCAAATAGCAAAAGGAGAGACAGGAGCCCCTCGCCCTCTAGTTTGGCCCTCAGAGTCTAACAGAATTTTCCAGACCCATGGAAAGTCCTTCACTAAAACTTCCTTGTGTGGAATAACATCAGGGCCCATAAGAACCTTGGCACCAAATTGAATTGTGCATATACCTGTAGTTCAGCAGGGGAATGATTAGGAGCAGGCTGGGGGAGTCCAACTTAGATGACCATCAGAAACCACATAGAAGAAGACTGGATTCTACCTGTCTGAGCAGAACTTCTGCCTTGGAAAAAATGCATAAGCCTGGCTGGTCTTTTTTGCTTTATGACTATCTCAAACGAGGAACAACAGCAGTGAACAAACTCTTGAAAATTAAGCAGTTGGCAAGTTGATGGGTTTAGCCCAGAATAAGAAGAGGACCCTGTGAATGCAATTCTGTCATAGCATCAAGACTGGAGGAAAGGTTTCCCTGTTTGATCAGCAAAAGAAATAATCTGCTGGGAAATCATAATCATCCT
The DNA here is from genome assembly GCF_028583425.1 of Eublepharis macularius. Classification (NCBI taxonomy): domain Eukaryota; kingdom Metazoa; phylum Chordata; class Lepidosauria; order Squamata; family Eublepharidae; genus Eublepharis; species Eublepharis macularius. The sequence continues at coordinate 82,375,084 of NC_072796.1, read as the reverse complement.
GTGCTATCCATCCTCTATCTCAGTTTATTCCCCTTTCCTCAGGAAGTTTTTCTTAGAGCATCCCAGCATCAGAGGATATTTCTGCAGGCAGATCCCTCACCCCTCCTCTATTACAATATATTCTATATGAATAGTTTGCACAGTAGAAGCAGAGCAGAGATGGTGATTTATGATTGATGAGAGGGACTATAATCGAGGTGTCGGGGCCCTCTTCCTCCTTCCCCCATAATTTCAGCACAGGCATAGCTCATTACATAACAAATGCCATTTAAATTATGATGATGAATATTATTACAAATTAGACATGATTTCCCTAAGAATTTATGCTGCTTGGAGTGTAAAATGAAATTCTGAGCATGTACAGCATGCACTTGCAGTTTGGGTCACAGACACTAATCTATTGTTTCTATTTGGTGTAGTGGTTAAGAGCAAGACTCTAATCTAAGACAGTTTGGTATAGTGGGTAAGAGCAGCAGGACTCTAATCTGGAGAGCCAGGTTTGATTCCCTACTCCTCCCACTTGAAGCCAGCTGGGTGACCTTGGGCTAGTCACAGCTCTCCAGAGCTCTCTCAGCCCCACCCACCTCACAGGGTGTTTTGTTGTGGGGATAATAATGACATACTTTGTAAACCACTCTGAGTGGGCATTAAGTTGTCCTGAAGGGCGGTATATAAATTGAATGTTGTTATTATTGTTGTTGTTGTTTGAGTCACAGACACTTATCTAGAGCCAAGTAAATGACCCCAAAGGAAGACTTTAACGAAGGAACTTTGGGCAAACTCAGGGAGCTCTGAAGGCTTAGGGGGGAAAGGTCTGCAACATTAAATCTTGCCTGATCAAGCATCTTGAAAGAAACTTCCCAACCCAAATCACCTCAAGGTTTTATTTATAAATTTTCATTATATTTTTCCATTCTGCATATTATTTTGAACTTTTAAGCTTATGTTGCAAAAGCAAAAATATTTCTCCCACAAATATCAGTGTTAAATCAAGACTATTTTGTGTCTAGTTAATACAATAAAGCATACAAATCTGAATGGAACCAGGAATTCTTATGTCAGCCGAGTATCCATCAAGCATACATAAGAGCTTTGGGGTCATGGTTCAAGGAACTTACCAAGTTATTCTTTGCTGCCTGGCTCTACTCCCATTAAGCAATCTCATCACTATTACCGCCAGCTCTCCAGAACAGTCTAGTCACAAAATACTGGATGATCCGGTATGACTCCTAATACATCCTTTATGGCATCTACATGCCACATGCTTGAGGGTATGTTAGTGGTTAGATCTACCCTCAGGATATTAAGATGGCTTATAAGTTATGAGTATGACAGTATCATAAGTCTATGTGTTTTAAACATGGAAACGCTGTCTAGCCAGGCAAAAAATGGATGCTAGAGCCCAGCTGGGAGCTGGAAAATTAGTAGCATGTGAGACATCAGGTGAAACCAGCTTTTGGCCCCCATGCCCCAGACATGTGCAAAGATCCTAAGACAATAGGGTCTTCCTGGGGTTCCTGAATTAATCACCTTAACACACCCTATTGATCTTCCCTTATCCATTTTCCCATTTCAGGCTATTCAGGGCTCTGATAGCCTTACCCACCGAGCCATCGCGGGTCGTCAGTCATCACTGATAACTTTAGTTTCGCCCAGGCTTTATCAAACTTTCCCAATTTTATTGTCTCACCCCGGAGACAGCCTTCCAGTTCTTTGTCTCAGCCCAGAGAGACCATTAAGTTATAGTTTTGGGGGCAGAAGACATAATCTTGCCCCAGGGTAAATTTCATTATATAACTGGACTCCCTATGTCCTCGGATCCAGCATCCACCCTCAGATTTCATCCTGCTTTGACGTGCTGGTCACCCAACGCTTTCTCTCACAAACACCTGCTTATGGACTGTTCTTCCAAGAGACGTGTTTCAAACGTCACCTCCCTGGAGGTGGGGCTCAGGAATAAGGGGCTACAGTGTATTCCAGGAGTGCATGCTCTAACAGAGCTGGGATCTCTCTTCTTCCCCTTGAACTTGGTATGGTAGTGGATGAAAGTCTTCCAGATAGCGGGGTCATTCTGGGGATAAATCCTCAGTTGGATGCTGAGGATATAATTGGTATATGACCCAAGCTTAAGCTGAATAAACTATGCAAAGATGTCACACATACATAAAGGAAGTATAACCCAGCACCTTCTGGAATTTTACAGTATGACGAAGTGTTCATCTGGGCTTGACAAGTTTTCATATGTTCAATTGCACCAACAAAAAAAAAGCTGGTTGTGCATGCACATTTTTGTATTGCTTCCCTGCAGCTGCCTCCATTTGGCACTTCCCTTCCTCTCCATCTGCTGTTCAACACATTTTAAAGAATGTTCACAAAGCGTTAATATTTCACAATTACAGTGTAACCATAGGCGGTGAAATCCTAAGAACAGTTTCCTGGGACGAAGCTCCATTGAACGGACCTGAGTGGGACTCTGATTTGACCTCTGTTTAGGATTGCCCTCTTAGTGACGTTTAAAACTGTTCCTTATAGGAGTCTGACTTGTTGCCTCGTTAAAGGCAAAGGCAGACACATTGTCTGTATCTGGAAACATTTCTGCATGCACATCCTTACTGTGCCAAATAGGAGCTGTAGTTATTTTTTAGGGAAAGATAGCCAACCTTAAGCAAGCATGTGATCTCATCCTGCATCATGACTAGACATGGGCACGAACAGCATTACGAACGGAAAAAACCCACAAACAGCCCATTCATCTGTTTGCAAATGGGCTGTTTGTGAGGCGCCATTCCAGATGAACAGGTGGTTGTCGCAAGCCTCGTTCATTGCATTTGGCTGATGTTCGGGAAGCCAGACACTCAGGCGCCTTCAATCAATTGCCTCGGCAACGGAGGGAGGGACTGCCTGAACTCTGCCTGCACTCCCTCTGTCGCCCCAGACACCCCAATCAAAGCCCAACTTAGCTGGATGGGCAGGTCTTCCTTCCAAGTGTGGAGCTGCAATTTGGTTACAATTGGTAACATGGGAGCAGACACCAGGGGGGAGGAAGGGGGGTGTTCTGTGGCCATGGGAACTCCAATCTCATCCCTGCAAACCCTGTTAGGCAGTTCTGACTGCCAACCAAAGACCTTCTGCGTTTCTCAATGAGACCTCTGCTATAAAAGAGCACTGTGCTCCCAGTTCTGGCTTTCACTTTCAGTAAGCAGTGGAGTGGGACAGAGCTGTTGATAGCCTTTTGGGAGAAAGACAGGGAGAGTGCATTGGAGCTGGGATTTTTTCTGTGTGTGGTGGGTGGGATAGGGATCTATTCCCGCTGGTTGCAGGGCTGCTGCCAGGCCCTGGGGCCAAGCTCAGTGGGAACTTCGGCTGAGGGCTCACCCTCATTATCATTATCATTATCATTATCATTATCATTATCATTATCATTATCATTATCATTATCATTATCATTATCATTATCATTATCATTATCATCAGTGCCTGATCTGGTGGTCAGGCTTCTGGGTGTGCTGGGCTAGGGCTCTAGCCCCAGCCTCTGGTTCCAGGGCTGCTGCCAGGCTCTGGGGCCAAGCTCAGCGGGCACCTCGGCTGAGGGCTCGCCCTGACTATTACTATTATTAGTATCAGTGCTTGATCTGGTCAGGCTTCTGGATGTGCCAGGCTAGGGCTCTAGCCCCAGCCTTTGGTTCCAGAGCTGCTACCAGGCCCTCGAGCCAAGCTCAGTGGAGACCTCAGCTGAGGGCTCACCCTGACTGTTATTATTTTCAGTATCAGTGCCTGATCTGGTCAGGCTTCTGGGTGTACTGGGCTAGGGCTCTAGCTCCAGCCTCTGGTTCCAGTGCTGCTGCCAGGCTCTGGGTCCAAGCTCTGTGGGTGCCTTGGCTGAGGGCTCACAGTGTTCTCTCCTTTTCTGTCCTCCTTCATTCTAGTTTGGTGGCACAATGAGTCTTCATGTTGTGGTGGCCACGAATGGTCGTGGGGGGAAGTGCAAAGGTAGTCCTCCTGGTTTCCTTGTGGCAAGCAGTACTGGGTGTGGCTCAGGGGCAGCAGAGAGTACTCCCGCTCTCCCAGATTCACCTGTGGGGGCTGTGGAGGAGGCCAAAGAGGTCTTTCTGCTGTGGGGAGAGGACCTCTCTCAACATTTTGAGGAGGAGGTGGGTGAGGGATCCCTGGAGGAATGGTTTGTGTTTTATGAAAAACACCTCCTGTCCCCATCCCAAACTCTCAGTGGTGTCCCTGCCTGCAGTCCACCCCTCACTCCATTTTCCGTGGCCAGCTCCACAGTACAGCCTGTAACTTTTAGTTTTCCTTCCCCTGGGACAGTTAGTGGTCCACGTTTCAACGCCTCCTATGGAGGCACTTTTGGGCCCTTCCTAATGACCCCCGTATGATGCGGTGCCGTGCCTGTGATGTCCTGGTGCACAGGGGCAAAAACCCAAAGCACCTGTCATCGACGGCCCTGACTAGGCACCTGAAGAGGCACCACCTGGGTGAGGTTTCCATCTTTGCCCAGCAAAACATCCGTTGGGGGGAGAAAGGGGGCTACCAGCTCTCCTGAGCAGGGATCAGTGGGAGGATCACCAATCCACCCCAAGCAAGAATCCTTGCCCTCAGGGTGATGCTGGTGGGAGTGGAGCACTCAGGCAGGCCGCGCTCATTGAGGTTGTTCCTTTGGGGTCTGGGACAGCGCCGCATGGAACAGCGAGGTTGAGGGCTCAGGAGGTGGACCTTCGTGTCTTGGCAGAGACTATTGCCCTACATGGCTTGCCCATATCCATCGTGAAGTGCGTGGGCTTCTGCAGGCTACTAAAACATTTTGCCCATTGGTTCTCCATACCGTCACCACGCACCCTTGCCTGTCAAGTCCAGCGGGTGTCTCTAGTGAGGGCTGGCACATTTGGGTCAGGTGGGAGTGGCATGGTCAGGCAGGCTGCCCCTGCTGAGGTTGTTCCCTCGGGGTCGTGGACAGAGCCATTTAGAATGGTGAGGTTGAGGGCTCAGGAGGACTCAACAAGACGTGGGCATTTGTGCCACCACGGCTTCCCAGGCCAGGGGCCAAGCTGTGGGGGGGCACCTCTGCTGAGGGCTCACCTAGATAATTATTAGTGCCTGAGCTGGTCAGGTATCTGGGAGTTTTGGTGCCGCGCTCTAGCCCCCCTCAGATCCTGGGGCTGCAAAGGTCCAGAGGCAAGCTCAGTGGGTTTCTCGGCTGATGGCTCTCATAGGTTTGGGTCTTCTTGATCCTCTTTTGCTGGGTAACCCTTTGTCCTCCTCTCCCTGAAAAGTTCCACATCACTCTTTCTACCTCTTCCTCTCCGGACAGAACCACTCCGACCCTTCCCTACGACCTCTCCTGTCCCGCCCATCCCCTCCTTTCTGCAAAGGCAGGACGGCGGGTGATGGTGGTGGCAGCTTTCTTTGGGCATTTGTGCAACAGCTCAGGAGCTGTTGCACATGTAGTTGAGCTGCACGGTGCCCCTATCCATTGCAACCGCTGTGCTCTCTGAGCAGGGGGGAATGAGTCCCTTGACTCCTATCCTTTCCGCAAAGGCAGGAAGGTGGGTGCTGTCAGCTGCTGCCGCTTGGGGCCACGAGGAACAGCTCAACTGCTGTTGCACATGAAGTTGAACATCACGGTGCCCCCTATCCATTGCAACTGCTGTGCACTCTGAGCAGGGGGGAATGGGTCCCTCGACTACTGTCCTTTCCACAAAGGCAGAAAAGGCTCTCAGTAGTGAGTAGTGCCTGCTCAGGTTAGGTGTCTGAGTGGTGGGTGACCGCACTAGCCCCCTTCAGTTCTCGGGGCTGTTTCCACTCTGACCCTTCCTAGCGACCTTTCCTGTCCTTTCTCTCCCATCCTTTCTGTGAAGGCAGGAAGGTGGTTCATGTCTGCACATTTCATCATCACTCATATGGTCCCCATTTCTCCTTCTACGAACCCTGTGGAGACCTCTGCTGTCCATCCCATCCCATCCTTTCCGTGAAGGCAGGAAGGTGTCTTGTGTCTGGCGGTGCTGCTCAAACTGTTATGAATAGTGCCTGTACTGCCTGCTCAGGTGAGGTGTCTTGGAGTGGTGTGGAACTGCTCTGTCCCCCCTCAGTTCTTGGGGCTGCTGGTCCCTCTTTCTACCTCTCCCTCTGTGGAACTACTCAGACCCTTCCAAATGACCTCTCCTGTCCTGCCCATCCCCTCCTTTCCACGAAGGCAGGATGGTGGGTCATGTCAGCCACTGCTTCATGAGGGACTACCATGTTACTGCTGCCTTTTTGGTCATGAGGGACAACTTGGCTGTGATTGCACATATTATTGTACAGTATAGTGGTACAGCATGGTTGCACAGCATGGTGGCTCCCCTGTCAATGGGACTGACTGGACCCCTTTGAGCCTGGGGGGAATGTGTCCCATGACTCCCATCCTTTCTGCAAAGGCAGGAAGGTGGGCGATAGCAGCTGCTGCCACTGCCCTGTTTCTTCCTCTCCCTCTCTGGGACCACTCCAACCCATTCCAACTACCTCTCCTGTCCCATCCATCCCATCCTTTCCACGAAGGCAGGATGGTGGGTCATGTCAGCTGCCACTGCAGAGTCCCTCTGTGGGTTCCGCGGATGAGGACTCCCAAAGCTTGGGAGCTTTCCAGTTCCTGGTCCATACCTCTCCCTCTCTGGTACTGCCATGGTCCTTCCCAAAGACTTGTCCCGCCCCATCTCCTCCTTTCCACGGAGGCGGGACGGTGGGTCATGTCAGCTGCCACCGCAGAGTACCTCTGTGGGTTCTGCAGATGAGGACTTCCAATGCTTGGGAGCTTTCCAATTCCCAGTCCATACCTCTCCCTCTCAGGTACTGCCATGGCGCTTCCCAAAGACTTGTCCTGCCCTGTCCCCTCCTTTCCGTGAAGGCAGGATGGTGGGTCATGTCAGCTGCCACTGTTGGATCGGGGTCCACCCATTCCTGTCAATGGGACTTCCAGTTCTGGTTCCTTACTGCGGCTGGAACCCCTTGGTCCCCCTCTCCCTGAACATCTCATCTTCCCTCTTTCCTCCTCTCCCTCTCAGGAACTGCCACGACTCTTCCCAACGACGTGTCCTGCCCCATCCCCTCCTTTCCACGGAGCAGGAAGGTGGTTGGTGTCTTCCACTGCCACTTCTCAGCAACAGGCCCAGCTCAACTGCTGTTGTGCAGATGGTAGCGCAACATGGTGGCACCTGTCCATGCCACCGGCTCTCCCCTCTGACCAGAGGGAATGGGTCCCGCCATGACTCATGTCCTTTGTCTGAAGGCAGGAAGGTGGTTAATGTCCACAGATGATGGGTCCGGGCACCAAGGGCAGCTCAGAAACTGTGGCACATGCAATTGTCCTGCACGGTGGCCCCAATCAATGGCACCTGCTGTTCCTGCTGAGGAAGGGGGAATGTGTCCTGCAACGCCATCCTTTCCACAAAGGCAGGATGGTGGGTGATCTTGGAGGCAGCCTCCGCTTCGACACTGGAGGGGCGTCCAATGCTCCATGCATGTCCAGCTGGTGTATTTTGTCCGGACTCCACACCAGACAAGGTACGGACAACACCATCAGACCCAATGCCGTGAAGTACCCCATCTGGTGAACGTACTCCGGTGTCTGACCCTCCAGGTTGTGTAATTGTGTGTACAAGGCCTCCACATACACCAACTTGTCTTGCTGGAGGAATTTCTTAGCAGATTGTGGCTGGGTCATTTTGGTCTGTGGTGGCCAACGACCTCACCCACCATTTATACCTTCCAGAAGGTACCCTCCGGGCGGCCTGGCAGGCAGGCACATGGGGGGTGCTGCCAGCCAGCGGCCAGACCTCCCGTCCCATCTGACGGAGACAGCCCCACGCCGCCTCCCGTAGCCCGTCCGGCCCGGTGGCCACCGACATAACCCACCTTCCGGCCAACGCCAGGAATATCAATCAGTTAGGCCTTGCAAGCAGGCACATGGGGGTGCCACTGGTGAGTGGCCAGACCTCACGCCACCTCCCCTAGCCCACCAGGCCTGGAGGCCACACTCATCACCCACCTTCTGGTCTCCACCAGGAATAACAAGCGGTTAGGCCTGGCAGGCAGGCACATGGGGAGTGCCACCAGCCAGAGGCCAGACCCCCTGCCCCTGAGAGGGAAGGCAGCCCCATGCCACCTCCCCGAGCCTGCCAGGCCCAGCGGATGCAAACGTCAGCCACCTTGCTGACCCTCTGGAATGTACCCTCCTGGAGGCCTGGCGGGCTGGCACATAGGTGGTGCTGCCAGCCAGTGGCAAAATCCCCCCTGAAAGAGGAGGTGGCCCGCCTTCAGATCCACTGCACAGGGCCAATGTGAACTGGAGAGGGAGGGTGGCTCCGTTTGTATTGAATTGGAGTTTCCTGGGGGCGTCGAATTTGGGAATGTATAACTCCGAGATCCATACTGCAATCTTGACCAAATTTGGGTGATGGCTGGAGGAGAGCCTGTTGTACATTCCCGGTGAATATGGGCTCTCTAAGTGCTAACACCAAACATGTTCATTAACGGGACATGTTCGTTTCCATTTGGCTGTTCGTGTTCGTTGTCGGCAATGAACAGCCTGTTCATTTTTTTTCCTGTTCATGCCCATGTCTAATCATGACTCATACTTAAAATATTTTTGCCTATGGAAGTCAGTTAAAGTCGATTATGGAGTGTCCCATATATGACATTTATGTCATGTGAGCAATCATAAATTGTTCTTAAACTCAGCAAAATAAATAGCAGAAATATGCGGAATATGTCTACATTGATAAAAGGTCTTCAAGGAGCTGACAGTAGAAAATATACTGTATCTTACTTGCACCTTCTTTTCATCTCCTCCAAAAAGCTTATAAATATGAGCTTCCTGTCTACTCTTAGGGTTGCACAGAGACATGATGGTGTTGGAGTCAAGAACTGACACCACAATTTTTTACCAGGTTAGAAAAGGCAACAGATATGGCCAATCAATGCTTTCTCTTACCCAGAAGGCACAAGGATATTAAGAGCATCATTGCCCAAGCTATTGATTCCAATAACTTGCAAGCTTACTGTGCTAGATATAAGAGCTTGGCTAGATGTTAGGGCTCTCTCCAGATTTAATCATAGCAGACCTGTAGTTGTAAACGGCAGCTTAACAGTCAGTTTCAATTAAAGAATGATGTAATGAGAAATAAAATGCCAGGCTTTCCCTCATTGGTTTTTTAGTGAGAAAAAGATATCTAGATAAATCAGATCTACTCTTACTTTTTTATTAATTAGTATGATCCGGCAAAGAAAAGTAAATCTTTATTAACTGAAGCAGAAACTTGACAGTGGCTGGCATTTTATTTCTCATTGATTAAGCAATATTCACAAACGGATCCAGCATCCTCATGTGAAGGATATTATAACTGAGCACCTAGAGGATTTGTGTGAATTATTGCGGCAGCCAGGCTCATAGATCTATAAATGCAGTCCACTGTGAAAGTGTGTAGTAGATGCTGTGGAAGTCAAGGACAGCACACAGCCACAAACAGTTACTTTTATCTCAAGGAAATGGGCTAGTGGCCTTTAAGGTCAACTGTTCTTAATCCTGCAGTAAATAAACACCCTGCATTTGATCAGTGCAAGAATTTTTATTTTGAAGCACACGTGGTGTGTACTCTGTACAGAAGAATATAGACAGAGTGTAATACAAATCTATCAGCTATGGGATATACTGAAAACTGACTCCATAGTTAATTAGTGAACTGGGTGAATCTCATTTTGTAAGCCTAAAGAGAATATTCTCAAGCTCATTTCTCTCTTAGATGAATTCCCTTATGATATTCTGTATTCTTCTATATGATTTTCACACTTTCAATCTGATGAAAAAAATGGTCAAAAAGTCCAAAGATAGCTTAAAATTCTAGTTTTTAACAAGCATAATAAAAAATACCAGAATATTCCCATAGACATTGTTGAAAGAGTTAAAAAAAAGGTATTTGGTTCATACCTTAACCATTGATATAAAAAGAAGAAAAAGATTAAAAGAAGAGTATACAGTCTTGTTAATGCATCATAAAATGCAGAGCTGTGATCTGAATACATGTTATATTGTTGAAGGCTTTCATGGCCGGAGAACGATGGTTGTTGTGGATTTTCCGGGCTGTATAGCCGTGGTCTTGGCATTGTCGTTCCTGACGTTTCGCCAGCAGCTGTGACTGGCATCTTCAGAGGTGTAGCACCAAAAGACAGAGATCTCTCAGTGTCACAGTGTGGAGAAGATGTTGGCAAGTATTTATATCTACTCAGGAAGGTGGGTTTGGGCTGAGTCATCCTGTAAGAGTTTCCCAGGGTGTGGAATGCTAATGGAGGGAGGCTTCACTGTATCCTGAGGAGGTTCTTTTGCATATGGATTGGTGCTTGATATGCTAATCTTCTCTGCAGGGCTACTGTGTCCTGTTTGAGTTAGGCTATGTTCAGCCACTGCTGATTTTTCCAGATGGCCAAGTCTGCAGTGTCTTTCATGTTCTTTTATCCTTGTCTGGATGCTACGCTGTGTGGTCCCGATGTATTTAATTGAGGATTTAGCTGAGGATGTTGGATCAGGGTATGCTTTGTTTTAATGTCCTCAGCATGCCCAATTTACAGTATTTCTTACAGGCCTAATGTTGTCATTGGGGGAGGATTGACCTTTGAGTGACCAAAGGATACCAACTAAGGCCCACTCTTCCCCCTTGTGCTAGTGGAGTTGTACTTGCATTGTGAGTGGACTGGTGCACCTATGGTGAGACAATGCCTATATCTATCAATGCCTATATCATTGCCTATATTTATCCAGATGCTGGATGCAGGATTAATGCAGGTGTTTATGCACATTAATGCATAGCAGTAGAGCTTAAAAAGTCTTTTAATGTGCATTAGCAGTGAGCAACAGGATTTAAACAAAGATGGTTTTAATTCCACAACTGTCAATGCACAGAAAGGTTTTTTAATATGTAGTATCATGAAGATCAGCTCACAACAATGAGACTGAAAAAATAGTGCAGGGAAATGTCCTTCCCAGTAAAAAATAAAAATAAACAAATAGTGCATAGACAACCGCAGCAGGTTGTGTTAACAATAACTGAACAATTGCAATAAAATTTGTGAAACAATGGAAGGAAAGGCTTTTCATGGATCTTGTCACACCCTTTAAAATGGCAGTTTTTGCATCAAAAATCTCTGATCACAAAAAGTGAGAACAACATAGTTGATGGTGTCTCTTTAAACTCTGCCAGCGCAGGGAGGTTTAGTTTCAATCCTATCCTTATCTAATAAATATAATTTTAAGTTAGGATTGTGCTGCTTGTGCCTTGTTTTCCTTAAAATTCTATACAGGTGACCAATTTTAATATAAAATACCTAGCAGGCAGATGCTACGCAGAGTTTGATGTGCCCATTGATTACAATGGACTTAAGCACGTTCAAACGTGCACAGGATCAGGTTGGAAAGCTAGAGCTGAACTGAACATTCAGAAATATCTTGTAATGTAGTCCTTCTTGACTTCCACTAGTTAAGCAAACAAGTAGGGAACTGCATGCTTGAATGGTCCTTAATTGGAAAACCCTCTCATAAGGAAAACTAGCACTTTGGAGAAGAGATTAATATTAGGCACAAATCACATGACATGCTGATATGTTTTCAGATCTCCAGAAGTGAAACTGATCTGCCAAATATAGATGTGATGCCATGATGCAGAAGAATGGGAGGGGGTCCCCCCTGCACTGTTTCCCAGTTGGAAATGTCCACCTCTGGTCTGCTTTAAGTCTGGAGGTGGAGGGGGAACAAGGAAAATGTGGGTAACGGTCTCTTTCTCTCTGGCAATAAAAGGAGCCTGCGGGGCATTTCTGATTAGAGAAATAGTACAGGGCATCACCATGGCCCTCATATCCATTTCCCTCTTGTCTTTGCCTTTTGTAGACCAGTTGCACTTCCGGAGGTCTGAGCATGGATCCCCAGTGTCACATACCCCCCACCCTTTCCCCTGCTGTGTTAGTGTTTCTGCATGCAGGCAGAGGGGCTCGTTGTATGTGAAGGGGGGATCATTCGGCCATGCAGTCTCCCCACTTGCATTCTGAAATACCATGGAGGGTGGCACCAAGTGATATTCTGTACATATAGTGCAGCTGGTAGTGGTGAACTTCACCTGATTCTCAGCTATTCAAGAGTTGACAAAGACCAGACAGGATGTGATCAGTAAAGGGATGTACACAGAATTTTTATTGCAGTCATATTCAGATCATTTAGTTCTTTTATTTTTTTTGTTACAGTTGTTACATGTTAGGATTTTTTTCTGTGTTTTATTCCCCCCCCCCCACTGTTTGAGTGGGAGAAACATTTCTAACTGTATTTTTTTTTGTTTTCCATCCAATCCCATCCCCTCACTCCAGGACAATTAATGTTCTCACTTGCAGAAGGCATGGGGAGATATGAATTGGCATGTGAATAAATTTTTGTTCTTTCAAGGATCTTTACAAGGAGTATAAGGGAGGCTATTTTTTAAAAAATTGTTTTCAATATAAAGAACAGTAATAAACATTAAACAACAAATACATAAAGTAACAATGTAGATACATAATAAGATAGCTTACATATATGTCTAAACAATTAAGTACTGTAGTCTATAATGTTCACAACAAACAGCAGTGCATAGAATGCTATTAACAGTAATTAACTTGTGGATCTAAACTTTTAGAATATTTTGATACAAACGGTTTGGAGGATGTACTTCTGTCTTATCTATAAAGTCTAAGAAAGGCCACCCTTTTTCATAAAAATTAGATGAGGATGAAATATTGGTTTGCTGATATAAAGTATCTGCTATTTTATCTATAATAAGCTGATCCCACACTCTAGAAAGCCAATGATTCAATGAGGGTGGAGATTTTTTTTCCAGAAGAAGGCTATTGATGATTTTGCTTTAGTTAATAAATTATTAATTAAATCTTGCCTTAAAGATGGTATATTTTTATTTTGCAATAAATTTAAAAAGATTAATTGGGGTTCTAAAGGTATATCGTAATTTGTTATTAATTTAATTTGTCTCTTCCCAAAAAGTTTTAATTTGGGGGCATTGCCATCAAAGATGAGTAAATGTACCTATATTTCCACACTTTTCCCAACACGTATGTGAGTGCTTTGATGTGATAACAGATAGTTTCTTTGGAGCTAAGTACCAGCGTGTTAATATTTTAAATGACTGAAGTTTTATATTTATTGCTCTTGAATTTAATATAGAGGATGACCAAATTTCTTTCCATTGGTCTTGAGAGATTTGTATGTTGCAATCTTGTTGCCATTTGTTTTGATAATTATGTTTCAATTTGTTAAGATATATAATTTTATAAATTTTAGAAATAATCCCTCTTTTGTGATGGGTGTTCATGTCTAGAAGTTCTTCAGTTTTAGATTTTGATATTATATCTTTTAGATGTATTTTATTTGCCATATTTGCCAGTTGTAAATATGTGAACCAAGGAATGGTAGTATTTAGTTTGTTTTCTAAAACATTTTTTGCTAATAGTCCTGAATATGATGTTACATCAGAGAGTTGTATATTATCAAGACATTTCCACTGTTTGCGATTAATTATATTATAACCTGGTGGAAACCATTCTTGTGAGAGGATTGTTGAATATCGTGTCAATGATGGAACTAATTTAGGTTTATAAATATCCCATAACTTTAATAGATTAGACCAAAATATATTGTTTTCAATTTGGGTCGGTCTAAGGTTGTGTTTACACCATAATATTTCATGTATCGACACTGGGGAGTGTAATGGCTTTAAAATTTGTGACCATACTGTTTCTTCTGTAGATCTCAATATTTGAACTATTATGGAAAGTTGGATTGAGTGTGCATATAGTTCAACATCAGGATAGTTAAAAACCCCATTTTGAGGGCTTTGACGTAGTACATGAAATGCAATTCTGGATCATTTGTAGTTCCATAGACATTTATTAAAAATGATTTGCCACCGTCTTATCATTTTGTGCGGTATTGATATGGGAATTGTACGAAACAAAAATATCATTTTGGGAAGCAGAAAGGTTTTGATCAAGTGAAATCTGGAATACCAGTCGTGTTGCTGTTTACTCCATGCTAAAATGTTTTTCTTTATTTCTTGAATTGTTTGCATATGGTTGCATTTTAATAGATAATTCAAATTAGCTGGAATGTTAATGCCTAAATAAGGAAGATATTTATTAGTTCATTGAAATTTATTGTTTGAAGAGATTTTAATTTTGTTAGTTTGTGAGAGGCTGATTGGCATTAATGATTTTTTGTATGTTGACTTTCAGGCCAGATATTTGGGTAAATTTATCAAGGGTTTTTTGTAATTGTGGAAGTGAAGTGTCTAGTTTAGTAATATAAAGAAGCATATTGTCTGCAAATATGCTTAGCTTATAAATTTTGGAAGCAATTTTTACCCAATGAATTTGTGTATTATTTCGAATTTCATTAGCTAAAGGTTCTAATGCTAAAGCAAATGATAGTGGTGATAGTGGGCACCCTTGTCTGGTTCCCCTTGTGAGACTTATTTCCTTTGATGATATATTATTTATCTGAACTTTTGCTTTAGCTTGCGAGTAAATGTCTTGTAGGGCTTGGCAAAATTTGAGGCCAAAATTCATATATTGCAATAAGGAGTGGAGGTATGATGTTTCAAGGGAATCAAAAGCTTTTTCTATGTCCAGTGATGCTAGCAGTAATTCTGATCTTTGATGTTTACAAGTGGAGAAGATATTCAGAGTCTTGTGGATATTGTCCATTATGTCTCTACCAGGAATGAAGACGGACTGATCCTGGTAGATATAGTGTTTTATTGTAGAGTTTATTCTTTGGGTTATGATAGAAGTAAATATTTTGTAATCCCGGTTGAGGAGTGAAATGGGATGGTATGAGGCTGGATTAAGATGGTTCTTACCAGGTTTCAGTATAACTATTATGTTCGCTTCATTCCATGTACGGGGTTGGTTTCCATTGTTTAATAAGTGATTGCACTCATCTGTTAATGGGTTGAGTTATGATTGTGCTAAATTTTTTTTATAGAAATCCGGAGGGAAGCAGTCAGGACCTGCTGATTTGTTGTTTTTCAGTCTATTTATCTCTGCTTGGGTTTCAATAATTATGACTGGATTGTTTAACGTTTGGCGGTGTTTATCTTTCAGTTGTTTAATTTGTTTTGAAGTAGATAAAAATTTTTGTATTTTGTCTATAGGAGGATCAGTCAATGTATGTAGTTTGCTATAAAACTCCTTAAAGCAGTGTGTAGTATCTGTTGATTTATGTAGCATGCTTCCTTTTTTATCTTGGATTGCATTTATAGTCTTAGACGCTTTTTTTCTTTTATTTTCCATGCTAATAGTTTTAATTGCTTTGGTGAGTGAAACCAATATTTCTGTTTTAAGTATAGTAAATTCATTTGAATACGATTGGTTTCTATTGATTTCAGCAATTTACGTTCATGTAGCAACTTTCGATAAATTTTGTTGCTTCCTGGAGGCTATTTTTAAAGAGAAACAGAGCATACAGGTGAGAGATACCTGAACCTTCCTCCACCACCTTGCCTCACGATGCTGAATTGATGAGTATTTCTCTCCCAGCCCAGCTGACTTCCCATTTTGGACCATGGCTGGGGAAATAGTCATCAAGCACTGGAGCAAGGCACAGTGGGATTTGAGATTTGGTTCACCTCACCTTGGACTCTGAATTGTTGTAGTTTAAAATCATAGATACCTACCCATTGCTTTCTTATATAATAATAATAACATTCAATTTATATACCACCCGTCACGACAACTTAATGCCCACTCAGAGTGGTTTACAAAGTGTGTTATTAGTATCCTCGTGATAATCACTCTATGAGGTAGTTGGGGTTGAGAGAGCTCTGAGAAGCTGTGACAGACCCAAGGTCACCCAGCTAGCTTCAAGCAGAGGAGCGGGGAATCAAACCCGGTTCTCCAGAATAAAGTCCTACCATTCTTAACCACTACACCAAGGTGGCTCTTGGAGGCTGTCTTTCCCTTCTGGGACTAACAACAGCCAGGGGAAGATAAGTCTTTATTCAGGGGGAAATATGTGGTATTTTTATTTGAAATCAAAGTAGTCAAGAGATATATCGAACCCTGAGCCAGTGGTTCTCTGTCATATAGTGAGATGAGCCAATCCTTCCTTATTACTCTTCTCTCATGTTGAATCTATTTTGGTGTGTGTGTTTTATTACTGGGAGCAAAACCTTAGTCTCTGCTTCTCTGCCCTCCCATGTGTTAAAAATACTGAGAAAGGAGCAATGCTTGGGCCTTTATCTGTATCCCTCCTCAGTCTGTAAAGCAAGTGAGCTGTCTATTAATAGGAGGGGGCAAAGTCCCAGCATGTGCTTCCATCCTCTTCCCAGTCTCTGTGTCTCTGCCTGCCTGCCAGAATGTACAAAGAAAGTGTTGCTGCTGCCTTGTCAGTGCAGCCTTAGATAATTATAGAGCTCATGCAAACATAATCAAAGATACTTCCCTCCCAAGTCATAAAGGCAATGCAATAATTAGTGGAAAGTAGAAACTCTGTGCACAGAAATGCCAGTTGGGACGATCTTGTTTGACAAGAACACTGGCAAATTCTTTTGACCAGTTGGTTTCCCTTTCAGGGAGCTATCCCTCTTTATACCCTTCTCTCTCTTCCTTTCTCCTTGCTATTTTAGGCCTCATGAAACTGAAGTTAAATCAACAAAAGGTCAGAGAGTATACAACACTTTCCACTATTATTTCTCAATAACGTTAATTATCTTAGTTGGATTAGTTACAGTGCCTACTTTAATGATGTGCCAGTTTTATTAGATTTGATTCATTTATGTCCAAATGCATAATCTAAGCTTGTGCAGAACTTCTGCCAATGGCACACTGGTATTGTTTTGCTTCACAGGGGAGATAAAATATATCACATATGCATTTTCCATCTTAAATATATATAACAGCTATTATTTGTTCATTAAAACTCCTATAAAACACATCAACACAAGTGTATTTTCTTAAGAGGGCAACTAGCTGAGACTATTCAATATATATTATTTGAATTATTTTTATCTATGAATCTGTGAGCCATCTAGTGGAGTTAATTTTGTCCCTGTCAGAAATGCCTCAGCACAGTTTCCTAAAGGAGCTTTATGGGTATGGGAGCTTGGTTTATGTTTGGTTATCGGGGAAGATGGCTACCTTCCTATAGACTTCATGGCAGAAGAAAATTCAGTCAATTTGGCACTAAATTTGATTCCAATGGAACACGATGCTTATCTTCATGAGGTTAAATGAACCCACTGTGAAGCCTATATTATGGAGAGCCAATAAACATTTCTTAGATAATCATCTCTCCCTCTTGGATATACACCTTAATGTGGTGAGGGGGTTTGAGTGTGTCAGTGAAGCTGAGCGCAATACCATCAGAAGCACAGGCTTGGTCAAGAGTCTAAACTCCAGGAAGAGTCACTCAAGGCAGAATGGTCAAAGCTGAGACACCAGACTAAGATACATCCACTCCCTTCAGGAATCAAGGGTCTCGTCAGCAGAAGAGAACTGAATATTCCAGTGGCAATGGGAGCAGAGGAATTCCAGAAAGTTAACTAGTGGGAAGCAGCAGTAGTGGAAGGTGACACTGGCAGAGAATCTTTCACAGACCATGGCAGTGTCACTTCAACTGATTCTAGTTAGTGGTACAAAGCAGAAAAAGGCCATGGGAAACCACTTCTGCTAATCTGCTTGAAAACCCTATGATGATTCAAATCCAAAATGAAAAAAGATATAGTGCTAGAAGACGGATCACCCAGGTCGGATGGCACTCAATTGGCTACTGGGGAAGAGCTGAGGACAAGTATGAATAGCACTATTCATAATGATGGGACTGGATTAAAGCCGAAAGGACATCCAGTTGCAGACATGAATAGATGCAAAAGGAACATCCAAAGCTGTGTGACACACATAATAGGAACATGGAATGTGAGGTATGAAATCAGGTAAGTTAGAAATCATAAAAGAAGAAATGGAACGTTTAAACATTGCAGTCCTGGGTGTGAGTGAACTAATGTGGACCGACTCAGGACATTTTCAGTCAGAAAATCACACAATGTTTTACTGCAGAAATGAACTTAAAAAACCCAGTGTTGCTCTAATAGTGAGGCAAGACATAGCACAAGTATTTAAGAGCTACAACGCAAAGTCTGACCGAGTAATATCAATCAGACTTCAAGGAAAGCCTGTTAACATAACCATCATTCAAGTTTATGCTCCAACTACAGTTACTGAGGAGGAAGAAATTGAAAACTTTTATGCGGAATAAATTGATTGTACACCTAAACAAGATATGCTGATAATCATAGGTGACAGGAATGCAAAAGTAGGAGATAAAGCAGAATCAAACATAGTTGGAAAATTTGGACTAGGATCACAAAATGAAGTAGGAGAGCAGCTCATAGAATTTTGTGAAGCCAACAACCTGTTCATTGCTAATACATGCTTCAGGCAACCAAGAAGATGTGGAAATTACCAGGTGACCAATACAGCAACCAAATAGATTACATAATTGGAAGCAGAAGATGGAGAAGCTCTATTCTCTCTGCTAAAACAAGACTAGGAGCTGATTGTGATACAGATCATGAATGGCTAATATCAAAAATTAGAATAAAGCTGAAGAGAAATACTAAAAGAATTGTAGTACCAAAATACAATCTAAATAATATCCCTGAAGAATTTAAAGACTAGGTAAGGAACAGATTTGCAATACTAAGTTTAATTGATTGTGACCCAGAAGAACTATGGGCTGAAACCAGAGATATTATCAAGGAAGAATGTGCAAAGACTATTCCTGTAGCCAAAAGAAAGGAGAAGCCTAAATGGATGACTGAGGAAACTCTTAAAACTTCTAAACATAGACAAGAAGCAAAAGCAAAAGGTGACAGAAACAGGGTCAAAATTCTAAACACAGCTTTTCAGTGACTTGCATGCAGAGACAAAGAAATCTATTATAATAACCAGTGCGAAGAAATAGAAGAGAACAACAAAAAAGGAAGAACAAGAGATCTGTTCCAAAGGATCCAAGAAATCAAAGGGAAACTGGAATGCTGAAAGATCAACACGGAAATACAGTATCTGATCAGGACAAAATAAAGGAAAGATGGCAACAATACACCAAAGAATTATACAAAAGAGATGGAAGGATGATAGATACTTTCAACGAAGAATCTTTTGATGAAGAACCAGAAATCCTAGAAAGTGAAGTAAAAGCTGCACTCACAGCAATTGGGAGAAACAAAGCGCCTGGAGTAGATGGTATACCAATAGAGCTATTTCAAGCTACAGAAATGGAATCCATCAGAATCTTAACAAGAATCTGTCAACAAATATGGATAACAAAACAATGGCTCACAGACTGGAAACACTCAGTTTACATTCTAATTCCAAAAAAAGGAGATGCCAAAGAGTGCAGCAGCAATTGGACAATCGCATTAATTTCCCATGCAAGCAAAGTGATGTTCAAAATTCTAAAGCAAAGACTCTTAACATATATGGAACGAGAAATGCCAGATGTTCAAGCTGGATTCAGAAAAGGAAGAGGCACCAGTGATCACATTGCAAATTTACGATAGCTAATGGAACATACCAGGGAATTTCAGAAGAAAATCAGCCTGTGTTTTAGAGATTATAGCAAAGCTTTTGACTGTGTGGATCATGAAAAGCTATGGAGAGTCTTAAAAGAAATGGGGGTGCCACAACATCTGATTGTTCTGATGTGCAACCTGTACTCTGGACAAGAGGCTACTGTCAGGACAGAATATGGGGAAATGGAATGGTTTCCAATTGGCAAAGGTGTCAGACAAGGATGCATATTATCTCCCTACCTGCAAAGGATATCATAAGGAAAGCCTGATTAGATCTAGAAGAAGGTGGAGTGAAAATAGGTGGAACATTAATAATTTGAGATATGCAGATGACACCACGTTACTAGCAGAAAATAGTGAAGACTTGAAATGACTACTGATGAAAGTTAAAGAAGAAAGCGCCACAGCACTATTACAGCTAAACATCAAGAAGACAAAAATAATGACTAGAGGTGGGCACGAACAGGGAAAAATGAACACAATGTTTGTTGTTCGTTGCCATCCACGAACAGGGATTCACGAACATCGACACACATGACATGTTCATGAACATATTCATAGTTGGAGGTTCATGGGAGCCAGAAGGGCCCCCTTGGGACTTAGCTGAACGTGAGCCGGGAAAGGCATGATCCATGGGTCTCCCCCTTTCATGTCATTTTCTCTTCACAGTGGCAAAAACTGGACTGTCTACTGGAGTCTACTTTGAGGGGTTACAAACTGACCTCCCCAATGTCCAATATCCACCGAAGTTGCAGGGGACATAGTCCTCACTGTCCTCTGAAGACCCCCAAGTTTCAGAGAGATTGCACCCCGAGAAAGGCATGATCCATGGGTCTCCCCCTTTAATGTCACTTTCCCTTCACAGTGGCAAAAACTGGATTGTCTGCTGGAAGCTACTTTGAAGGGTTACAAAATGACCTTCCCAATGTCCAATACCCAC
Organism: Eublepharis macularius; assembly: GCF_028583425.1. Lineage (NCBI taxonomy): Eukaryota > Metazoa > Chordata > Lepidosauria > Squamata > Eublepharidae > Eublepharis > Eublepharis macularius. The sequence goes on along the minus strand of NC_072796.1, from coordinate 82,354,501 downwards.
CAAAGTTGCAGGGGACATAGTCCTCACTGTCCTCTGAAGACCCCCCATGTTTCAGAGAGAAATGACAGGAAAGGGTACTTCCCTTTCCTGTCATTTTCTCTTCACAGTGGCAAAAACTGGACTGTCTGCTGAAAGCTACTTTCGGGGGTTACAAGCCAGAAGGAAAGCCAGAAAGAGTTCAGACAGTCCATGCCTATGTTGCCAGAGGAATTGATTGAAAGGCGCCAGACCGTCTGGCTTTACGAAGGGCTGATGAATGCCACAAAGAGGGTTTGGAATGAACACGTTTGCCGGGAATGGAGGCCTCACGAACAGCTTGCTCATGAACAGCTGATTGGGATGTTCGTGGCTTTTTTGTGTTCATATTGCTGTCCGTGCCCACCTCTAGTAATGACTACTGAGGAATTACACAATTTTGAACCTGACAACGAGGAAACTGAAATTGTTCAAGATTTTCTATTCCTTGGCTCAATCATCAACCAAAAGGGAGACTGCAATGAAGAAATCAGAAGAGACTTGGAAGAGCAGCTGTGAGGGAGCTAGATAAGATCCTTAAAGATAAAGATGTCTCTCTGGGAACCAAGATCAAGATAATCCAAATTATGGTATTCTCCATTACTATGTATGGATGTGAAAGCTGGACAATGAAGAAAGCTGACAGGAAAAAAAAATATTCATTTGGTGCTAGAAGAGAATTTTGCAGATTCCATAGACAACCAAAAAGACAAATAAGTAGGTACTAGATCAAATCAAGCCTAAATTCTCCCTAAAAGCTAAAATGACAAGATTAAGACTATTGTACTTTGGTCACATCATGAGAAGACAAGATTCTCTGGAAAAGTCAATAATGCTAGGAACAGTAGAAGGCAGTAGGAAAAGAGGAAGACCTAAAACGAGATGGCTTGACTCAATAAAAGAAGCCACGTCCTCCAGTTTGCAGGATCTAAGCAAGTCTGTTAATAATAGGACATTTTGGAGGTCTTTTATTCATAAGGTCACCATAGGTCAGAGGTGACTTGATGGCACATAACACAAGCACATCACATCTATCTGTTGTGAAGTCAAAATCTACTTGAATTCCAAGAATATGTGATGTTTTCCTTGGGTGACTTCTTTTTACAAAATTCACCAGATACCACCCCAGGTGTTGTTACTTTCCCACTTCCCTCACTGCACTTGGGATCTAGAGAATAGTTTTGTGAAAAAATCGTGAATTTGGACAAAAAAATCCCCCCGAGTCTGTGGCCAATAACTAAGCTTTAAGGATAATTGAAGTTTATCTGAAACAAACTGAGAGCTAAGCTACAAGAGATTAATTACACGAGGAGGAGCATGTGAAGGGGGTCACAATGTTAACAGGGAAGCTGAATTTTAAAAGTGATCGGAAGGCTTTGTCAATTTCCCCTCTCTACAGAGCCAGGGAGATTGCTGTTCAGAAGGTTTCTTTATTTCTTCTTTGCCTCTTAGAAGGAGAGGTGAATCTGACAGAGCCTTTGGGAGGCAAAGAGGAAATTAACAAACCCTCTGAGCAGCAATTTCTCTGGCTCTGTAGGAAAGGGATCTAAGATTCAAGCTACACTTTGCATGTAACATGTGATCACATTCCACATGGGAGCTCAATTCTGAAGCACCAGAGGGCCTGGTTCAGATCAGGACCATGGAATAGGGGCAGAAGGACTTTCAACTTCCCCACCCCATATTTTCCTGACCTGAGACAGCCCTGGGAGTATTATTAACCTATCAGGAGCACTGAATATACACTGGGACAAATAATGCCTTCTGGCCATTTCAGGTAAGAAAAATATATTGAAAATCCTTCAGAGAACTTTGGAAAAAATCTCTTATTTTAGAGTAGATGTTAATTCTTCTGAGCTAGCCCGATGTCCTTTTATTCAGTCACTGGTAATGCTGGAGGCTGCTACTGAATCACTAATGAATCAGAGATTTCAAGTTCTTCCTGTTGAAATAAGGAGCTATCAGGTTATTAAAAATGTTCTACCTGGATCTGGGGCCTCTGAGGTGGATGTTCAACAGGATCAAGTGGCCTTTTCTGGTGTTAAATAACTTTTTTTTATTTCACTGGAACCTAAAATAATTGTTCAACAATCTAGTCAGTCAATGACAGGAAAATCTGTCCAATGCACCAGAGGGCCAGAGTTTAACAATGCTTTCCTGGAACATTGCTGGATGGAAATTTAAAAGCTTCTCCTCAGAAATTAAAGAACTGCTGATGCAGACCTGGGCCCTAGACGAAATTTTGTTTTCTGAGTTCCAGGTAGGGTTGCCAGCTCCCGGTTGGGAAATTCCTGGAGATTTGGGGGGGTGGAGCCTGGACAGAGTGGGATTTGGGGAGGGAAGGGGCTTCAACTGGCTATAATGCCATGCCCCTTCCAAGGCAGCCATTTCCTCCAGGGGAACTGATCTCTGTCACCTGGAGATGAGTTGTAATTCTGGGAGATCTCCAGCCACCACCTGGAGGCTGACAACCCTAGTTCCAGGCTTATTCACTTTATGCTATCCAATCTGGTGACAAAGGAAGGCCTTCAGGAGCCTCCTTAGTTTGATATCATTATTATGATGTTTTAAAAGCTGTCCACCTACTAATTTCCCCCCTTGGGAAAATGCAGTGTTTGTGCTGATAGGCTCCTCAATATCGGTCTTAGTAAATGTATACTTTCCTCCTCAGCAAGGCAAGAAGTCAAGTGTCATTCTTGGGGAACTGTTTGACAACTATGTACATTATTTGACTTGTAGATATTCTAGGGTGTCTTTTATTTTTGCTGGTGATTTTAATGCATGTACAAGCAGTGCTCTGAAAGTCTTTCATTCTATATTCCCTGGGGATATTAATGGAGGAAACAACCTGTTATAATCATCCTTGTAGATCATCTAAGGATAATAAGATCAATCTAGCTGGTAAACTGATGACCGCATTTATAGGTAGTAGAAAACTGATTATTTTATATGGTTTTAAGGAGAGAGTAGACCATGGGAAGGTTACCTGTTTGATCAGTTTTGGGGTGTTATAGACTATTTTCTTATTTCTGCTGAATTGATTAATTTGGTAAATTTTCTTGAAGTGGGGAAAACTATTGCTAGTGATCTTATGCCTTTGCTTCTATCAATAAGTTTGCCTAATAATTTCTGGGTTCAAAATAGTCACTTGATGCCCATTTGTCAATATTGTAATATAGAGATCCAAAAACTATACTTTGTACAGAACTGATGTTCTCAGATAATGTCTTAAGAGAGAAATTATCTCAGGACCTTGTGTACAAGACAATCGCTATAAATTAGAGGAAATTTATTCTCATTTGCTGCATGCTTATTCTAAACCGATCTACTGAGATAAGACCTCAAAAATTACAAAAAAATAGCTGGTTTAACCTTGAGTGCAAGTGTTTTTAAAAGGTTTGCTATCAGGCACTTATGGAATATAGACATATTAGCTCTTCAACCACATTACAAGCTTTTTTTTCTGGAAAAAAGCATATAGACAAGCTATATGCAGAAGTAAAGAAAAAGCCTGCCTTAACAATTGGCAAAAGTTAATCAGAGCAGCAAGAAATAAAAGCAATCTGAGTGAATTCTGGAAGTTGGTTAGTTCTGTTTTACATTCAAGGAGTCCATTCTTCTTCCATATTTCTTTACATATCTGGAACATTTTGCTAATATTTTTGCTAGTTCTTGTAGTAACTATGATTACCAGAGCAGTTGGAATTTCGTTGAACTACCAGAGTGGGTCCCTGTTCAGCCATCCAAAGACTGCACAGGGAAGCCATTGAAATTCACAAGCATAAGCAAAACTTCAACAGGAAAGAAGAAACCTTAAGAATGAACAGAGCATGGGCTCCAGTTCTGAAAAACACCAGGCCAACAAAACACTCCACACCCGACAATAGCCCTGCAGAGAAGATTAGCACATCAAGCACCAATCCATATGCAAAAGAACCTCCTCAGGTTACAGTGAAGCCTCCCGCCATTAGCATTCCACACCCTGGGAAACTCTTACAGAATGACTCAGCTCAACCCCACCCCTCCTGAGTAGATGCAAATGACCTACATCTTTTCCACACTGTGACACTGAGAGATCTCTGTCTTTTGGTGCTACACCTCTGAAGATGCCAGCCACAGCTGCTGGCGAAACGTCAGGAACTACAATGCCAAGACCACGGCAATACAGCCCGGAAAACCCCCAACAACCATCGTTCTCCGGCCGTGAAAGCCTTCGACGATACATCATCCAAAATTAGTTTCGTAATTTTGCAGAAGAAAAATGGGAAGGCCCCTGGTGCAGCTCTAATTTCCCCAGAACTTTTAAAAGCTATTATTTCTTGGTTAGAATTACCAGTCCCCTGGTAGGGGTGGGGAATCTCCTACTTCCAGCCTCCTCACCCCATCACCTCTCACCTGACTTGTGTGTGTGTGCGTGCAGGAAATGGGCCCAGAAGCCCCACAGCGCGCTCTCATATGCTCCAGAACACTTCGTTGTCACTCTGGGAATGACACCATTCCCAGTGAGACAAGGAAGTGAAGGCCCCCGCTTGGGGCTGGTTTGATAAAAAGTCAGCCCCATGAGACAGTCTTCACTTTCTTGTTGCCCTAAAAGTGATGTAATTCCCATCACGATGAGGAAGTGCTCAAGAGTACTCACACTTCACAGTGTGTATGTGAAGTGAGAACTCCCAATGCGTACCCCCCCACACACACACCTCTCATCCCCCAATTTGGGCTCAGGGGGACCTGGCAATCCTATTCTTGGTGGAAGGATATGCTGGCAACTGTTTTCCCTCAAATAAATGTGACAGGAGTTATGCCTCCTGTTTGGAGACATACCATCATAATACCAGTTTATAAGAAGGGGGACAGATCGGACACATCCAATTATTGACCAATTAGCCTTGTATCAGTGGCAAGGAAGCTCTATGCCCTGTCTCTCTGTTACTGACTTGTGGACTGGCTGGAAACTAATAAAATCCTGAGGAGGGAACAGACTGGTTTTAGATGAGGAGCTGATACAGGTGATTATCTCTTGACATTACAGTTCTTAATCAATAAATATTCCACCAAGAGTCAGGGGATTTTCATTGTTGCCTTCATGGATTTGAAAGTGGCTTTTGATACTGTACCCCATGCTAAATTGTGGCACAAGTTAAAATTAACGTCTATTGACAAGAGACTTTGGCTTTGATTGAAATTTTGTATTCTCACCACACTTTATTCTAATCCCAATTTTCCAATTTAATCTTGCATTACATTGCATCAGGGAAGTGCTGGCCCCTTTATTGTTTAATTTATATATTAATGATATGATTTCTGATGTTTTCACCCAAGACTGTTGGTCTCCATTAATTGCTAATGTTAAAGTTCCAGTTTTACTTTTTACTGATGATGCTATTTTCCTATTAAGAACAACAGCAGGACTGTCCTCTTTGATAAGGGCTTTTGTCTCTTATTGTCTGGAAGAAAGCCCGATAGTTAACTGCAAAAAATCCAAGGTCATTGTCTTTGGCAAAAAAATATTGTGTACTTCAAAAGTGGCAAACTCATGGCAATAATATCAAGGAAGTCTCCCCCATTTTAAATATCTAGGGATCGGGTTTGATCAGAAATTAACTTGGTCAGTGCAAGATGCTCATGTTAAAAGAGTGCCCACAGCAGCAACAAACATAATTTGTCATTTCTTTTATTCATCTGGCACTCAGTATATTCCAGATGCCATTAAACATTTCAATGCCAAGGTGGCAGCACAAAATTTATACGGGACTGGTATCTGGATTGGTAAAACAGGAGAATCCTTTTATTCAATTCTCCTTAAATTCCTACATTCCATCTCTGGAATTGTGAACTCTATAGCAGAGGTGGCTCTCTGAGCTGAATTGGGACAATAATCTTTTGAAGACTGAGCTTGGATGAAGGCTTTTCCCCTGAAAGTCAAAATTTTACACTCTGACATCCAAGAGGGATATCTTGGTTTGATCAGAGAGGACACTTAAATTTCCCATTGTGCTAAAACAACTTCAGCTCCTTAACCTTCCCTTGGACTCCATTCATTCAGCCACCAGACAGGAAGCTATGAGCATGATTAAGAAATGTTTAAGTATGATTACAACAGCATGATTTGTAGAGCAAAACGTGTCTGCTGTACTCAGTTTGTTGGTATTTTTCCATCTGGCTAGCTTCCAGAGTATTGCTCATATTTGACTGTTCCTCGATATAGGCATGCCTTTACATTGGTACACCTAAATGCCTTACCATCTAGAGCTTTGCAAGGGAGGTACTGTAGGGTACCATACTCCAGTAGAGTATGTGACTGTGCTATAGGTAATGTGCAACACACTGTATCATGTGACTTTTGAATGTAGTCATTTTTCTGAGGCTAGAAATCTTTTAATTCTTCATTTGCTTCAAAAAACAGATCATGTGGAGATATCTCTTTTATTAGCAGATAATAGTAGAACTATTATTCTTTCAGTTGCAAAATTTTATGCACTCGTGAGTCGTGACTGATTTTCACAGCCAATTAAATGCGGTCTATTAAGACCAACATCGTTGTTGCCCTAGAAAACTGTGGCAGGGGGGATCAAGCCTAACATTATTCTGCTTTCAATAGGGGTATGCACTGAAAAAAAATTCTATTTCAGTTTTGAATCTGAGGATTCCAAAATAATTATGTGCAGTTATTGTTTTTTTCCTGCTGGGGTGTTGCCAACTCAAATCTGATCCATTTGAGGTTTTATTCATTATCATGAGTTTCAGACCGTTCTTTGCAATTAGGGCATCCAGGTTCTTTGGAGCAGCTGTTTTTGCATTTAGTGGCACCAAAATCTCACAGAACACAGTCCTCCCTCTAAACCCTTGATCCTCCAAGTTTTTTCTCAGTTACATGACACACACACATAATGGATCCTAAAGAAGGTGAGTGTCAGCAAGTGTACAGTGAGAAACTGCATGGTAAAACTAACCAACCCCCCCACCCCCAAATAGGTGTACTCGAATGTAAGTCCCATGTTGTTCAGTAGTGCTTATTCCCAGGGAAGTCTTCCAAATCGCAGGCTATGATTGAAGTCTGTACAGTCCCCTACTAAACATTTCCAAAGCTGATAGACAGGGACTCCCCTTGCAAGGACTCACCCAATTGGCAGTGAGACAATGCTATTGCCCGGTACAGATGGGGAAAATGCTCTCATGAACATCACACACACACACCCTTTTCACGTACAGAGTTAATTAATAACGTAAGCTGTTAAGGAAAGCAAGATGCTGCTATGTGAGCCCAATTCTGCCTGCTGCTGCTAGGTATAAAATGAAATGAAACACACAAACTTTTTGGTGGGAATGTGCTGTTACAACTTGGTTTTCTGGATTTGGTTCACCATTCTGGAAGCTGCTTTAATGAGCCAAACTAGCAATTTCTGGGTGTATTTTCGGCTTGTTTGTTCCATTATGCATACCCCTACTCCTTGGTCTTCTGCAGCAGGTTCCTTGGCATAATTTGCAATGAAAGCCCTTATTCCCCAGATCAGGAGATTTTAGTAACTTACCGTTAGGAAACCCTTGTTGTCTCCTCCTCTCAGCACCATCCCTTCCCAAGTACCTTTATGCATGCACAGAGTCCACTGTTCCAGTTACCTATGTCCCCCTGTACCCAACTCTTTTATCCTTAAAACTTCCTGCTTCTGCCTCCAAGCGTTCTCTTCATGAGCTCTTAAAAGAGAGATGGAAAGAGGGATAACCTGAAAAACAGAAGGCTACTTTGCTCCTCAGCTTCTTGGCAGAGCCTGGAGCATATGCTGGCTTCCATGATCTGGAACTCTCAGGCCAGTATTTGCTCAGAACCATTTGCGGTGAGGCAATTACTTCCGGCTAATCCCTGCTGAACACATGGCCAATATAAAACTCTGGAATATTTACACTATGCCTAGGTTGAGAGGCACTTAGCAGAGCAGAAGGGGCTGAGGGATGGAGCCATTGCAGGATTTCTGAATGCAAGAATAATTGAACCTGCACTTTGGGGAGTTGGGAAATGTTTAGAAAGGAGGATTAATTGTCAGTTTATTTCACTGGGAAATATCTACCTCTCTTGGTCACTATCAACTAGAATTAAAATGTTATGTATGGAGGCCCCTTCTAAATTACTTATGCTCTCTATCTACAAGCAATGCATTAAAAGTGAAGTAATGGTGTGTTCTATTTTAAGTTGACTGAGATATTAGTCAATTACCATATATCAATAGATCTAAAGAATAATTTGCCAGGGCTGGTTTCCCAGTTCTTACTTCATATTTGTAATGGGACCTAAAGCCAGTATTTCAAGGTCATACTAAAGGAATGCTTCCAGTGTTTTGTTTTGAAGCTGTGAATCTATACATGTATATGCAAATATAACATAGGAAAGGTGACCCATGCATCTCCTTCTCAGAAAAGATGTGTTTCCAAAAATAACTTCCAGAAGTAGGTTATGGGCACATGTCTGTTGTCCTCAGAATGAATATATCATGCTTCCCACACTACATTGAGCACAGCTTATTCAGGGGAAATGGTCTGAACTGAAAACCGATTTATAGTGGGAGATTGCAGCCACACCTTCCCATTTAAATTTAAGACTTTTTTCAAACTATGTATTTCATTTCAACTTTGCATAGTTACTGTATATAAATATGTGTATCACATCAGCTTAATGCAGCTGAGAAATAAATAGTGACATTTTCTCAAGCTCTAGAACCATTGTAAGTGCACACAGCAGTATGTTTTGCTGTATTTTGCAACATGTAAATGATAAATTTATAATAGGTCATTATAAAATTTGACTGAATACAAAATTAGTCCTTAATAGGATATAAGTATCTTTTAAAAATAGCTCCAATTGCTCTTTTCTGTTACTCAGCAGAAAGTATTCATCATCTTTCCAAGGAGCCTACTTTTTAAAGCATTGTTATTTAAATGCTGGAGCAGAAATTTGTAATTTAAAAGCTGGGCACAGGAGACACATTTCCATTTTAAAAAACCCTCAGCTTTGATTTGAAAATAGTAACACTGATGTGTTCAAAACAGGCAAATGGAGAATTGTCATCTTCTTAACATCACAGCCATCATTAATTAGTTGCTCTAACTGACATAATTCTGATCAACTAAATTTCCATTAGGCTGCAAATGGCTGCATTCCAAGTCAGAAGTTAAAACTGCAAATTCTGTAGGCCTATGCACTCAATGGAAGTTGACTTTTTTACAGGGTTCCTATTCTTACTGAATCATCTTTTCCATTTTTGGTAGTATATACCCTGACAGAAATATAAAGCCATTTTAAAAGCCTGTATATAAATGCCTTGTAAGATCTTCTGAACCATTGATGTATAAGTTAATGCTTATTTTCTGTAAGAAAAATGCATTGCAGGACTAGCCAAATGTTCTTTCAGAATTGTGGAACAATTTATGACATTCCTTAGCCCACTGCTCCATACTGCCTGAAAGAAGGTGCTTTATCAGGAACCAGACATTTAACTGGTCACCAGTTCAAACTTGCTAGATGACTTTAGTTAAGCTGGTTTCCCATCTGTGATATGAGCCTGATGATAATGGTCCAACTTGCAGGGAACTTGCTGTAATACCAACTCACTTTTAGAAAACAGCTCTGAAAGAGTCAGTGATGGTCAGATGGAATTGTCACGATGGCGGCTGGTTCAGGCAGGTCAGTGGAGAGTTCCGAGGACATTAGACCACACATAGTCCTCCCCTCTTCTCCTAGATGGAGGTTATATTGAGTATAATTTCTCGACTGATACAACTGGATGTTGTAATTTATTATGTTTCAGTGTTGCTTTGTCAATGTAAGCTGTTTTGAAACATAGACAGAACAGCAGATAAATACATAAAAACCCTTTCAACTTTGTCAGAATTGTGTAAACAAGAGAGCATTTTCTGTTTTCTTTGCACAATCTAAGATAACTTGGTTAAAAAACTTCATCCAGTAATTTATTCCAATTTCTTCTAGAATGTACTTTCAATATATTATATCATTCATATATTTTTGTTTGGTTTTCATTCACCTGCCGTTCTAACATAAAGTGAATTTGTAAACCAGGAAAGCATGATTATATAAAGGATAATTTTGTTAAGTTTAAAAGAAAAACACTATTTTTTCCTAATAGTCTGAGTTACACTTTTTGCTATTGATGCTGGGCATTCTGAGAAATAATTTCAAAAATAGAAATTGTGGATGTCAGGATAGCTGCTGGGCTCAGCCCAGCTTCGTGTTTCATGATTCATGTTCAGCCTGTGGCCATCAGTAAAATAAGTCATCTGGTCTCAACTCCGTTCCCTGAAGCTATTAGTTTGCAGCATGAAAACTATCACATAGAAAGGCAGTCTCTGCAGAGGAAATGACTAGGACCAAGCAAGCATGAAGTCTGAATCATCCATAGAGGTGATGGCTTAGCCAGTTCAAGAAGAAGGTCACCTGTAAGACAAACTTGCATTACACAATTGTCTGCTGCTCTCTAAATCAGAGAACAAATAGAAGTCTTCAATTTCCAGTGCCTCAGGTTTCATAAATAGGACTTTTCCTGGAAAAATATTTTTAAAAACCATCATAAGTGAAGGTGTCTACTAGTTTAAACTTTGTACACAAATTCTTTGTGTGTTCCTGAGAGGAGCCACTAATATTTGGCAAATCTTTCATTATTATATCTCCACAGGTATATCTCCTTTGATGAATTTCAACCTCCCAAGCTATTGTTAAAGGTAAGGAGTTTTGTCAGAGCAGGTTTTTCTCCTGTTTGGTGATGCTTTGCTTATTTTCTTGAGTCATCTTGGTACACGTTTGTTCATGTGTTTTGCTAAACTGCCCCTTTAATGTTCCATACTCCACCATTATGTGGCAATAAAGAGTAGATGGCATGGGTTACTGTTGTGTGATTTTAAAAGGTCATAAACCCAGATTTAAATTCAGACAAGCAATATTCCCTTCTTTATATTGCTCAAAATATTTCATAAGGTAAGGAATTTTTCTCTTTGTGATAAAATAGTTTAAAAACTGTTTCTTCAGAGTCTCCATGTTTGCATTTAGTATTGTTATCTTTGTGTTTGTTTTGTTTCTTCTTTGTAAAGGAGCCCATAGAAGAAGCACCACATGGTGGCACTCTGGTTGTGTTCCAATTAATGGTCACTTCCTTTCAAAGAAACAGGTCATAGTACAAGTAAAAGCAAATCCATTCTCCCTCTGAAGCATCTTTCAGGGTTACAGCAAACACTTCAGTTTGTTTTCTTACTCTTCCATAGTGCACCTTCTCCTTCAGTTTTCCAGGGTAGAAAAAGTCCTTTACTTTGCTGCCAACAGTGGTAGCTGCTGGTGCTGAATGAGAAGCCACAGCAGCGCTTCTGACAGTAATGCCTTTCCAATGATGAACAACGGGAGATGGCTTTCAAAACACCCGGAGGCCCTCCTCCTGTGTTTTATTTCTCTCCAAACAAAACTAGCTCTGTACCATGGACAGAGGAAGGCCTTCTGCTTCCCGTCTGGTATTTCCTGCAGTGCTGGGCTTTCCTGATTTTTCTTCCAGTAATTAGAAACAGTAATTAGCTAAAGGGGACTTTAAAAGGCTGAAGATCACCAGAAACCAGGGATACAGCTTGCTTGACCTAAAGCCGAGCAACATTTAACTCACTCCTTTAAGAATGGCCAGACTATAAAAGAAATACATGTTTCCCTGATGTATTATGAAGTTCTTGTCTGCTTCTTTTTGCTTTAGATTCCAGTTTTAAGGACTTTGCTGAAATGAAGATGAGGTAGAGAGAGACAATACCCTCAAATATTTGATGGAGAAAATTTGGTATGTTTCATGGTAAACGTACTATAAGGTAGAGATAAGCAAGGAAAAGGGACAAGCCATTTCTGTAAAGTAAATGACAGGGATGATTCTACTTGACAAAATAAGCATTAAAACATACCATTTTTACAATGTCAGTGTGACAGACAGGACTGGTTCCAGCTCCACCTCTCTTGAGAAACAGCCAAGAGAAGAGAAGACTTTTGGGGAGCTGCTGAGAGAGAAGGGTTTTAACTCTGCTGAGGAAAGGCAGCAGCAGAGATCTTGTTGGCTGATTACAAACCTGTTCTGTTACATTGAAATTTTCTCTGTTTAACTCCAGTTTGTTCATTAGTTTAAAATCCATTCGCTCCTATGTTCCACCTTATAAATAAAGTTTATTTTTGTTTTGTTTAACCCTGGCTGGCCTGAAATTATTGGCTGAGGGAAAATTGTTCTCTCACACAGGCCTCAAAAATTCTGGTCACATTAAATGGTGGCAATATATATATATTGCCACCATATTATATATAGGGAGAGAGAGACAGAGAGAGAGAGAAAGTAACCTCTAAGTTCACTTTTCCCAATAGCCCTGGACTGTAACTGGATGAGGAGAGGTACATACAGGGAACTGGCTGCCTCTGGAAGAGGAGAGAGGGGATCATGAGAGGATTTGGGTCAGGGCTGTCTGCTTGTTATAGTGGAGGCTAGACAGGTGGTGTGTGGTGACCCAGCCTTTACCTGCCTGGAAGAACCCAAACGTTGTGAAGAGGGAGATTTGGGGTAGGTGGCAGTGTGTGAAAGACATGTGAGAGGGATCTGCCATAGTCATTTTTCTCTTGAGTCAAGCACCTCATATTAATGATCTGTCCACAATTTATTTCAAGTGTTTTTCTGTCTGGTGGTATTCATCATGATGGCTGACAGGGCAGATACCTGACATAGTTTTACAATTGGCTTGCTAGGCTTATATATGCCAAAGAATCATCATGTGCAAGTTATTTATTTAAAATTAGCTACATATTGAATGCATGTGCTTCTTTTGTGGGTGACTGATCCATGACATTAATTAGTCAGTGGCATTCATGTTTGTGCATGCTCAGTACTTAGATGATAGAACTACAATTCCCAGCTGACAGTACAAGAACACAAAATATATTTCCTCTTAAACAGAATCCTTGATTAATATGAGCATACTTGATATTAAGGATCAAGCAGGTAATACAGGCAAGAATGGGCTACTACAAAGTAAACATTTTGCTACAACTTAGAAAGGTGTGTGTGTGGGAAGGGAGATTGCCTGGTCCTGCAAGATTGGGCCCTCATGACAGTTTTAAATAGCAAAGTTCAGCTTTAAAATGGCATCTAATTTGGCCCTGGGTTGGACGTGAGAGACAGCAGGGATTGGTGCAAGTATAAAATACTTTAGGTACTGGGTCAAGAAGCCCAAAAAGTTATGCCTGGTTCCGAGTTTTCACAGAAGTTGTTTCATTTTGGTGTCTTTAAAAAATTAGGGTTTTAAACCTTTTATTATATTTATTAAGTCATTTGTTAGGAAAAGGAAGGAAATGTGAAATGATGGAAAGAAATTGTACCGATAGAAAACATTTAGTTGTGTCCTAATAATATTTCTGTTTGCATGAACAGAAATTGTCCTATAAATTTTCAATAATTAATTTACTTTTAAGTATCTTATTATATTTAATTGGAATTTCAAAGGAAAATACTTAATATTTTAAAATTATATCTTTAGACTTACCAGATGAAAAGAAGTATGCTTTCCTATTTTGGTCTCACTTAACATTTGTGCTTAGTATTGGCCAATGTGACTGCCCACATCTCCACACATATGGGATGGGATGCTATTTATCATAAGCACACAGTTAAGACAAATTTATATCTCCTGCTTCATCATCACAAATACATGTTAGTATTTTTGGATGGAGGGTTTCTTTTTTCAAGAAATGCAAGGTGAAGAATGCTGTCTACTTTCAGAGAGCAAGTTAAAGATACGGAAGAGTAATATACATAGATGACCTTGTCCAATAGAAGAAAATGTGCAGCAAACAGGAACTCTGCATGTTTTCCATGGCTGAAAGGTCTGATTTAGGGAGCAGCCCTCCTCTGACATACGACTGCTATAAAGAATATGAGTTGCTGCAGCTCCTGTATTTGGGTTTTGGCTCAGAGAAGCACATGTACAACACCCATTTGCGCATGTGTTTCCTGAAGGTGCACCTGTTTTTTTTATTGTTACAAAATGAGGTTAATCCACCTTTCAAATTAAAATAATGTACTAACACAATTACAGAAGAGCAAAAAAATGCTACAAGTCCTTTTCATAGTTTAATGGTCTGCAACTTTATAACAATGTTTAGTCTCTAGTAACATAGCTTAGAAATGAATCAATGACCTATTCCAAGACCTCAAATGTTCTGGAAGTTGAAGTATTTTTTCAGTCCTGAAAAGGATCTCTGCCTTTCTCGGAGGAGGAAAAATCCTGGCCACTGCTCATTTGCATGTTTTAATTCGCTTAAATAGATGCAAATTAAAAACTGGACTACTTAGAACTCCATAGAGAAAGTAGATTTCTTTCTACATTTTCTATATCTTTATTTTAACCATGGGGTGGGTGGAGGGGAATGGAAAGAACATCATAAATGCAGACTCTTAAAGATTGGCAATTGGTGTCATTGTTAATTTTTTGTTGTTGTTCAGTCCGCTTATAAAAGAACAATAAATACCTGAAATTATTCGTATAGTTGTGCATTTTAAACATATTTGGGAGTGTGCTTAATGGAGATTTTCACTTTATGCATTACAGATGCTATGAACAAAGTTTTGTGGCTCCTGAAAAGATAAACTGACTACTAGTGAAAGTATAAACTGGGTTGGGGGAATGACATCTATGTGGACATAGCACTGCTCAGTTCTCTTAATCACTGCTGCCGAAAATCAGGAGTCAGAAGCCAAAGCCCAATATTAAAATTCATTGCAAATCTCCCAAAGAGATAGTTACTATCTCGGCATCTTTAGCTCATTCTTGAAAGAAAATTACTATTCTTGCTTCAGCCAACTAGCCTGAATATGAGCTATAGATTAACTTTATATGTTAACAGTAACACAGAATATATCCTAACATACTAAAACAGGGTGGGAGAGTGATGGCAAATTATCAAGAAAAAGCAGCCATAGTCAGTGAGTTTTGAAGAAGGAAAGGGATAAGAAGAGAAAAAGCACTGTTGGAGATAAGTGTGATTTACTTTTAAAGAAGCTTAAAAGAATAAACACTATACGTTCTGATAACACTGATACCTTGTGTGGAAATCACACAGAAAACTATTCATGCCTGGATTAATGATGAGAAGCCTACACTGAAATATATTCTTGGGCTCCACATTCCAGAATCATTAGCTACATCCTTTCCTTTACCAGAGGCACTCTGGGCAGAACTTATGGAAAGCATCTGGGAATATGTCAACTTTTTGTGTAAGTGAAGAACAGCCATCATGATCTAGAGAACTTTAAGAAGCCCAGAGAAGGAATGCACATCCTCAGTAACTGAATGCTTCATATAAACAGAATCACAGAATCACAGAGTTGGAAGGGGCCATTAGACCTTCTAGTCCAACCCCCTACCCAATGCAGGATGAGCCTAAAGCATCCCTGACAAATATTCATCCAGCCTCTTCTTGAAAACTGCCAATGAAGGGGAGCTCACCACCTCCCTAGGCAGTTGATTCCACCTTTGAACTACTCTGACTGTGAAAAACTTCTTCCTAATATCCAGTCAGTACCTTTCTGCATGTAATTTAAGCCTGTTGCTTCTAGTCCTATCCTCTGCTGCCAACTGGAACAGCTCCTTGCCCTCCTCCAAATGACATCCTTTCAAATATTTAAAGAGAGCAATCATGTCCCCCCTCAATCTCCTCCAAACTAAACATTCCCAAGGCCCTCAGCCTTTCCTCGTAGGGCTCAGACTCCAGACCCCTGATCATCCTCGTTGCTCTCCTCTGCACCCTCTCGATTTTGTCCACATCCTTTTTGAAGTGAGGCCTCCAGAACTGCACACACTACTCCAGGTGCAGCCTGACCAAGGCAGTATAGAGAAGGACTATGACCTCTTGCAATTTCGATGCAATGGCCCTTTTGATACAACCCAAGACTGAGTTTGCTTTTTTTGCCACCGCATCACACTGACTACTCATATTTAGTTTACAGTCCACTCTTACCCCAAGATCTCTTTTGCATACACTACTACCTAGAAGTGTATCCCCCATCCAGTGTTTGTGCTTCACATTTTTGTGGCCCAGATGTATTACTGTGCACTTATCTATGTTGAATTGCATCCTGTTCACAACTGCCCACTTCTTCAGAGTATTCACGTCTTATTGAATTTTAATGGAGCCCATGCCACATGGTCTCCATTTTGGTATATACATATTTATTATGTACGTTAATTAATATTTGCCTCTGAATGTGGAGGTTTCTTTTAGTCACTATGACTAGCAGCCACTGATAGACCTATCCTCCATGAATCTGTCTAACCTCTCTTTAAAGCCATCTATATCTGTGGCCATCCTCTGGCAGCAAATTCCACATTTTAATCACTGAGTTAAGAAGTATTTCTTTTTGTCCATCCTGAATCTACTGCCCATCAACTTAATTGGCTGTTCCTGAGTTCTAGTACTTTGGGAGGGGGAGAAAAGGTTCTCTCTGTCAGCTCTCTCTATCCCATGCATAATTTTATAAATGTCTACCATGTCCCCCATCATCGTTTTTCTAACGTGAAAAGTTCCAGACTCTTAAAACTTTCCTTATAAAAAAGGTGCTTCAACTCAAGATAATCATTTTGGTTGTCTTTTGTACAGGGCTTTTTTTCTGGGAAAAGAGGTGGTGGAACTCAGTGGGTTGCCCTCGGAGAAAATGGTCACATGGCTGGTGGCCCCGCCCCCTGATCTCCAGACAGAGGGAGGTTGAGATCGCCCTCCTCGCCGCTCAGCGGTGTGGAGGGCAATCGAAACTCCCCTCTGTCTGGAGATCAAGGGGCGGGGCCACCAGCCATGTGACCATTTTCAGGAGGTTCCGGAACTCCGTTCCACTGCGTTCCTGCTGAAAAAAAGCCCTGCTTTTGTACTTTTTCCAGCTCTGCAATGTCTTTTCTGAGATACAGTGACAAGAACTGCAAACAGTATTTCAAATGAGGCCTCACCACAGATCTATACAGGGTCATTATAATATTAGCTGTTTTGTATTCAATACCTTTCCTAATAATCTCCAGCAAAATCCGCTCTGAGCCCGCTTGCAGGGAGAGTGGAATAGAAATCAAATTGAATAAATAAATATAATTGAGTTTGCCTTTTGCACTGCTGGGTCGACATTTTCATTGAGCTATCCACGATGATCCCAAGATCTCTTTCCCACTCTGCAAGTTCAGACCCTATTAGCATATATTTAAAATTGGAATTTCTTTTGTTCCAATGTGCATCACCTTCAAATTACCATTGAACTCCGTTTGCTACATTGTTGCCCACTCACCCAGTTTGTGCAGATCCCCCTGGAGTTCTTCATAGTTGGTTTCACCATCTTGAAAAAATTTGGTACCATCTGCAAGCCTGGCCACTACACTGCTCTCCCCCAGTTCCAGATAATTTATGAACAAATTAAATTGTACTGGCTCCAATACCAATCCTTGTGGGACTCCATGCTTACTTTCCTCCATTGAGAGAATTGTCCATTTTTCCTCCTTTTTGCTTCCTGTTGTTTAACCAGTTCTGAAACAACTACTCACAAGCAATAGTGGGCAACCCAACAACTAACTGCTGAAACAAATCTCTATTTACTTACTTGTTTACTTCATTTATAGCCCACATTTTTCAAGGCAGATTACTAAATATAAAAACAATGCAATTGGATGGCACAAGGCATCCAATGAACAATGCAATAGGACTAGGATTACAAAATTAGAAGGCACTGAATGCAGGACAGATCTAAGGGCTGGCCCCTGTGTACTGCCTAGTATGCTTTCATCTCTTACTTGTACAAGGGTAGGGATGTACATTTAGAAATTGACTATTCAAAGTACAATCTGAATCACCTCTATTCTTTAATATATTAATCCAATCCAAAGGAAGGTAAGGTAAGGGGAGAAAATGGCTCAGCAGACAGGGACATTTTCTAGTAAGAAGGATTAGCAGATGTTCACATCAAAGAGAAGCATCCTGACAGACATTTCTGTGCTCAGTGTTTCCACTTTCCATCAGTTATCACACTGGCGTTTGAAATTTCCTATAAGCAGAGGGTCTTGTTTGCTTGCTATTCCCCACTTCTCTGGTGTTGTACCTACTAGAAAGGGGAAGAGGAAATCATTTTGCTTATATTCTGAAATGCAGGTGCTGCAGCTGGGGCAGGGAATAAAGGCCCCCGCCTATCAAAAGCAGCAAATTTCAGCTTCACTTTACTTCTTAATGGCAATTAAGATCTTGGACATGGGGATGAGGTTGAAGAGATTTTATACTTCTCTAGCATTCCTCTCATCATGTTCTATATTCAGCAGCATCAAAGGAAAACACTAAAAAGATAATGGGGTTAATAAGTAGGTCAGATTTGTGGCATCTTGCTTTAGGTCATTAGTCACATCAAGACATGGAACAAATTGTAAAATATCTATGTGAAGTTTCTAGACTTTATAAGGAAAATAGCAGCATAATGCAACCCTTTCTTTTGGCTGGAACATTCATCCACACATTATAAAACAGGCATTAGATCAACCCATGACAGAGTTCCAAGGAATACTATTGTGTTGTGTAAAAAGGTGTATTTTATATTAGGAAAGACTGAGATAGTTTGTTGTGCTATTTCCAAAGCAGCTCCCATCACAAACTAATCCAGGGACCTAACACTGACTCATGAAAGAAGCTTGTTGAAACTCACCTTGTAAATCATGCCCCCCCCCCACACATACACTTACAGGGTACAGAAATTAATCTAGAAGTTATTTATATCACTGACTTCCTAACCAGGAAGGGCACTGAAGGTGGTTCATGAAGTAGATAAAATCACATGTAAAATACTTTATATATATTAAAATTCTCAGCAAGATTATTAGCATCATATTTAAAGAGATGCTTCTTACCTAGAGAGGAAGAGGATATACCTAATTCTCACAACTGTCCAGACATGTTGTAAAATTGAAACATGACACAATTACTATGTATGGTGTGTGTGGGGGGGGGGGAGGGGACTGACATCTTTCAGTTCGGAGGGCATATAAACCCTCCTTAAAATTTCAGAACAACTGTGTGTTATGTCCATAATCTACAAATATTTAGCCCAGCAGTGGGTTGCTCAAATCTTTCTACGTGTATGTAAGTGAATGCAGCAAATGTATTAAAAGTGCTGCCAACCTCCTCCTACCCCCGCTCACCAGTGCTGTCAAAGGTGAAAGTGAACAGCATATACAGCACAACCCTATGCAGTTACTCCAGGCTAAGCCCATTGAAATAAATAATATTTGTCATGGAGAAAATCAGAAGCTTTCCTTTAGTTTATATAGGTTTCTTTATCTTTTCTGTTATTTTTGTTGATCTGTTATTTTTGTTTGTTAGTGAGTTGTTGTGTAATTGTATCTTTATATTTTTTTTCTTTTTATGATATAAAACTCCTAAATAAAAAAAGAACTTATTGGAAGCAATATTTGAGGGAAGAGGAATGAATAAACAATGAAAGAATGGATGAATGAATAGTATTCATTTATTCATTACCTTTTCCTTTGTTACTTGTTTGTTCATTTATTTATACCATTTTATCCCAATCTTCCTCCAGGGAGCAGAAGGCAGTGAGCATGGTTCTCCTCTGTGAAGTATGTTTAGGCTCAGAAAGAGCGACTAGCCCAAGATCATCCAGTAACTTTCATGGCAAGCAGAGATTTGAACTTGAGTCTTTTCAGTCCTAATCCAGTCCTCTAACCATTAAACCACCCAGATTTCCAAACAAATAAAATGATTTTTTTAAAAAATCTGTTATTGCATGCCTTAGGCCCATCTTCCTATCTTCAGGGCCAGCCTCTTCATAAAGGAATTTATGAGAGTATCTACCTTCCAAGATACATAATATACACAATCCC
The DNA here is from genome assembly GCF_028583425.1 of Eublepharis macularius. NCBI lineage: Eukaryota > Metazoa > Chordata > Lepidosauria > Squamata > Eublepharidae > Eublepharis > Eublepharis macularius. The sequence continues at coordinate 82,334,572 of NC_072796.1, read as the reverse complement.
GTTTCTATAACAACACGATTCCTTTCCTGGCAAGCACAACAGCATAAGCCAGTGCACTTATCAGGAAAAAAAATATTTTCATTAGTACTTTTCAAGTTGACTGGCACATATTTGTACCGATGTCCACTTCTCCTGCAGATGAAGTGAACTTGCTATGCTCTTTTGCATTCTTATCTTCACCTGAGCAACATAATCACCCCTGCTTTGGTTGCTCATAGGATCAACTGTAATTCTGTTGCTGGAAATGAAGACCTTAGGGAGCCAACTAGCGACTACACTGGCATAACTCCAAAATATCTGGGAGATACACTGACTTAAGCAGCAGTTGCACCCTGCCTGTCTGGCCACCAGCACTGGATCATGCCACCTACTGGTGGGCCACCACTGTAAATCCCTGTGCCAACACAGAACTGGGTGGGCTGGGTGACTCATTTCAGAACCCTAGCAGCTTCTCCAGAGGCTCAAACCAAAGTGATAACGGTTCACTGACAGGTAGGCAAGGGTAGGAACCCAGCCACTCTGGCACCGGAGCCTGCATAGACCAGCTGCAACCACAACAATGCTGGCTCCCAAGCCCAAGGCCAGCATTGTGTGCATATGGGGTGACCCAATCCAAGCCCACCCAGAGGGGTTGGGAATTTATTTGCCCCATCCACAAATCATATTTTGGAGGATCCATGACAAGCACTCAGATTGGCTTTAAGCCACCTGTGGGGTATGAAGGCCTAAGCAGAGGTTTGGCCTTGGCGGTGGCAGGTTAGAACTTGGGGGAAAGTAGTGGGCTAGTGAGCACCCTTGGCATATCCCCATTGGTGAGGAATTGGGGTTTGTCAGGAGCAGCTGGATGCTTTGAGGTCTGGTTGTGAGGACAGACGACCTGGTGGGAAACCCCTGGACAAGCCAGTCCTACCCAGCCTTTGTTGAATAGTGTGTATTCAGCGTGACTGCACCGGCTTTAGGAGGATCCACAAAGAGTCCACACCTTGTTTGTTTAGTAAAGGTGTATAATACAATTTATTTATAGGTGGATATAGAGCAATATATACAGGTTACAGTCCAGAGAGACAAAGTGCTTCGCCTACACCTGGACTTGCAAGAAGCCCCTACCCTACTGTACATAGTAGCTATTTATACATGTAGACACCCAATCAGATGCATGCATGAGTTTAGCTGAGTCATTCACTTCATGGTCTCCTGACTCTTAACTTAACCATCTGACTCTTTGTCACCTGATGTGTCTACCTGTCATACTGATCGTTCTGATCTAAAGCCTCTGCACACTGGCTTTTGACACTTAGATATCAACAGCCTTATAGACAGGTGGTAGAGCTTTAAGGGGGGGAACCACATTGCCTGGCCAGGCCGAGTCCCAACCATACAATGGAAGGCTCGCACCTGGGGCAGTGGGTGGCTTGCTCAGACAGGTAAAGGTAGAGGTCTAGGAGCAACCCAGGGCCTGACCTGTACAGCTAGTTAGGCCCTTGCCGTGTTGACAGTTAGGCTGTTGTTATTTAATAAAGTGACCCTTTAGTTCCCAACTCTTGTGACTGCCTCTTAATTCCGATTTGGGGCAGGGCAAACAAATGTTTCCAAAGCTTCTGTTAGATTCAGACATGGTGCCTGCCTGTTGAGTAAATCTGTATGTCTAAAGCAAAATTCAAATCTTTGCAAAGAACCTTGAAGTTCCAGTCCTAAAGGTAATCTGCTGTCTTAAGATACTTTCGAGTAGATTGCTTCAAACTCCAAATGATACTGGATGTCAATGAAAACAGGAAATCAAAATGTCCACATTTTGTGAAGGAATTATTGCCAAGGCACTCCTTAAGATTTGTTTTTTTAACGGAAAAGTCAAATTCTGTTCTGAGCAGGGGAGGCCAGCCAGGCGAGTGAGCAAGCATGCTGCAGCCTGCTGCAAAGCAGCAGTGGGGGCTGGTGCATGCATCGCTCAGCTGAGCCGCAGCCAGCCAGAGGCAAGGGTCCCAAGCTGCCTCCCCAATGGAGCAGAGAGGGGAAGGCACCCAGCATGGGTCAGCATGCTGTTCCCCCACCCTCCCGCTTCTTGGGCTTCCCCCCCTCTCAGGAGCAGGCTTTTTAAAATGGCCATTTCCTCCAGAGGAATTGATCTCTGTCTGGAGATCAGGGGGCGGGGCCAGCACACATGTGATCTCCTTGGAGAGGTGCCGGAACACTGTCCCAGCACATTCCAGCAGAAAAAAAGCCTTGGTTACTTCCAAGTAAAATTATATTCTACCACTAAACCCTATCCTGTGAGACAAACACCACCTTTGTTCTTTGAAAAACACTTTGGTCTTCACATGGAATTCAGCTTCTACCCTTTCCTACAGGACAGGTTCATGATGCTATATGGGACAATTTGTGGATTGGGATGCTCTTCAACATCAAGCTAGCAAGAAAAAATAATGGAAATTATTTCAAGTGGTGAGTAGTGTTCAAAACCCTGCTGAGGTCTTTAATTTGTTCAATTTGTTGCAATTAAGAAAAATAAGCCCTTCTATTTTCCCTTTCATATCAACTGATGTGCTTAGTATTCCCAAAGGAAAGCAAATCAAAATACTGAAACATTTGTTTGTTCCTCAAAAACTCAACATCATTCTCTTGTTTTTAGTTCAGTGCTATCTTTTAGGATTCTTGTTCATTTTTAGGATTCTTGTTCATTTCCTGACACACAGAAACAGAAAGTGTAAATAGTACTTGTACTGTAACCACAGCTTAGAAAGCCTCAGTATCTGTGTAGTCAGAACTATGTGCTGTCCCTTTAACAATTGGTACTCATGGGAATTGTAGTCCCCCCTCCAATATAGAAGTTTATTGTAGGCTTCCTGTGAAGGTGTTAAAACTTGATGGTCCTCTTCCTCCCTTTGTTAGGACGCTTCTCCTCAAGCAAGGATGCGACAGTTATAACGAATTTACCGCTTGTCTACAACAAATCTGGACCAATAAAGATGTATCTTGCTTATGTGTGAACCATGCCTCGTTCACTGGCTAAAACTGTAAGTAAGGATCCCTTTTATGATCTGGGTTGAGAAAGGCAGCGTGTTAGCTATCTGGAAGCCAGCATCTTTCCCAGCTGCTTCCAGAATAGTAAATTCATTTGAAGACCGGTTGTTGCTCCCAACGCCACACACTTGAGTGCAAGACTTATATAAAATGCTACGAGTGTGGCAGCGACACACATGCAACTGCCATGCACATAGATGCCACGCCAACACAGCCAGTTGTGCCTGACAACCCTGCCTCCCAAGGGGAGAAGCCTGTTTCGGCCCACTGCACTCAAGTGTGCAGCGTTGGGAGCAACAACCGGTCCTGCCATCAGATATGTCTCGCCAAAGTCTTTCCTGCTGGCCAACCTGAACAGGCCATCAAGATGTATGTCATCCTAGATAGCCACAGTACCCGGTCCCTGGTCGACCCAATATTCTTTGAGCTCTTCAACATATCAGGGGATGAACTGCCATACACCCTCAGAACGTGTGCTGGGGTCCAGCGCACGGCGGGTAGGAGAGCTGCCGGGTTCCAAATTGAATCTCTCGACGGCAGTATCCAGTTCTCTCTACCTCCACTGTTGGAATGCGATGCCATACCAGATGATCGCGACCAGATTCCGACACCAGACGTAGCGCTCCATCATCCGCACCTACAATCAATAGCAGATCACCTTCCTGCCCTGGATCCAGATGCACAGATCTTGCTTCTGCTAGGGATAGATGCTACCGATCTGCTAGTTTACCACGAGGTGATTGTTGGACCTCCTGGCACCCCACATGCCCAGAGGTATGACCTAGGATGGGTCATAGTGGGGAACGTGTGTGTAGATCGCTTACAGATGCCAAACCAGATGAGCGTCTTCGCCACAACCATCATGGATAACGGACAAGCCTCACGCTTGAAGCCATGTCCAGAACACTTCACACTAACCGAAGAGGACTATGGCCTTGGAACTACAGTGTTCCGAACAACTAAAGATGATAACATGCTCGCCCCATCTATGGAAGACAAGCAATTCCTACAACTAATGGAAAAGGAACTTCAGCAAGATGACTTTGGAAGTTGGATTGTTCCACTCTCTTTCCGCACACCTAGACAGCGATTGCCCAACAACCGTGAACAAGCCCTATCTCGACTCAACACCTTGCGCAGAACCCTGGCAAGGAAGCCTGAGATGAAGGCCCAATTTGTGGAATTTATGGACAAGATGCTGCAGAATAAGCATGCAGAACTTGCACCTCCACTGAGAGAGGGAGAAGAATGCTGGTACCTGCCGTTCTTTGGGGTATATCATCCCCAAAAGCCCAGCCAAATCAGAGTGGTCTTCGATTCCAGTGCCCAATTTCAAGGATTCTCATTGAATAAGGCCCTCCTAACTGGACCGGACCTGACCAACAGCCTACTTGGTGTACTCATCCGCTTTAGAAAGGAAGCCGTAGCCGTCATGGCGGACATCCAGCAGATGTTCTAGTCCTTCCTCGTCAGAGATGATCACCGCAACTACCTATGCTTCTTATGGTTCAGTGATGAACTGCATAGCCAGAAGATTACCGAGTATTGCATGCGAGTCCACGTGTTCGGCAATGGACCATCCCCAGCAATCGCCAACTATGGGTTGCATCAAACTGCACACATAGGAGAAGGGAAGCACGGCCTGGACGCAAGGCAATTTGTGGAACTGGACTTCTATGTGGACGATGGACTGAAGTCCTTACCCACTCCAGAAGAAGCCATGGACCTGCTAAAGAGAACACAACAAATGTTGGCTGCAGCTAATCTTAGGCTGCACAAAATTGCATCCAACAGCACGAAGGTGTTGGAAGCATTTGCTCCAGAAGACCATGCCAAAGGACTACAGGATCTAGACTTGGGTGGCAACACTCCCCTCCTCCAACGCAGCCTTGGACTGAGTTGGGACCTGAAGAGGGACACCTTCATCTTCCGAGCACCAGCCCAAGAGAAACAGTTCACACGATGAGGAGTCCTGTCAGAAGTGAACAGCTTGTTTGATCCCTTGGGGTTTGCTGCACCAGTGACCATCCAAGGAAAACACCTCCTACGCACTCTCTCCTTAGGTACCAAAGACTGGGATGAACCTCTTCCCCCTGACCATAGAAAGGAATGGGAGGCCTGGAGAGGTTCGCTCAACTGCCTGCAAGCCATCCAAATCCCACGCACCTACGTACCAGTCTTGCCTGCCGCCGCTGCCTCCCGCAGAGAGCTACACATCTTCTCAGACGCATCAACGAAAGCGATTGCAGCCGTAGCATATCTGCAGGTCGTTGGCGGGGAGAACCAAGTCCACGTGGGCTTCATCCTGGGGAAAGCTAAGTTAGCCCCACTACAGGGACACACCATCCCACGTCTGGAACTATGCGGTGCTGTGCTTGCTGTGGAGCTTGCAGAGGTAATAGAGAGAGAGATGGACCTTACCTTTGATACCACTACCTTTTACACAGACAGCAAAGTAGTACTCGGATACATACACAATCAAAGTCATCGGTTCTATGTTCTATGTGTATGTCAGCAATCGATTAGAGTGTATTCGACGATCCACGTGCCCTGACCAGTGGCGACATGTGCCTACGGATCAGAATCCGGTAGACCATGCAACACAGTCTATCCCTGCCTCACAGCTGGCTGAGTCCTCCTGGCTGAAAGGACCTGACTTCCTCCTGCGTTCGGTCAATCCAGTACAGCACGAGGAGGAACACTACGAGCTCCTAGACCCAGACCAGGACAACGAAGTTCGGCCTCAAGTCACCTGCATGAAAGTGGGAATTGAGACCGACCGCCATCTAGAAGCAAAGAGATTCGAACAATTCTCCAAATGGATACCACTTGTTCTAGGGATGGCACGCCTCATCCAGTTTGCTCGCCACCGGAATACAGAGCCAACCTCGTCAGAAGTACTACACAGAGCAGAGCTCCTGATTTTCCAGAGAGTACAACACGAGTTCTATGTAGAAGAACTCGAAAACACCAAGAGAGGGTTGCCTGTACCCAAGAACAGTCCACTACTTAAGCTGAACCCCTACCTCGATGATGATGGCTTACTTCGGGTAGGAGAGCGTTTGAAGGCAGCTGATGTAGGCTCAACAGTAGCAAACCCTATCATCCTTCCAGCTCGACATCATGTGACTGTCCTCTTGGTGCGCCACCACCACGAGCGGGTTCATCATCAAGGACGTCACTTCACAGAAGGAGCCATCAGAGCAGCGGGCCTATGGATTGTGGGAGTGAAGAGATGCATCGCTGCAGTCCTACAGACCTGTGTACAATGCCGGAAGCTCAAAGGCCCTCATCAGCAGCAGAAGATGGCTGACCTGCCACCAGATCGACTCAGCACTGAGCCCCCTTTCACTAATGTTGGACTTGATGTATTTGGCCCCTGGAATGTAGTGACATGCAAGACCAGGGGAGGACAAGCCAACAGCAAGAGATGGGCAGTGCTATTCACGTCTGAGCATCTGAGCGGTACATATCGAACTGATTGAATCCATGGATGCCTCCAGCTTCATAAATGCCCTCAGAAGATTCCTCGCCATACGGGGACCTGTCAAGCTACTGAGGTCTGACTGCAGCACGAACTTCGTCGGCGCCTGCAAGGAGCTGGGAATCAATGGCAGCACAGATCTTGATCCAACCCTCAGCAGCTACCTGAGTGACCAGAATTGTAAATGGATCTTTAATCCACCCCACGCCTCTCATATGGGAGGAGTGTGGGAATGCATGATTGGCATTGCGCGCAGAATATTAGACTCTATGCTAGCAGGAAAACCTTCTCTCACTCATAAGACCTTGGCTACCCTCCTGGCAGAGGTGTCTGCTATCATCAGTGCCAGACCTTTAGTTCCAGTATCCTCTGATCCTGAGAACCCTACCATCTTAACGCCAGCCACCTTGCTGACACAGAAGACAGGCACCTGGCCTGCACCTCAGGGAGACTTCAGTTCTAAGGATATGTTCAAGCAGCAATGGAGGCAAGTTCAACTCCTTGCTAACACCTTTTGGAAGCGATGGAAACAAGAGTACCTCCCAACTCTGCAATGTCGACGCAAATGGGAGAAGTCTGAGCCCAACCTACGAGAAGGTGATGTTGTCCTCCTGAAAGACAAAGACACTCCTAGGAACTCGTGGCCCATGGGACTTATAGATCGAGTTCTACCCAGCGCGGACGGGTTGGTCCGCAAGATGGAAGTTCATGTAGCCAGACACGACGGCCCGAAGATTTTCACCAGACCAGTCACCAAAGTGATCCTGCTTGTTCGGAAGACTGATCTTGAAGACTGAAGCTCAAACTTCAAATGAATTTACTATTCTGGAAGCAGCTGGGAAAGATGCTGGCTTCCAGATAGCTAATGTGCTGCCTTTCTCAACCCAGATCGTAAAAGGGATCCTTACTTACAGTTTTAGCCAGTGAACGAGGCATGGTTCACACATAAGCAAGATACATCTTTATTGGTCCAGATTTGTTGTAGACAAGCGGTAAATTCGTTATAACTGTCGCATCCTTGCTTGAGGAGAAGCGTCCCAACAAAGGGAGGAAGAGGACCATCAAGTTTTAACACCTTCACAGGAAGCCTACAATAAACTTCTATATTGGAGGGGGGACTACAATTCCCATGAGTACCAATTGTTAAAGGGACAGCACATAGTTCTGACTACACAGATACTGAGGCTTTCTAAGCTGTGGTTACAGTACACTCCCCGCCTCGGATCCTATGGATTCCACCCCAACATGCAAGCTAGTGGAGTATCCTAACAAGTCTAAGCATATATGTCATGCTACACTATTCTCATAATTAGGCACACAGCTGCTTCCAGAATAGTACTGATGTGAAAGAGATCAAATATGTACCGAATAAGCACCAAGGACAGATAGCTATTGGAGTAGCAGGGAGGCTTATGTTAATAATCTGGAAGGCTGCTTCACAGGTCAGCTCATCCCAACCCAGCCATGAGCTTTCTGTGACACCATGGATGGCACTATAGAAAAGAGTCCAGTAGCACCTTTAAGACTAACCAACTTTATTGTAGCATAAGCTTTCGAGAATCAGTTCTCTTCATCAGATGCATGGATGGCACTCTACTGCTGATCAGTTTACCTCTTGTAAAAATGGAGCAATGATCCACATCACAGGCTTCTGGGATGAATATGCTAAACTCAAGTCTGATACAAACCCATTGACTGACAACATTATCTTCAGAGGCCCTATTCTGTCAGGAAGGGTAATGGAGACAATTGCTTTTGAGCCTCACGTATTGAGGGGGCTACTCCAACATTGACTAAGTGTGCTGTGCTTCAATGTTCTAAATGATCAGGTCCTCTAAGGCAGTAACACTGGTCAGTACAGCCCAGGACCAGGAGTAATTTCAGGCTTCTGATTTGCTGGTTCAACAATAGCAGTGGAAAGATTTGCTCCTGTTGTTTGACCTGTAAATTTAATCAACATACAGTCCATTATTTCCTTTCTTCTACTCCTCACACTCCCAGGCACACTAAGAGCTTGTCTGGTTGGACATATGACGTCAGTTCTGGTTCATGATAGGAAGGGTTGCTACCCCCCCTCCAATTATACTAGTTTTAGTGTGTTTGTGTGGGAGGGGGGAGGTTACATTTGCAGAAAGAGTACTGTGAATCCGATAGAGTCATTTCTTACCACTTCACAGAGGTGCCAGAACATGTTCAGTGTCAGGACTGACTATGTTTCTTATGTGATCTAACCAAAGAGACTCCATTTTAATCCTGTCAGTGTTTTAAGTGCTTCTTTTGCAGGTGGCAAGCAGTCCAGTAACAGTTATCTCAAAGAAGAGGAATGTTATGACTACAACCTTTCCAGCCTTGGGAAAGTTTCACTCTCTCAGCTTCAAGCCGCTTGTTTTGAAAACTATGGGGGGAGGATGGGACCTGCTGGGTTATGCTATTCTGTACCTTAACCTTTGCCTGTCATTCGTAACAATGCTCGTGTACCAGCCAAGATATTGCATCTTGGTTAGTGGACTATAATGGTTGTTTATATTCAGTAAAATCTTTTGAAACCAATGGACTCATGTCTAATTGCAAGAGATAGGCTGGACTGCAACTTTTAGTAAGCCACTGTCTGACATTTTGTTACGAATCACATCTGTTCCAATGCCTAAGCCGGGGCAGATGGATACCAAGGCCGCATCCAACAGGGACCCTTTGTTTGATCCTTATACCTCTCCTGGTTCGGAAGGACTGGAACCTCCTTGACCCATTCAGGGAGGAACGGAGTCCAGGTGTACTACGCTGTATACCCTCGCACCCGATAGAGCTGAAACTCGGCCCAGGGCGGCAGCAGAACCTCTGATATCCTTGCCTACACCGAGGCAGTGGGGTTCGAGGCCGAGTGACACGAGGGAAAGGAGAGCGAGTGCGGTGTTTACTAAGTCTCAAATGGACGGGAAACGAAGTGTCGGTTTGGTAGCAGAGCATTCAAGTAGCCAACCGTGGTATCATTGGAATCGAGAAGCTGACCAATTAGAGTGGGACCGAAGGGGTTCGGAAAGTACCCAGGTGTGGGAGACCTCCCGTCGTGACGTGATGAGTTGGGACTACGCGGAAGTCACCCCATGGATGGGGCAACGCGAGCCGAATGAACAAAGTTGGATACAATTGCAGAGCCAAACTTTAGCGGTGGATGCTGGAATTTCGGCGGTAACAGGATTAGCTAAAGGAATCCTGGTGGGGATATCGGAAGAAGAGCAAGGTAACGGGGCCCGGGGCATGGGAGAAATTTGGCCATGGCCTCGGGCAACTGCTTCCTATGCGGAATATATGGAAACTACCCAAGTTCCCAACGAACCTCCCCAGGAATATTCTGAAACGGTGGGTGCCACAGCGGCCCCAGGACGTGTACAAATGTTAGAGGAGAGACTTTGTAGTATGGAGGAGAGTTTAGCCCATGCTGTTCACTTGCTCTCCGTACTCGTTGTCGGAGGATCAGAGGAAGGCCCTACACCAGAAGAGGGCACCCGCCGCCGAGTTGTTGGCCAAGGCCTGGTGGCCCTGCAGAGTATCGTCCCAGGACTACGTACCACCCTGAGGGAGCAACCGCTCTTACTAGCAGACGATCAGCAACAACCGGTACAGCAGCCCGAACAACCTCAGGGGCCAGCAGACGAGAGACCGGAGGAACTTCCCCCTGATGTGCCGGGAGGGCCACCGGGAGAAGAGGAAGAGGCACCGCAGGAGCAGCTGCAGGAGCAGCCACAAGAACAGCCGCAGGAGCTCCCGGTCCTCCCAGAAGAACCACCTCTACAGCTGCAGGAGGAGGCTCCGGTACTCCCACCGCCGCCACCACCGCTTCAAGGGCAGCCGCTTCTCCCACGACTTCCAGCGCCTAGACTACCTCCACCGCTAAGACCAAGAGGTCCACCTCCGCAAGGCCCTCCGGCTCCACGACCGCAGAGACCACAGCCAAGGCTGCAAGGTCCTCTAATACCAAGACCCCAAGGGATCCCGCAGCCAAGGCCCCAGCACCCTCCGATACAACCACCCCCGCATCGACCTGACTGGCAGCCAAGGCAGGAACTGGCACCTGTGCCATAGTACCCACTCCCAGCACCGGTTAACAGACCTCAAGAGTTACCGATGGGATGGGTAAAATTGGAAGCTACTTTCGACGGGGACCCCTCGAAGTTGGGATTTTTTCTAGTACAAGCTCTACAATTCTTCAATCGTTGGGGACATTTGTTCGAAGATGAGGCCAGTCAAATCAAACATTTGGGATCCCGGTTGCAAGGAAAGGCAGCAGAATGGTATGTAGCCTTGTACGAATTGGGGGCCCCAGAATTAGAGTCCCTATAGGGTTTGGTAGACATGCTCTGAGCGCAATATGAAGACCCATTAGAGGAGAGCAGAGTCCGAACGGAATTACAATCGATTAGACAAGGTAGCATGCCGGCTAGAGACTATGTTACAAAGTTCCGACAGCTAGCCGTCAAATGTCCAAGGTGTGAGGAATCCACCAAAATAATTTTGTTCAAACAAGGCATGAATCTCAGATTGTTGGACCGGGCCCTTATGCAAGATAATCCCCCCACACTCTTGGGTTGGATTCAATTAGCCTGTGAAGTGGAAAACCGTATGCAAGAAGTACGTCTTGTGGAACAACAACAAACTGCAGGGCACCGGCGAACCTCCATAATTGTAAGAGGGGGTAGGGGAGTAGGATATGCAGCTAGAGGAGCGAGAGATGCTAGATGGCAACAAGGACTGTGCCTACATTGTGGCCAAAGCGGTCACTTCGCAGCACCATGTCCACTCCGGCCTGTGCAAAGAACTCCGTTCCCACCACGGCGCCCAGCCCCTGCCACTCTTCCCCCGCCATCCCGCCAAACGCCCGCTCCGCGAACTACGAGAGGGAGAGGGACTTTCCGAAGAAATCCTCCTGAGAAAGGATTAGAGCTAGAGGAAATTATGGACTTTGACTCAACCGCTCTAATCAGTGAAGAAGCACCCGAAAGTCCTAATTCGAGAAACGAAATGGATCTGTCGTAAACGGACCCAAATGGCAGATCAAAACTCAGTCAGTTCCCATAGTGGAAAGACCTCAAGGGTCCATACTATTCATGCCTGTTACGTTAATCAATCCTGAAATAAAGACTCATATTCGGGTGCAAGCACTCATTGATTCTGGATGCTCCAGAGATATTATTGCACCAGCTCTAGTGAACGGATTAGTACTCCCAATAAAAGATCTTGAAACTCCAGTCATTTTTGAACAAATGGATGGCACTAATATGAATCCAGTCACCACTGAAACAGTACCTGTCATCACAGGCATGGGACAACATTGGGAACAAGATCATTTGTAATTAGTTCTACAGCGAAGTACCCTTTAATTTTGGGGAGCAGATGGTTGTGGGACCACAACCCAGACATAAATTGGACTGCCGGAAGCATCACCTTTAAACACGATAGCTGCAGAAATCATCGCTGGGACTAGAATTGGGGTAACAATCCTACCTTCATTGGAACAAGCACTCTTAACCCAGGATAAAATTAATCAAATACCTAAACATTACAGAGCCTATTTGCAAGCCTTCACCAAAGAAGAGGCCAACACTTTACCTCCCCACAGGAGGACAGATTGTGCAGTAGAAATCATCCCTGGAGCCACATTGCCCAAAGGTAGACTTTATCCAATGAGCCCAAATGAAAGAGAGGAGCTCCGAAAATTCATTGACACTAATCTCCAAAGGGGATTCATCCGACCAGCAAACAGCCCTCATGCTGCCCCAGTATTGTTTGTTAAAAAGAAGGATGGAGGGTTAAGATTGTGCACTGACTTCAGAGGACTTAATGCAGTCTCCTCCACAAACGCCTATCCCATACCTCTCATCAGAGATCTACTCAACGTCGTGGCCCAAGGTAAGATCTTCACAAAATTGGACTTAAAAGATGCCTATTTCCACATTCGTATACGAGAGGGGGATGAGTGGAACACCGCGTTCAATACGCCCTTAGGGCAGTACGAATATTTAGTTATGCCTTTTGGCTTGGCTGGGGCCCCTTCGGTTTTCATGTCCATGATCAATGAAGTATTGCACGACTTTTTATATAAAGGAGTAGTTGTTTACCTGGATGATGTGTTAATTTACTCAGAAACCGAAGAAGAACATGTACACTTAGTGCAACAAGTATTAACTACTCTCATGTGGAAAAAATTGCCCATCAAATTGTCTAAATGTGAATTTCACAAAACTGAACTTAGTTACTTGGGATATTGCATCTCAAAAGATGGGTTAAAAATGGATCCGGGCAAAGTGAAAGCAGTTCAAGACTGGCAAACCCCCACAAATCATAAAGAACTGCAATCCTTTCTGGGGTTTGCCAATTTCTATAGGGAATTTATACAAAACTTTGCCCAAATAACTCTTCCCCTCACAGAACTCTTAAAAACAAAAGACAAAGGAGAGCAAGCTAAAAAATCGAAAGCGAAATTATTATGGACACCACATTGCCAATTAGCCTTTGATCTGTTAAAGCAGCAATTTATATCCGAACCCGTGCTGCAACACCCCGACGAAAATCGCCCATTCATAGTACAGGTGGACGCCAGCGATACCGCGACTGGGGGCGTCCTCCTGCAGCGGAGAAAAGATGATATTCTCCGACCTTGTGCATACCTTTCACGTAAATTTTCTGAAGCAGAAAGAAATTGGAATGTTTGGGAAAAGGAAGCTTTTGCTGTAAAAGCGGCGCTCTCCACTTGGAGACATTGGCTAGAAGGGGCCCGCCATCCTTTTGAGGTTTGGACAGATCACAAAAATTTAGAAGCGTTACGTAGTCCTCGGAGACTCAACGCCAAACAATTGTGATGGGTGGAATACTTTTCAAAATTCAATTTCACCCTCAAATTCCTGCCTGGCAAAACTAATTTCCTAGCGGACGCCCTCTCACGCATGCCCCAACTCAAAAGCAGGAGGGAGGAGACGATAGACACAGTATTTTCGCCTATGCAGCTGGGAGGTGTGGTTACTATGCGCAGCCGCACAACACAACCTCCTCACTCAGACCAGGGGTGGAGACAAAAACTGAAAAGCGAAGTCAAAAAGGAGGGGGAGAATGTGCCCAAAGAGAAATTAATTCAACCTGAGCAAGGGGAATGGCTTTGGGGCAATCAATTTTACGTACCAAATAGTTTAAGAAAAGAAGTACTGCAATGCTGTCACGATGCCCCAACAGCTGGCCATTACGGATATTTAAAAACACTTCATCTGGTCCAAAGGCAATTTTGGTGGCCAGGCATGCGCAAAGACATTTCGCAATATGTGGCTTCGTGTCCCATTTGCCTCAGCGCCAAAACGCGAAAAGGCAAACCTCCTGGACTCTTACAGCCCCTTGAAACCCCAAGTAGACCGTGGGAAATTATTTCTATGGATTTCATCACAGATCTTCCCCCCTCCAAAAATCACACCTGCATTTTGGTTGTAGTGGATCTATTTTCAAAACAAGCCCACTTCATTCCCTGCACTACTATGCCTTCGGCAAAAAAGTTAGCGGATATTTTTCTGAAATATATTGTAAAACTCCATTCTTTTCCATCAAAGGTGATATCCGACCGAGGCGGACAATTCGTTGCCAACTTCTGGCGGGAGCTTATGCAACTTATGGGAATTGAGCAAAGTTTAAGCTCCGCTCACCATCCGCAAACTGACGGACAGTCAGAAAAAACTAATCAAATATTAGAACAATTTCTCCGTTGCTACATCAATTTCCAGCAGGACAATTGGATTGATTTATTGCCGTTAGCAGAATTTTCTTACAACAACAGTGTGCATGCTTTTACCGGAGAAACACCATTCAAAGTAGTTTATGGCTATCATTTTAAACCATTTCCTTTTGAAGCTCTTCCCCTCGCAACAACTTCCAAAGACGTTTCAGAATGGTGGGGGGAGGCAGCTCAACAATGGACTCTTATTCAACAACATCTTAACAAAGCTAAACAGGACTATAAAAAATACGCAGATCGCCATCGTGTGGCCGAATGGGAATTGCATCCAGGAGACCTTGTTTATTTGTCTACAAAAAATTTGAAAGTTGCTCAAACCAGCCGTAAATTGGCACTAAAGTATTTGGGACCTTTTCCAGTTCGTAAAATCATCAACAAAGTGACTGTAGCACTTGATTTACCAAAGAACCTTCGTCACGTCCATCCTACTTTTCACATCAGATTATTGAAAAGGGTCCCCCCAGCAGATCAATGGCATACCCGTGCTCCTCCCATACCAACCTTGATTGATGACCAAGTCCATTATGAAGTACAGCAAATTTTGGACTCTAAAATCAAACGTAAGAAGCTGTTTTACCTCATCAGGTGGAAGGACTTTGATTCTGGATTTGATGAGTGGGTGGAGGCTATTCATGTTCATGCTCCTAGATTGTTAAAATCTTTTCACACTCTCTACCCTCTCAAACGTGGGGGAAGGACATTTTAGAGGGGGCAGAAATGTCAGGACTGACTATGTTTCTTATGTGATCTAACCAAAGAGACTCCATTTTAATCCTGTCAGTGTTTTAAGTGCTTCTTTTGCAGGTGGCAAGCAGTCCAGTAACAGTTATCTCAAAGAAGAGGAATGTTATGACTACAACCTTTCCAGCCTTGGGAAAGTTTCACTCTCTCAGCTTCAAGCCGCTTGTTTTGAGAACTATGGGGGGAGGATGGGACCTGCTGGGTTATGCTATTCTGTACCTTAACCTTTGCCTGTCATTCGTAACAACACTCGTGTACCAGCCAAGATATTGCATCTTGGTTAGTGGACTATAATGGTTGTTTATATTCAGTAAAATCTTTTGAAACCAATGGATTCATGTCTAATTGCAGGAGATAGGCTGGATTGCAACTTTTAGTAAGCCACTGTCTGACATTCAGCAGGAAAATATGCTTTTTGGCCACTGTGATCATTCATGAACCAAACCTTCGATCTCCTTGCCTTGCTGCCATCTGACTCAAGCTGCCGTCAAACAGCTTTGGAGCTGCATACTAACCCTGTGTTGATGGAGTTCAATTTCTTTCTGTCATGTGGTAGTTTGTATATCTGTACAGGAGGTGAAATAGATTCTTCTCCAGGCTTATAGATGGTCCACACAGATAGTTAAATGTCAAGGGTGGTATTGGTATGACTGTCATAAAACTGAGGGAAAATGTGCATGTATGAAATAACATTGATAATGTGGTCCAAGATGAATAACAAATGTTTAGAATTTTTAAATATGCACTTTTATAAGCATTGGCTGGCTGACTAGTTTGTTCATTCTTTATTTAAGCAACTGGCTGCTGAGTGGCCTGCAGCAATGGCAGCTCTGGCTGTGAGGAAACTCAAACTCTCCTTTGGCCTTGTAAGTGTGCACATGCCTAAAATATTGCTGATTGCACTGTACTGTTTAAATATGCAAATAGTAATTCACTGCCGGCTCAAGCTGCTTACAAACAGCTGAACTACTCATTGGAAAATCAGCTCCCTGCTTGTGATTGGCAACCAGAATGTGAAATAAACCTGAGGGTATTTGATCATCTCCAACACTCTGCTCAGCTAATGGCAACATGATCTTCTGGTGCAAGAGCTGCAGGATAATTGCACCACCTTCATCTCAACAAAAACACCACAATGGAAAATCAGTATGGCTCAAATTGTATAAAGATGCTACCACTTTCTGACACTGTCAAACCAATCCCCCTCCTCTACCTTTTCTTGCCACTTTGTGTGCCTTGTTTTTTCAGTTTGTCGCCCTGAGGGCAGACCTTGTCTCTCTTTATTGATGTGAATCACTTTGAGAGATAGTTCTCTCAACAGTGGAATCACAGTATTTAATAACATACTGTCTGACTCCTGTGTTGATAATGAAAGCAGAAAACCAGACTGTCCACACACGGGGGATTCCTTAAGTATGTAGAAAAAAATATGACTTTGTAGACTAACCAAATTTTCTTTAAAAATCCTAATGATGATTGAAAGTGCTCCTAGGATGCTACAAAAAACCTAGGATAGCATTTCATATTTTACATCAAACTCCTAATAATGGAGGCTTTAACTATCCTGATGTTGAACTTTACGTACATTCGACTTACCTTTCAACAATAGTACATATATTGAGATCTTCAGAAGAAACATTATGGTCACAAATTTTAGACCCATTACACTTATCAATCCCAATTCAGGAGATATTATGGTGTACACATCACCTCAGACCATCTCAAATTGTAAACAATATATTTTGGGCAAACTTACTTAAAATATGGGACCAATACAAACCTAAATTAACTCCAACGATGTCACGCTACTCAACCATACTCATGCAAAACTGGTTCCCACCAGGTTGTAACTTAATCAACTGCAAACAATGGAAATTCCTATATGGTATAAAACTTTGTGACATATCATCTCAAAACGGAATTATAACAAAAAATGAACTGGAAATGAAACTAAACAAAACCATCCCATGGTTTTCATACTTACAATTGACAAATATGGCAAATAAAATACATTTGAAAGACATCATGTCAAATCCAAAAACCCAATTTGAAGACCTCTTGGAAACTAACAATAATCAAAGGAGAGGACTGATCTCAAAAATCTACATAGCTATCATGACCCTCCAAAAACCAAAGCAATATGCCTATCAAAGTAAATGGCAACAAGAGTGCAATGCTCTAATTTCTCCTGATCAATGGAAAGAAATTTGGTTTCCTCAACATTAAAATCTAAAACAATAAATATTAAACTTCAATCATTTAAAATTCTCACTTGCTGGTATCTAACCCCAAAGAAACTATCGATTATAACCTCAAAATATTCGCCTATGTGCTGGAAAAACTGTGGCAATATAGGCACATTTGCTCATCTTTGGTGGCAATGCCCTAAAATAAATGCATTCTGGGTAGAAATATTAAAACAAATAAAACTAATAACGAATTATGATATACCACTGGACCCTCTATTAATCTTTTTAAATTTTTGGCAAAACCAAAACATACCACCCTCACAGAAAGAGTCAATCAACAACCTATTAACTATAGCAAAATCTTCAATAGCTTACTTTTGGAAAAAACCACCACCACCACCCATCTCCTATTGGTTCTCCAAAGTATGGGACCAATTTATCATAGACAAAATAACAGAAAATCTAGCTAGCATCTCACAAACGCCCAATTTCTATGAAAAATGGTGACATTTTCTAGACTACATAGATAGGACAGAAGCAAATCCTCCAAATCATCAATACCAAAAAATTTTGGATAGTTAATTTACAAGCTAATTTGTTTCAAAGGAATATTGTTTATCACTTTTAATTGTAAAGACTACAAACCATTGCATTTTGTTATCAAAACTTATACGTAAACAACTTTACTGTTACCTTTCTACATTACCTTTTATATTTACTGTCTAAGATTTACCGTTTGATGTTGTTTATTATTATGTTAATAAATAAAAATTTATATTAAAAAAAAGAAAAAAGAAAGTGCTCCTAGGATCTTAGAGCATTCTGTGGGAGGGAATTTGAGGAGGCGCGAGATTTCAGTATTTGTGACTAAAGTTAAGCATAGGTCCTATCTGTGGTCCTCTGCGACAAGAATAGAAGGAGACTGCCAATAATAAACAATATTCCTGTTTTCTGATAGGTAGCCCTCCTCTGTAGGATAAGAATTCTCTCTCCATGTCTATGTGAAAAAGCATTTTTTACTATGTAGATTATGCTAAGTACCCTTACAGATTGAATAATCTGGCTTCTGACATTTTGGGTACTTACATCAAGTATCTGTTCTAGAAATATTTTAAAGCCTGGCCATTTTTTGTTAAAACTGAATTCATGGGGGACAGATGGGTATTTAACCCTTTCCCAGTCCAGTGACAGGGGAATCCAAAATCCCCCAATCAGTAAAAGAAATCTGTCCAGATTTTGTAGATACTTTAATATACTGAACATTCAAGTGCATTCCACTGTCATAAAAATTTACAGACTCGTCAAGTGGCATTAGATTGCCATGTACAGGTGCTGCACTACACCAGTGTTGGGGTTAGTTTAGGTTCCCAGTGCTATTAGACTTATTTTAAGACTCTTCTATAGCCCAGTTGTAAGAATCTGTGCCAGCACAGCTAGCCAAACCCCACAGGCAAAGGTGAGATTGATGAAGTCACACAGGAGGCAGTTATGATCCTATGAGCCAAGAGTACAGCCAATGGACAGGAAGCCCCGTGGCGCAGAGTGGTAAGCTGCAGTACTGCAGCCCAAGCTCTGCTCATGACCTGAGTTTGATCCTGGTGGAAGCCAGGTTCAGGTAACCAACTCAAGGTTGACTCAGCCTTCCGTCCTTCTGAGGTCAGTAAAATGAGTACCCAGTTTCCTGGAGATAAAGTGTAGATGACTGGGGAAGGCAATGGCAAACCACCCTGTAACAAAAAGTCTGCCAAGAAAACGTTGTGATGCAACGTCCCCCCCCCCCCATGGGTCAGTAATGACTCGGTGCTTGCACAGGGGACTACCTTTACCTCTCTACATAGAAAAAGGAGTGTGCAAAGGCAATCTTCAGAACTTTGGACAGCTCCAAAGCAGACAAGTTTCTTCCATCAGTCTCCAGAGCAGAACTGCCTCTTAAATTGCCCTGCATGCTCTGAAGACCATCCAGTCCTGCCTTACTGAGGAGTGGATGTTTTAAGGCTCTAAAGCCTACAGTATTCTCTCAGACCAACCAAAGGGTGCATGTGGAATCTTGGGGAATTGTGGCTCTGAGGCAACTCCTTACAGACTTTTCACTTTTCTTTTTTGGGGGGGTGGTAATTGGGACACAGCAGTATTTTTGTGGGACACAGCTGGCTATCTCTGTTCCTCTGTCCATGCCTGGATCCTGATTTGTCTGTTGCAGCGCACTTCACTTTATGCTGCTGTAGTTACAGCAGAGTATTGGGAGTGAACAGTTAGAGCCTTAAATTGACCCATATTGTTTATTATTCTCATATTTCTTTTTTCTGTCTGCAATATCTAGCTTTCTCTTCTACTTCAATCTTTTATATTAGAATCCATTTAACTGTTACATTTTGTAGATGAATTCATTCCCATGTCAATAGATAAGGATAAAAACAATATCTTACTTGGTAACATGAGTCTGAGTTGATGACAAATCCATGAAATCTGGGATTTCAAATGGATTTAGTGTTTCACAGGTTTCATTGTATTGTTAGCTTCACAGAAGACAGCCATGCCAGGAACTATGATGCAGCAATGTGTAACTGTGAATTGTTATACTTTGAAAAGTACACAATACATTGAGATTATGCTCCTTTCCTCCCTGAAATATACAACAATCATGGTCTGTCCTTCTAACACAACTCTATAATTCTTGTGATATTTTATAGCATATTGAAGTTCTTGAAACTATGGATTCCCTTTCTGATACGATGCACTGGATTTCCATGGAATTGTACATGGGCAATATCAGAGTTTATTTTAACTAGCACATTCATATTTATCTCACTTTCTGAATGACTTATCATCTTGCTCTCTTTATGGTTTAAATCATGTACATATTCTTTGTATGTTATACTTTTGCACAAGTTATCATTTAGGAAAATTACATGTTTAGGCATCCCTCCACATGCATCTTTCTGATCCTGGCTTCAGATCCTAAGTCTGAGTATACACAGGTGTACATTTGGAAGTGATATTTGAAAATATGGAAGAGAGAGGAAAAGAGGTCTTTAAATTAAGCAAGCCAATGTTTATTGGATGTAACAGTAAACAGAGAAAAGCAAGAAAGACAGATTTCAAAATGCAACACAAGAAATAAAAAGTTGCTTCAGATAATTCTAAGTAAAATGCAATGCAGAAAAATTGGACAGTTCCTAGTGGAAACAGTTACATTGTCTAGATGAGTTTACCCTGCTCCATGTGAAACCCATTCCTGAGTGTGTGTATAGGTGGTACCCGAAGAGAAACAAAAGGGAGACAAAGGAAGGGGGGAGAATTGTTGGAAAATGCAGAACAACAACAACGCCAGCAACATTTGATTTATATACCACCCTTCAGGACATCTTAATGCCCACTCAGAGTGGTTTACAGAGTATGCTATTATTATCCTCATGACAATCACCCTGTGAGGTGGGTGGGGCTGAGAGCCCCGAGAAGCTGAGACTGACCCAAGGTCACCCAGCTGGCTTCAAGCAGAGGAGATGGAATCAAACCCAGTTCTCCAGATTAGAGTCCTTCCACGCTTAACCACTACACCAAACTGGCTGACTACTAGCTGACTGAGGAGCATGGAGAGAGATCAAGGAAATGAGAGGCATTTGGAATTATCAGAGTATTGGATCTAAGTAATATGTTATGTTTATATATTTAAATATATGGGAATTATTTAAACACATGAGGATGTTTCATCTACAAACTGTAACTTGCAAACTTGCTCTTAATGGGGTGATTCCGTATTTCCTTCCTTCTTCTGTTGTGTCTAAGCTTTGTATTTTCTTTTATTTCTATCTTCCTGTTGCCAATCATTTTTTTAAAAAAAAATATTTCTGAATAAACAGACGTGTAAATGAACAGCAACTAGATTTTAAAAATTCATTTTATACAACAGTTCATTGTTTATTTTACAAAGCTATGATTATGAACGAGAAGAGAGCCAGCCACAGCTAGCCAAGCAGAAAATACTGATCAGGTAGTAGACATGAAAGAAAAAGAATATATTCCATATTGTTTAAAGAGTGGCATAAATGTTCTTTTCTCAAGAATATGCCAATCAGGCAGCTGATGAGAAAACTGCTTCACTATTTTATGGACTTGTAATTTAACTTTGGACTATAATTTAGAGACGGTGAGAGGGTAATATACAAAATAAGAATCATTGTATAGGAAAGATTTAATATATGGTGTGCTAAATCTTGTATAATAATGCAAACATGGCTGTTTCTTCTCTTTTAGCACTAATATCATGACCAGCAGTCAGGATATGCATTAGTTACTACTCTGCTTCCATCTAGGATTGTGTAACCAATTCATTCTTTCTTCTTGAAACAGTACCATGCAAGATTTTCAAGTGCCCCCTGGTGGAAAACTCTTAATCATAGAATAGGATTTATCATTTTACTACTATCCAAATCTATCTTATATATGTCTGTCCATCTCTTACACAATATAGTTACTACGGCAAATAGGAAGAAATAAATATAAATATATTTGGAGTCAAAGTTAAGAATTAAACATCTGCCAAATTAATAGGCATATGACATTGGCACAAACACTTTCCTAGCTTTTGCTGCCTCTTTTCAGTAAAGGCAGCTTCTGGAAAAAACCTTGTGCCAGCAGATACTTAGTTCTCACCAGGTTTGAGCATGAAGTATCTGCATTTCACATTCTGCACATTCAGCCACATTTGCCTATCTCCATCAACAACATTTCTACTGAAATAAAGAGGGGGAATTCTGTTTCTTTTTGAATTTGCAGTGAAGCAATTGTCTCAGTGCTTTTCTATAAGCAAAAATTGCTGCCCAATGCATCTTTGTTCAGTCTGCTTTATGTAGATCTGTGAAAGCATGCAGAGCAGTTTGTTCTGTACTCATGTGGATATACTCAGATGACCAGGGTACCATGGTTTAGTGGTAGGGCACATGATTTGCATGCAGAAGACCCCAGGCTAATCCCCAATGTGGCCAGTTAAAAGGAACTCAGCTGGTAGAGTAGACAATAATGAGCAAAGATGGAAATACAATTTTAATGTAGTATAAGGCGACTTCAGCATCGATTCAACAATAGACAATAATCTTGCTATGCCAAAAGGATTGTGCAAACTGGCAAATATTTCCTTTCTAATTTCCACTTAAACTTACTTTGTCTATTTCACTTGAAATTTGCTCCTGTCAGTTTCCTTTGTTCTTTCCCCTCTCCTATGAAGCTGCCTTAACCTGAGTCAGACTATTGATCTATCAATATTAGTATTGTCTACTCTGATTGGCAGCGGCTCTTTAAACTCTCAAGTCAAGGTATTTCATGGTGATTGAACCTGAGAACAACTGCATGCGAAGCAGACACTCTACCAGTGCCCCCTCCGCCATGCCTGCCTTTGCACACCCAGCTATTCTAGCCTCCCTCTCTATAAATCAAGCCACCTTTTTCTTTCTCAAAATCTACTTCTTCAGCAATATGATCAGCAGAGTGGTATGTGACATTTCCACAATGCTAAAAGACTACTTGTCTATATTAACAGATAACATTTTTGTTTTTTAAATATTTTTATTAATTAAGTAAAACATCTACATACATATTAATATAAATACAAGCATAATGTAAGGTTG
Source organism: Eublepharis macularius (assembly GCF_028583425.1). Taxonomy (NCBI): domain Eukaryota; kingdom Metazoa; phylum Chordata; class Lepidosauria; order Squamata; family Eublepharidae; genus Eublepharis; species Eublepharis macularius. The sequence goes on along the minus strand of NC_072796.1, from coordinate 82,311,748 downwards.
AATTGTAATGAACAGTTAAATATTAAGCTATCTTACCAACTGTGTTATAATTTATAAATCATTTCTACAGAGAAATGTCTCAGAACTAATTTGCATTATACATATATATATTCAAAAGAATTGTTCCAAAATAGTGCGATATAAGTAACTTGAAGGCTGTATGTCATTTTTATCAATAAACTCAAAAAAGGGCATCCATTTTTCATAAAAATTTGTTCTTTTATAGGTAAAATTTTTGTAACTGCAAGACAACATTTTATTGAATGATATGCTGTGGTATGTGCATTTTTTTATAATGAAGTAATGGCTGTGGAGAGAAATATAACTAACTCAAAGACTTGCTCTTTCTGTCATGTGGCTGCTGTGGATAAGAAATAAGCTGTATGTGTTTCTGTCTCTTACAAGCAATATATACTTACTTTATGTCATCACAATTAGTTACATAGCATGGATTTTGAGACAGTTGGTGATGAGCAGTCTTTTATGAAATGCTGCCCTGCTATTTTTTGTACTCTTTTGTGATTTTTTTACTTGCATCATTTAAAACATATTTAGAACACTATTGTATTTGGTGTATTGCTTTTTGTAATGCATCTGCATTCAAGTAATCATGTAACAACTATAACTACTGACAAAACCCGAATGTTTGACCAGTATTCCTATAATATACTGCATGCGTTTGATAGGCTCAGATGCAATCTCACAAAACAGCTCACAAAGCCAGTGAGTGGGATCTAGATGGCCCATCATGTTTCAATGGATGAAATATGTTGCATATAACCAACTGTGGTTTGAACAAATCCCAGATGGGCCAACTACATATTCAAAATCATTGTCTTAGCTTCTGTTCTCCATGAAGAACTATCTGACCTATTTAATAAGATTTTTCTAGGGCTAGCTAAGATAAAGTCTGTTGCGGGTTCATACTATGCCTTGTGTCACAAGATTTCACAAGCTGCTTTTGTTGATGATGTTGTCACCACTGGAAGAATTCTTTGTGGGAAATCTATAAAGATTATGGAAATCTATAGATAAGTCCAATGGTTTACTGGTCTCTTAATTCTCTGGATGCTTTTCTTTCCAGTTATCAGTTTGATGCTACACAGAACAGCTGTATGTTGAAATAAACTTGTAAAATGTATAGTTGAAGAAAAGCAGTGCTGGAATTGTTGTGATTGATATTTCTGATTCATCTTGATTTATTCCCATGAGTCCACAGGGAAAAGTTTGTAGGCAGGTTTAACAATCAATGCACTCTGGAAGCTGTAAATTTTCCTTAGGAATAAAAATGAGTACAATAAAGTCTATTTAATAGACCAAAACAATTGGCAGACTCTTTTGTAAAAGGGAGGGGGGCATAGTGAATAAATCTTACTCCATATAGCAACAATATTTATAAAAGAAAAACAAATGGTCAAATGTTTCAGAAAATAAATAATAAATTATCTTCAGTTGGCACACTTGCTGATATGGATCGGAGACCAAACACTGAAAAGAGAGAGTCTGTTCTTTGTAATTCTGGTAAACCTATCAGTCTGCCTTGGTAAGTATTGATATTAAATGGTAAACCATTTGAAATTAGCTCAGTTTAACAGTGCCCTCCCCAAGTCTGTTGAGGTAAAAGAGCTTAGAAGGGTGGACTCCTACTTATTTATTTAAAACATGTATCACCATGGATTCTTTGGAACTTTTACCAATGTGCCAGGATAATAAATTATGGAAGTAAGAATGCAGTTATGGCAATCAGAAAAGAAAATATTTGCTAATCCTTTAGACTTACTAATGAATTTTTAGAATTTTTGATATTTCCCACTCAAACTATAAAGAATTAATACTCACTAAGTTTCTGACTTACATGTAGATATTGTTCAGTTTTTTTAAAAAAAATCTTTATCTGCTGTACATACATAGAATCATCTAATGTCTAGCTCTCTTACAGCTTTTCAGCACTGTGAGTATTGCCCTGCAAGGGAAATCTCATCTGTTGTCCTAATGCTGTTTAAACCAAACTGCTGATCAAATGATACCATAGCGCATTTGATATGCTTTTTGAAAGGTATTCAAGAGGACTAGAAACACATTTCTTTTAACGTATAGCTCATGTTACATATAAGATGGTAACATTTGTCAAAAAGGATGAATGATTGAGACATTGGGAAATGTGACACAAGTTTCCTCACATTCCATTGCTCAGATATATTACATTACCTAAATTAGTAAATCTTCATTTTCTATTTATTCATGACAATTCTTATACCTTGATCCTAACCAATTAATCTGCAAGTACGCCACATTGATTTTAGTGGGGTTTATTTTTAATTATATACAGTGCTTTTTTTCTAAAAAAAAATGTTTAGGGGTACTCTGTTTAACTTAAGAAATCACCATTTTATAGTTCAAATTGGAAAAAAATAAATGCAGTCAATGGACAAAATTACCAAGAACATGCATTACCTCATATTACACAGCTCACTGTGCCACTCAATGAGGTTATAGGCCAAGCTTTCATCAGTAAAACACCACACTACTTCACAGATTAAACACTCACTTCCATCTGAGACTCAGGAAACACCGTGAAAGGAAATTATGTCAGAAGACTGTCGGTGATGAGAATTATGGGTATCAATATTGCCAACCAAGCCCCTCTATAGTGACACGTGTGCACAACCAAAGAGTTTCGGTATAGACAAACTCTTTGCACTCTTTGCGCAAAACATACACAAATACACAAATTGGTCACTGCCATCAGGGGTAGCAACAAGACTGACCAATCACCATGCTAGATTCCAACTACCAGAGCTCTAAGTGGCTTACAAAAGACTTCTTTGTATTTGTCTGCACCCTAACAATCACCGATTATTCCAACGATCTCGGTGGCGTGTTCGATGCTCAAAGACGTTCCATTTTTTGTAAGACGAACAGCGCTCCTAGTGAGTTTAAATATAACGAAACATCTTTGTTGCCAACATACGCTACATAAAACTTAACAAATCACATAAATATCCATGATACGTTTGGAGTTGGTTTAACAGGAATTCCAACATTTTAAAATTTTTACTTTCTCCCATTAGATTCACAAAATGTTTAGGGGTATGCATACCCCTGCGTACCCCCAGAAAAAAAGCACTGATTATATATGCTATAACTTCAGACTTACTATTTTTAAAATGGGGAAACTCAGGTCAAATAAGCTTTGCCTTTATTCAAAGTAGATATATACCATTTCTATGCCATTCTATGACATTTTATAGGATGGTCTGGAATGGATATTAGCCTTAAAGTAAATTCAAGGCTATGCTTCATTTTTAACTCATTTAGAGTACATCTGTCATTTATAAGTTATTATTGATAATCAGAGAGGATTGGACCTTTTATAAGGATTACAATCTGAAGTTCTGGGTACAGCAAACTGTTTTCCCAATACTGCTGTTCTGCACTTCATTTTTAAAGGTGATTATAGTCACCCAGTATACAGTATCACTCATGGATATAATGTTCCTTTTCTCCTTTCTCCACTGCTCTGTGACCTTACATCTGTTTCAAACATAAAATGATATCAGTGTTATGTGGCAGTGCCGAGAAACTCCCAGCTAGAGATCATTATGTTACCATTTCTATCAAGGCATGGTGTAGTTGCACAGCCACATTTATTTTGTGGCTTTAAACATCACATCAACACACTAAAGCTGGTTAGGAATGTCACCTGAGTACAGAGAAATACATTTCAAACAGTAGTATGTAGTACCATGCTTCCTAGAAGACAAAGAAGGATTAATAGAAGCATGCGGTTTCATTAGAATGTGTTGGAGAGATGGAATAACTGATCCATTCATGTGGGAGTGGATGTAGCTTTTCCAGAGGAAAATGTACTTCACCCGGATGATCATTTTCTCTCACTGACTGTATATGCCATAACTCTGTTTCTCCTAATTCCAGGCAAAATTTTCAAATAGTATGCAGTACCACACTTCCTAGAAATCAAAGAGGAATGAATATGACCTTGTTGCTAGAACTAACAGTAAAAAGTTCTCCTACCATTCATTGTCTTTCTGGTAGCTTGCTACTAGTTCATTATTTATTTAGAATATTTATATGCTGCCTCTTCCAAGTTCTGGTTGAGACTGTTTAAAATTAAAAATCGCAGTATAAAACACAAGCCATTAAAAAAAGTACAAGCCATGAGGCATAAGCAGCATAAAACTGCCCACATAACAGAGCAGACCATTAAAAAGCTAATAAAATAAACCCCTAGTTAAAAGCCTGGGTAAAAAGATGTATTTTAGCCTAGCACCCAAAAGAAAGTAAAGGCCAGATGTGCCCCAAGGGGAGGGCATACCAAAAGCACTACCACAGAAAATGCCCAGTCTCTAATCACCACCCTCGCCTCACAGATAAGGCTTGAGAAGCAGATTTTAACTGGTGGGCTGGATTGTCCTTCAGCTACCCTGGTTGCAAGCTGGTTAGGGCTTTAAAGGTAAGAATCAGCACTTTGAATTGTGCCCAGAAATAGATGAGTAGCCACTTCAGATCTTTCAATACAGTAGTGACAGAATCTCTGTTACCAAACCCTGATAGTAGCCTGTTTCTGAACCATTTTCAAAGGTAGCCCACATAGAGGACATTACTATAATCAAACTGTGATGTGATCAGAACACGAATCCCTATGTCTATATCATACTTTTCGAGGAATGGTTGTAGCTGGTGAACCAGCTGGAGCTGCTGGAATGCACTATGTGCCGTAGAGGAGACTTGATCCTCCACTGTAGGCCAGAATCAAGTGGCACCCATAAGCTACAAACCTGATCCTTCAGGGAGAATGCTACCCCCTCTAGAAGATGTAGGCTCCACAATTCCCAAGCAGCTTCTCTATTGACCAATAGCACCTCAGCCTTGTCTGGACTGACCTTCAGCTTATTGGCTCTCATCCATCCAATTATCTTCTCTGGGCATCTATTCAGGACTTCTACAGACCCATGAGGCTCAATTTATTACTTCCTGGACATAGTCAACCAAACCATTCCGGTATAATCACTTCGAGCCACTCTCCCATGGGGTTAGGATCCTGGGTACTGTGAAACCTACCATGTGCCCACTGGACCCGTGCCTGTCACGGCTGAGCCGACGATGTCGGGATTCAGGCTCCTTTAGCCGACATCATCAATCTGTCATTGAGTTTCTGGGACTTCCCTGGACTCACTGAAGGAGGCAGTGGTGTGGCCCTTATTAAAGAAACCATCATTGGATCCTGTTGATCCAGCCAATTCCTGCCCAGTTTCGAATCTTCTGTTTCTAGGCAACGTGGCTAATATCAAAGGTAACTGAGAAGGTGGTAGCAGAACAGCTACAGGTATTCCTGGATGAGTCCTCTGTCCTGGATCCATTCCAATCCGGTCACCCCCACAGACAATCTGTGATGACACCTGGATTGAGGTAGGTTAGTGCTGCTGGTACTTTTAGAACTTATGGCAGCATTTGACATGGTCGATCATGAATGGTTCACCCACCACCTCACTGCTGTTGGGATTCATGGGACAGCCTTGCAGTGGCTGAGCTCCTTTCTCCATGGTCGGGGACAGAGAGTGGCAGTAGGGGAACAGATATCCACTCGCCATTCTTTCGTGTGTGGTGTTCCTCAGGGGGCAATTCTTTCCCCGATGTTGTTCAACATTTATATGCGCCCCCTTGCCCAGGTGGCTTGTAGCTTTGGGCTGGGGTGTCTGTCACCAGTATGCGGGTGACACCCAGCTCTCTTTATTGATAGACAGTCAGTTAGATGCCTCCTCAGATTCCTTGGCTAAGGGTTTGGAGGCTACTATGAAGAGTTAATTGATATATATATATATACCTGTATAGAAGAGATTGTACTATTCCAATTACTTGTTTTATCTGGAATGAGTTCAA